>NW_027208382.1:0-331000 GCF_964237555.1 Oryctolagus cuniculus | reverse complement strand
CGATGTTCTCAGAGCTAGAAAAAATGATGCTAAAATTCACATAGAAACATGAGAGATGCTTAACATCTAAAGCAATATTATAAAGCAAAAAAAAAGCTGGAGACATCACACCATATTTTAAGACATATTACAGGGGTCAGCACTATGACAAAGCAGGTAAAGTCACCATCTGCAGTGCTGGCATCTCATATGGGTGCCAGTATGTTTCCCAGCTGCTCCACTTCTTATACCCCTCTCTGGTATAGCCTGAGAAAAAAGTAGAAAATGGCCAAAGTCTTTGGGCCCCTGCACCTGCATAGAGACCTGGAAGAAGCTCCTGACACTTGGATTCAGATCAACAGAGCTCCGGCCATTGTGGCCATTTGGGGAGTAAACCAGTGGATGGAAGACCTCTCTCTCTCTCTGCCTCTACCTCTCTGTAACTCTGCCTTTCAAATAAATATACTGCAAAAAAAAAAAAAAAAAGAAGAAGTGTTAGCACTGATATAATAACAGACACATAGTTCAATGGAAAAGACTTGGTAGCATAGAAATAAACCCAAATTTCTACCAGCAACTCATATTTAACAAAGGAACTAAAATGAACTGGAGAAAGAAGAATCTCTTTCACAAGTGGTGCAGAGGAACTTGATGATCCATATGTAGAAGCCTGAAAAGAGACTCCAACATCTCTTACACTATGTGAAAGTGAACTCACAGTGAATTAAAATGTAATCATAAGACCCAAACCCAAGTAAACATAGGGAAACTCTAAATATTGTCAACACACAATAGCTTTTGGGTAAGATTCCAATAGAAATAGTCACAAAAATAAAAACAGAGACATTTGAGTATATCCAACTAAGATACTTCTTCACAACAAAGTAAACATCAGAGTGTAGATACAATGAACAGATGGCAGGAAAAATTAAAACTCTGAATGTTTACAGATTTCCAGAACATTTACATGAATTGGAAAAACTCCAAAAAATACAGTGAAGAAACAGGCAAGGATCTGAATAGACATTTCTCAGAAGAAATGTAAATGGTCAAAACATGTGAATATGCCCGATGTCACTAGCCATTATGTAAATATAAATCAGAACACCATATCAGTCTCCAACACCTGTGGGAGAATACAACACTCAGGTGTTTGTGTGTGCAGCAAGTGGGTTTAGAGGACCCTGTTCACCTCTGGAGAGCAGAGTCTACAGGGAGGTAAAGAAACCTTACTGCGCAGGGGCATGCTAATCTTCTCTGTATCGTTCCAATTTTAGTATATGTGCTGCTGAAGCGAGCACATGTGCTGCCGAAGCGAGAAAGAGATGAAAAGAATTTATCTCAACTAGCCACTAATATTCAAGAAACAAGGTCTTCAGGAAAGCCAACTCAACTGACATTTTCATGTCATTGTTAAATAAAGGAAAAATTATCTAGGTTCAGCAATACGTAGTTTATAAGAGAAAGACTACAGAGTAATTTCCTTGGCATAGAAATAACTTTGTCTTTATTTTTTTTTTATCTATGAGGGCTTGCTATCACCACCACACACCCACATCCCATATACAAATGTCTGGCTTGAGTGGTAGCTTCTCTGCTTTGAGGCAAGTTTCTGCTAGTGTGCACCCTGGGAGGAGACGGAGGATGGCAGAAGTGCTTGGGTCCCTGCACCCAAATGGGACATCCAGAATGAATTCCCAGTTCCTGGTTTTGGCTTGGTCAAGCTTTGGCTATTGCAAGTGTCTGGGGAGTGAAGCAGTGGTTCCCTCTTCCTGTCACTCTGCCTTTCAAATCAATAACTGTTGTTGGTAATGACTAATAATGATATTCACTGATTGTCAAATTTTGAATCTATTAATTATAGACAATTTCTCTTTGTATTTTTAAACTTTCATAATGTTCTGTAGCCAATTTCATCACTAGAAATAAAAACTTTTCCTCAAAAAAAAAAAAAAAGAAACCTTACTGCTTTCCTAATGTGCTTATTAAGTTCTTGACCAGCGCCTGTTAGTCTTGCCACAAACTTTCTAGTCTTACTACTTTCCTTCTTCTTCTTCTTCTCTGTGACTTGTAAAATAGTATACATTCTATATACTGTGGATACTTTTGATTTATTTTATTCCTTCGGTCTCCTATGAAGTTCCTCCACAAAAGCACAGCCCTCAAAATATTCATTCATTTATGCAGTCTGCAGATTTCATGAGCTACTAAATTCCAAGTAGTATGTTAAAGGCAAGATCTGGGCCTAAGAGAAAAGTGGTCTAAATTCTGTGCCTAGAAGAGGATTTGGGACATAGTAGAACTTCAGTGAAGTGCTATGTGAATGACATGCACTCATTAAATGAGTAATCTAAAGCATACACTTCATTTAAGCAACACAGCAGCCCTACTCACCTCAGGTAGAGCAATTGAGAGGAATAATGTGAACAAAAATAAGACATCAATAAGTTGAATAATAACAGAGAAAAAACAAAATGAGATAGATGCCAACATTACTGAGCTATTTTTGAGGAATTAAATTGATAGAGGGGCTGGCATTGTGGCCAAGTGGGGAAAGCTGCAATCTGTGAGGCCAGCATAACATCTGAGTTCCACTTTGAGTTTAGGAATCTCCACTTCCAATTTAGCTCACTGCTAAACACCTGGGAAACCAGCAGAAGATGGACGAAGGACTCAGGTCCTTGCCACTGATGTGGGAGACTTGGATGAAGCTCCTGACTCCAGCATGCCCCAGGCTCAACTGTTGAAACTCTCTGGGGTGTGAGCCAGCAGATGAAAGCTATCTATGTCTTTCCCTCTCTCTCTAAATCCACCTTTCAAATAATAAAGATTTAATAAACAAATTAACTGATTTCAAAATACACAAAAACATGAACAATACTATATCATTTTTATGCCAAACTGATAAAAAATAACAAATGCTAGAGAGCACATGGGAAAAGAAAACCACCATATATGGTAGGTGAAAACACAAGTTAGTACAGATGTTATGCAGAACAGTATGGTCATTCCTTAAAAAGGATAAAAATTGGGGCTGGCGCTGTTGTGCAGTGAGTTAAAGCCCTGGCCTGAAGGGCCAGCATCCCATTTGGGTGCCAGTTCTAGTTCCAGCTGCTCTTCTTCCAATACAGCTCTCTGCTATCTCCTGGGATAGCAGTAGAAGATGGCCCAAGTCCTTGGGCCCATGCACCCATGAGGGAGACCCAGAGGAAGCTCCTGTCTCCAGGTTTCAGAATGGCATAACTCTGGCCTTTGTAGTCATCTGTAGAGCGAACCAGCTAATGGAGGACCTCTCTGTGTCTCTACCTCTATTGTAACTCTTTCAAATAAATAACAAAAATTAAACTAAGATAAAAGTTGACCTACCATGTGAGAGTTATCTTGCTCTTGGCTATATAGAATAGGGAAATTTTATTAGAAGGAAAGGAGGAGAGCATATCAAAGATACAGCAATTTTCCCATAACACAGCCACTATAACACAGTTCACTGCAGCCAGGATGTGAAACCAATCTAGCTGTCCATCAATGAAAAACAATGGACAGGGCAACCTCTTTTAGATACAAAAAAAGAACACAATATTATTAAATTAATTGAAATAAGCCAGAAGCAGGAACACAAATGTCACCTGGTCCTTGTCGCATGTGGAAGTGAAAGAAAATAATGGATCTGAACACAGAACTGTGATTACTAGAGGCTGAGAAGGGAAGCAGCTAGGGATAGAGGGGGATTGGATAATAGGTATCAAAAATCAAAGAGGCAGAAAGAACTTCTGGTGTTCCATAATATAATGAGATGACTACATTCAACCATATTAGGTTCTGTGTAAAGAACTGAAGGAGAGGAGCTGGTAGTCTCAAATCATGGAGAAGAATTAGAAACTGTAGTTGCTTGGGGGCCAGCATTGTGGCACAGTGGGCTAACACCCTGGCCTGAAGCACCAGCATCCCATGTGGGTACCAGTTCTAGTCCTGGCTGCTCCTCTTCTGATCCAACTCTCTGCTATGGCCTGGGAAAGCAGTAGAAGATGGCCCAAGTCCTTGGGTCCCTGCACCCAAGTGGGAGATCTGGAAGAAGCTCCTGGTTCCTGGAATCAGATTGGCAGAGCTCCGGCCATTGTGGCCATCTGGGGAGTGAACCGGCAGAGGAAGGCCTCTCTCTCTCTCTGCTGCTACTTCTCTCTGTAACTCTGTCTTTCAAATAAATAACTCTTTAAAAACTTAATAAAACTGTAGTTGCTTAGCTTGATCACTTTTTACTGCATAAATGTGTGCAAATATTGCACTACACCCTGTAATAATGCATGACTAGGACACATTAATCACAAATTATTTCAATGAAATTTTAAAAATTAGAAGCATTTCTTTATATTAACAATGAACTATTTGAAAATGAAATTAGAGAAACATTTCCATGCATAGCAGCATAAGAACCAGGAACCAATGTCTTCAATGTTATCAGTGATGAATCAGATTCACAGCCCCCAGCACTCAGTTTTTGCCATATACTTTACCATGGCAATTGTGGGCATATAGTAGTAAATCAATGGACAGGAATCCTTTGTCTCTAAATCTGCTAAATAAATAAACAAGGAATTCATCAAAGAAAAAGAGATATCAATTTGGATGCCAGGTCACAAAAACACATGCACTTGAGCTATCCTCCAGTTTGTGATGCCAACAAATCTTTCAGACATGTTACATTTTCAGAGACTTTTCTGTAATCTTGCTAAGCTTTCTGGAAATCTGCCTTATAGCAAAGGGTTTCCCAATTCCATTACACTCATGATATTTCTTTTGTGTGATATATTAGTTTACCATCTAGAGATAATTTATGGTACAAAACTTTTCTATGCATGCATGTTTTCTCATTTGTGAGTCTATTCATGGGAATTGAAGACTGATTTATAACAGAAATACATTTTCCAAATTCATTGCATAGACTTTTGTTCCTTATGAATTCTCTGAAGTCTGTTGATGTCTAATTTCTGGCTAAAGGTTTTATTGTATTTACAGCATGCAAAGACTATCACCTTTTGTGAATTCTGTGTCTATACAAGCCTGAAATAAAGAAAATGTTTTTGCACAATCAGTATACGCCTAAGAAACCACCTGTGTCAATTCTCTGATGTACCATTGACTTCTGACTCTAATAATATTTATAAGCTTTCTCCTTTACATGAGTCTCTGTTGGATAGGATGTGATTTCCAGCAAAAGGTTTTGTCACAATACTTACATGAATTTTGGAGAAAAGCTCTTCCACATTCATTATATTGTTAAGGTCTCTCCCTTGTTCAAATTCCATGATGGATTATGAGGCATTACCTATGTGAAATGACTTTCTCACATTTATTTCATTCATTAGATATATATGTTGTGCATTCTGATATAAGGAGAGATTTGGGCAGAGCTTTCCAACACTCATTACACCCATAAGGTTTCTCTCCCACGTGAATTCCCTGTTGTCTTATGAGGTATGGCTTCTAATTAAAGGGATTTTACTTTCAAAGGAGTTTTTCCCTATATGAATTTGATGATGTACAATGAGGGCTGAATTATGGTAAAAGGCTCTGAGTCATTACATTCATAAAATTGCTCCCCATGAGAATTCTTTTATGTTTGATGAGGTCTGATTTGCACCACAAAGGCTATTCACATGTATTATATTCATGCATTTCTCCCCTTGGTGAATTCTCTAATATTTCATGAGATATAACTTGCACAAAAAGGTCAAGTAGAAAATTCCCTGTGTGGATACTCTGATATCTTATGAGTTATGAAGTACAGCAAAGAGGCTTTCCACCATCCTTCCATCCATAAAACCTACCTAAATTGAGCAACAAAGATATAGAAAACCTAAACACACACATAACCAGATGGAAATGATACCAGTAATAAAGACCATCACTACCAAGAAAACCCCAAAACTGGAAGGCTTCACTGCTGAATTCTAACAGACATTTAAAGCACTAACTGCAATTCTTCTCAAGTTATTCAAAACAATTGAGAGAGAGGCGATTCTCCCAAATTCTTTCTATGAAGCCAACATCACCTTCATTCCTAAACTTGAAAAAAGTGCAACAAAGAAAGTAATTATAGACCAATTTCACTGATGAACATACATGCAAAGATCTGCAACAGAATTCTGGCCAATTGAATCCAACAATGCATCAGAAAGATCATCCACCCAGACCAAGTGGGATTTATCCTTGGTATGCAAGGATGGGACCAAAGGCTTTTCCACAGTCATTTCATTTATAAGCTTTCTCCATGGTGTGAAGGCTCTGATACTTTCTGAGGTTTGACTTCTCAGCAAAGGTTTTTCCACAGTCATTGCAATCATAAGGTTTCCCCCAGTACAAATTGTCTGATGCTTTGTGAGCTTTGATTTCTCAGCAAAGGCTTTTCCACAATGATTGCATTCATAAGGTTTCTCCCCTCTGTGAATTCTCTGATGATTTATGAGGTTTGCCTTCTGGCCAAAGGATTTTCCATAGTAATTGCATTCATAAGGTTTCTCACCTGTGTGAATTCTCTGATGATTTATGAGGTTTGCCTTCTGGCCAAAGGATTTTCCACAGTCATTACATTCAAAAGGTTTCTCACCTGTGTGAATTCTCTGATGATTTATGAGGTGTTTCTTCTGGCCAAAGAACTTCCCACAGTCATTAGATTTGCAAGATTTCAACCCTGTGTGAATTCTCTGATGTCTAATGAGATCTGACTTCTGGTGAGTGGTTTCCACACAATCATTACACACATGAGGGTTTTCCACAATATGAGTGCTGTGATGGAGGGTATTTAATACTGAATGAATTCCCACAAGGTTTACATGCATAGGATTTCTTCCCTATATTTGGTCTATGATTCAGTCTAACATGTGATTGGTAAATGACAGGTTCCACAGTCCCAATATACTTATAAATGTTCTCTCTTTTCAGGTGAATACAATCAGAATTCCACAGTCAGTCAGCTGGGAGGGGTGGATGAATCCGGAAACAGCTGGTTTCCTTGTACTAAAACAAGCGCCATATCACGAAGGACTCTTGCATTTCTTTTTCTTTTTTGCATTTTTCACATTTTCTTATTTATCATGGTTTGTAATAAATTTTCTGATGTGGGTTGTGGTTTTGAGGCTGGCTTAAGGAGTTCAGGGAACCAGAGGAATGGTCTTTTTCAATTAGGGCACAGCTGTTGTTTCTCTCCAATTCTGGCTTTCTGTAATTGCTTTGGGTGCCTCAGGCAATTTTTCATTTTGAGCGACTTTTTCCTAAATGCTTTGTTGGTCTGAGTTGGTTTTGCCTTTTTCCTTTTCAAATTGTGTATTCTGATGCAATACAAACAAGGGTTTAGAACGAGGATCCATTAGGAAATTGAAAAACAGAACATATTGGGTTTTCATGATTAGAAATCATAGGCAACATGACCAAGATGAGTTTTTGGGTTTTGGAAAATGACATAGAACCCTTCCACTGAGGGGCAGATATTAATTTCCTCCAAATCGAGAGTGAGTGCGATTTTCAGGTGAATTCAATCAGAATTCCACAGCCAGTCAGCTAGGAGGGGTGGATGAATCCGGGAACAGCTGGTTTCCTTGCAACTAAATCAAGCCCAATATCACAAAGGACTCTTGCATTTCTTTGGCTTCTTTCTCTTTTTTCTTTTTATCATGGTTTGTAATGAATTTTCTGATGTGAGCTTTGGTTTTGAGGCTGCAATATAGAGTTCAGTGCACAGGAGGAATGGTCTTTTTCAAACAGGGCATAGCTGTTGGCCTGCTTCAATTCTGGCTTGCTGTCATTGTTTTGGGTGCCTCAGCCGATTTGTGGTTTCTTGTCTGGCAATTTCCTAAATGTTTTCGGGGTCTGAGTTGGCTTTGCCTTCTTCATTCCCAAATTCTGTATTCTGAAGCAACACAAACAAGAGTTTGGACAGAGTAGCCATTATGAAATAAAAAACATTACAAATGGGCATTTGAAGAATATAAATCTACAGGTAACATGAACAAGGTGAGTTTTTGTGTTTTGCAAAATCAAATGGAACACTTTGGCTGAGGTGACAGATATTAATGGATTCCAACCTGAGTTTCACTGCGATTTTCAGATTAATTCAGTGAGAATTCCCCAAGCAGTCAGCTGGAGGGTGGATGAATCCGGGAACATTCGGTTTTCTTGAGACTAAATCAAGTCCAATATCATCATGGATTCTTGCATTTTTTTGGCTTTTTTCTCATTTTTCTTATTTATCATGGTTTGTAATGAATTTTCTGATGTGAGCTTTGGTTTTGAGGCTGGCATATTGAGTTCAGGGCAGAAGAGGAAGGTTCCTTTTCAACCAGGGCACAGCTGTTGGCTTGCTCCACTTCTGGCTTGCTGTCATTGTTTTGGGTGCCTCAGCCGATTTGTGGTTTCTTGAGTGCCAATTTCCTAAATGTTTTCTGGGTCTGAGTCGGTTTTGCCTTCCTATTCCCAAATTTTGTATTCTGATGCAATACAAGCATGTTTTGGAGAGTAGCCATTATGAAAGAAAAAAAAAAAAAACACAGCGCATTGCCCTTTCAGGATTAGAAATCTACAGGCAACACAACCAAGATGAGTTTCTGTGTTTTGGAAAATGACATAGAACGCTTCTGCTGAGGGGACAGATTCTAATTCCCTCCAAAATGAGTGTGAGTGCGATATTGAGGTGAATTCAATCAGAATTCCAGAGTCAGTCTGTGGAAGGGGGGGATGAATCTGGAAACAGCCACTTTCTTTGTGTCTAAATCCAGCCAAATATCACAAAGGACTCTTGCATTTCTTTGGCTTTTTCACATTTCCCTTATTTATCAAGGTTTGTAATGAATTTTCTGATGTGAGCTTTGGTTTTGAGGCTGCAATATAGAGTTCAGGGCACCAGAGGAATGGTCTTTTTCAAACAGGACACAGCTGTTGGTGTGCTCCAATTCTGGCTATTGTCTTTGTTTTGGGTGCCTCAGCTGAAATTTGGTTTCTTGAGTTTCACTGCGATTGTCAGGTTAATTCAGTCAGAATTCCACAGGCAGTCAGCTTTAGTGGTGGATGAATCTGGCAACAGCCGGTTTCCTTGCAACTAAATCAAACCCAATATCCTTATGGATTCTTAGATTTCTTTGTCTTTTTTCTCTTTTTTCTTATTTATCATGGTTTGTAATGAATTTTCTGATGTGAGCTTTGGTTTTGAGGCTGGCATATTGAGTTCAGGGCACAAGAGGAAGGTTCTTTTTCAATCAGGGCACAGCTGTTGGCTTGCTCCACTTCTGGCTTGCTGTCATTGTTTTGAGTGCCTCAGCCAATTTGTGGTTTCTTGTGTGGCAATTTCCCAAATGTTTTCAGGGTCTGAGTTGGCTTTCCCTTCTTCCTTCCCAAATTTTGTATTCTGATGCAATGCAAAGAAGAGGTTGTACAGAATAGCCATTATGAAAGAAAAAACACAACAAATAGGCGTTTGAAGCTTAGAAATCTACAGGTAACATGACCAAGGTGAGTTTTTGTGTTTATGAAAATAAAATGGAACACTTTGGCTGAGGTGACAGATATTAATGGCCTCCAAACTGAGTTTCACAGTGATTTTCAGGTTAATTCAGTCAGAATTCCACAGGCAGTCAGCTGGAGGGGTGGATGAATCCGGGAATAGCCGGTTTCCTAGCAACTAAATCAAGCCTTATATCATTATGGATTCTTGCATTTTTTTGGCTTTTTTCTCTTTTTTCTTATTTATCATGGTTTGTAATGAATTTTCTGATGTGAGCTTTGGTTTTGAGGCTGGCATATTGAGTTCAGGGCACAAGAGGAAGGTTCTTTTTCAATCAGGGCACAGCTGTTGGCTTGCTCCACTTCTGGCTTGCTGTCATTGTTTTGGGTGCCTCAGCTGATTTGTGGTTTCTTGTGTGGCAATTTCCTAAATGTTTTCGGGGTCTGAGTTGGTTTTGTCTTCTTCCTTCCCAAATTTTGTATTCTGATGCAATACAAGCAAGATTTTGGACAGAGTAGCCATTATGAAAGAAAAAAAAAAACACAGCAAATTGACCTTTCAGGATTAGAAATCCATAGGCAACACAACCAAGGTGAGATTCTGTGTTTTGGAAAATGACATGGAACGCTTCTGCTGAGGTGACAGATTCTAATTCCCTCCAAATGGAGTGTGAGAGCGATCTTGAGGTGAATTCAATCAGAATTCCAAAGTCAGTCTGTGGAAGGGGGGGATGAATCTGGAAACAGCCATTTTCTTTGTGTCTAAATCCTGCCAAATATCACAAAGGACTCTTGCATTTCTTTGGCTTTTTCACATTTCCCTTATTTATCATGGTTTGTAATGAATTTTCTGATGTGAGCTTTGGTTTTGAGGCTGGCATATTGAGTTCAGGGCACAAGAGGAAGGTTCTTTTTCAATCAGGCCACCGCTGTTGGCTTGCTCCACTTCTGGCTTGCTGTCATTGTTTTGGGTGCCTCAGCTGATTTGTGGTTTCTTGTGTGGCAATTTCCTAAATGTTTTCGGGGTCTGAGTTGGTTTTGCCTTCTTCCTTCCAAAATTTTGTATTCAGATGCAATACAAGCAAAATTTTGGACAGAGTAGCCATTATGAAAGAAAAAAAAAACACAGCAAATTTACCATTCAGGATTAGAAATCCATAGGCAACACAACCAAGATGAGATTCTGTGTTTTGGAAAATGACATGGAACGCTTCTGCTGAGGTGACAGATTCTAATTCCCTCCAAATGGAGTGTGAGAGCGATCTTGAAGTGAATTCAATCAGAATTCCAAAGTCAGTCTGTGGAAGGGGGGGATGAATCTGGAAACAGCCACTTTCTTTGTGTCTAAATCCTGCCAAATATCACAAAGGACTCTTGCATTTCTTTGGCTTTTTCACATTTCCCTTCTTTATCATGGTTTGTAATGAATTTTCTGATGTGAGCTTTGGTTTTGAGGCTGGCATATTGAGTTCAGGGCACAAGAGGAAGGTTCTTTTTCAATCAGGGCACAGCTGTTGGCTTGCTCCACTTCTGGCTTGCTGTCATTGTTTTGGGTGCCTCAGCTGATTTGTGGTTTCTTGTGTGGCAATTTACTAAATGTTTTCGGGGTCTGAGTTGGTTTTGCCTTCTGCCTTCCCAAATTTTGTATTCTGATGCAATACAAGCAAGATTTTGGACAGAGTAGCCATTATGAAAGAAAAAAAAAAAACACAGCAAATTGACCTTTCAGGATTAGAAATCCATAGGCAACACAACCAAGATGAGATTCTGTGTTTTGGAAAATGACATGGAACGCTTCTGCTGAGGTGACAGATTCTAATTCCCTCCAAATGGAGTGTGAGAGCGATTTTGAGGTGAATTCAATCAGAATTCCAAAGTCGGTCTGTGGAAGGGGGGGATGAATATAGAAACAGCCAGTTTCTTTGTGTCTAAATCCTGCCAAATATCACAAAGGACTCTTGCATTTCTTTGGCTTTTTCACATTTCCCTTATTTATCATGGTTTGTAATGAATTTTCTGATGTGAGCTTTGGTTTTGAGGCTGGCATATTGAGTTCAGGGCACAAGAGGAAGGTTCTTTTTCAATCAGGGCACAGCTGTTGGCTTGCTCCACTTCTGGCTTGCTGTCATTGTTTTGGGTGCCTCAGCCGATTTGTGGTTTCTTGAGTGCCAATTTCCTAAATGTTTTCTGGGTCTGAGTCGGTTTTGCCTTCTTATTCCCAAATATTGTATTCTGATGCAATACAAGCAAGATTTTGGAGAGTAGCCATTATGACAGAAAGAAAAAAAAAAAAAAACACAGCGCATTGCCCTTTGAGGATTAGAAATCTACAGGCAACACGACCAAGATGAGTTTCTGTGTTTTGGAAAATGACATAGAACGCTTCTGCTGAGGGGACAGATTCTAATTCCCTCCCAAATGAGTGTGAGTGCGATTTTGAGGTGAATTCAATCAGAATTCCAAAGTCAGTCTGTGGAAGGGGGGGATGAATCTGGAAACAGTCAGTTTCCTTGTGTCTAAATCCAGCCAAATATCACAAAGGACTCTTGCATTTCTTTGGCTTTTTCACATTTCCCTAATTTATCATGGTTTGTAATGAATTTTCTGATGTGAGCTTTGGTTTTGAGGCTGCAATATAGAGTTCAGGGCACCTGAGGAATGGTCTTTTTCAAACAGGGCACAGCTGTTGGTGTGCTCCAATTCTGGCTATTGTCTTTGTTTTGGGTGCCTCAGCTGAAATTTGGTTTCTTGAGTTTCACGGCGATTGTCAGGTTAATTCAGTCAGAATTCCACAGGCAGTCAGCTTTAGTGGTGGATGAATCTGGGAACAGCCGGTTTCCTTGCAACTAAATCAAACCCAATATCATTATGAATTCTTGCATTTTTTTGGCTTTTTTCTCTTTTTTCTTATTTATCATGGTTTGTAATGAATTTTCTGATGTGAGCTTTGGTTTTGAGGCTGGCATATTGAGTTCAGGGCACAAGAGGAAGGTTCTTTTTCAATCAGGGCACAGCTGTTGGCTTGCTCCACTTCTGGCTTGCTGTCATTGTTTTGAGTGCCTCAGCCGATTTGTGGTTTCTTGTGTGGCAATTTCCCAAATGTTTTCAGGGTCTGAGTTGGCTTTGCCTTCTTCCTTCCCAAATTTTGTATTCTGATGCAATGCAAAGAAGAGTTTGTACAGAATATCCATTATGAAAGAAAAAACACAACAAATAGGCGTTTGAAGCTTAGAAATCTACAGGTAACATGACCAAGGTGAGTTTTTGTGTTTATGAAAATAAAATGGAACACTTTGGCTGAGGTGACAGATATTAATTGCCTCCAAACTGAGTTTCACTGTGATTTTCAGGTTAATTCAGTCAGAATTCCACAGGCTGTCAGCTGGAGGGGTGGATGTATCTGGGAACAGCTGGTTTCCTAGCGACTAAATCAAGCCCTATATCATTATGGATTCTTGCATTTTTTTGGCTTTTTTCTCTTTTTTCTTATTTATCATGGTTTGTAATGAATTTTCTGATGTGAGCTTTGGTTTTGAGGCTGGCATATTGAGTTCAGGGCACAAGAGGAAGGTTCTTTTTCAATCAGGGCACAGCTGTTGGCTTGCTCCACTTCTGGCTTGCTGTCATTGTTTTGGGTGCCTCAGCTGATTTGTGGTTTCTTGTGTGGCAATTTCCTAAATGTTTTCGGGGTCTGAGTTGGTTTTGCCTTCTTCCTTCCCAATTTTTGTATTCTGATGCAATACAAGCAAGATTTTGGACAGAGTAGCCATTATGAAAGAAAAAAAAAAAACACAGCAAATTGACCTTTCAGGATTAGAAATCCATAGGCAACACAACCAAGGTGAGATTCTGTGTTTTGGAAAATGACATGGAACGCTGCTGCTGAGGGGACAGATTCTAATGCCCTCCAAATGGAGTGTGAGAGCGATTTTGAGGTGAATTCAATCAGAATTCCAAAGTCGGTCTGTGGAAGTGGGGGATGAATATGGAAACAGCCAGTTTCTTTGTGTCTAAATCCTGCCAAATATCACAAAGGACTCTTGCATTTCTTTGTCTTTTTCACATTTCCTTTATTTATCATGGTTTGTAATGAATTTTCGGATGTGAGCTTTGGTTTTGAGGCTGGCATATTGAGTTCAGGGCACAAGAGGAAGGTTCTTTTTCAATCAGGGCACAGCTGTTGGTGTGCTCCAATTCTGGCTATTGTCTTTGTTTTGGGTGCCTCAGCTGAAATTTGGTTTCTTGAGTTTCACTGCGATTGTCAGGTTAATTCAGTCAGAATTCCACAGGCAGTCAGCTTTAGTGGTGGATGAATCTGGGAACAGCCGGTTTCCTTGCAACTAAATCAAACCCAATATCATTATGGATTCTTGCATTTTTTTGGCTTTTTTCTCTTTTTTCTTATTTATCATGGTTTGTAATGAATTTTCTGATGTGAGCTTTGGTTTTGAGGCTGGCATATTGAGTTCAGGGCACAAGAGGAAGGTTCTTTTTCAATCAGGGCACAGCTGTTGGCTTGCTCCACTTCTGGCTTGCTGTCATTGTTTTGGGTGCCTCAGCTGATTTGTGGTTTCTTGTGTGGCAATTTCCTAAATGTTTTCTGGGTCTGCGTTGGTTTTGCCTTCTTCCTTCCCAATTTTTGTATTCTGATGCAATACAAGCAAGATTTTGGACAGAGTAGCCATTATGAAAGAAAAAAAAAAAAACACAGCAAATTGACCTTTCAGGATTAGAAATCCATAGGCAACACAACCAAGATGAGATTCTGTGTTTTGGAAAATGACATGGAACGCTTCTGCTGAGGGGACAGATTCTAATGCCCTCCAAATGGAGTGTGAGAGCGATTTTGAGGTGAATTCAATCAGAATTCCAAAGTCGGTCTGTGGAAGGGGGGGATGAATATGGAAACAGCCAGTTTCTTTGTGTCTAAATCCTGCCAAATATCACAAAGGACTCTTGCATTTCTTTGGCTTTTTCACATTTCCCTTATTTATCATGGTTTGTAATGAATTTTCGGATGTGAGCTTTGGTTTTGAGTCTGGCATATTGAGTTCAGGGCACAAGAGGAAGGTTCTTTTTCAATCAGGGCACAGCTGTTGGCTTGCTCCAATTCTGGCTTGCTGTCATTGTTTTGGGTGCCTCAGCCGATTTGTGGTTTCTTGAGTGCCAATTTCCTAAATGTTTTCTGGGTCTGAGTCGGTTTTGCCTTCTTATTCCCAAATTTTGTATTCTGATGCAATACAAGCAAGATTTTCGAGAGTAGCCATTATGAAAGAAAAAAAAAAAAAAAAGCGCATTGCCCTTTGAGGATTAGAAATCTACAGGCAACATGACCAAGATGAGTTTCTGTGTTTTGGAAAATGACATAGAACGCTTCTGCTGAGGGGACAGATTCTAATTCCCTCCCAAATGAGTGTGAGTGCGATTTTGAGGTGAATTCAATCAGAATTCCAAAGTCAGTCTGTGGAAGGGGGGGATGAATCTGGAAACAGCCAGTTTCCTTGTGTCTAAATCCAGCCAAATATCACAAAGTACTCTTGTATTTCTTTGGCTTTTTTCTCTTTTTACTTATTTATCATGGTTTGTAATGAATTTTCTGATGTGAGCTTTGGTTTTGAGGCTGGCATATGGAGTTCAGGGTACCGGAGGAATACTCTTTTTAAAACAGGGCATAGCTG
Organism: Oryctolagus cuniculus; assembly: GCF_964237555.1. Classification (NCBI taxonomy): domain Eukaryota; kingdom Metazoa; phylum Chordata; class Mammalia; order Lagomorpha; family Leporidae; genus Oryctolagus; species Oryctolagus cuniculus. The sequence goes on along the minus strand of NW_027208382.1, from coordinate 315,854 downwards.
TTGGCCTGCTCCAAATCTGGCTTGCTGTCATTTCTTTGGGTGCCTCAGCTGAATTTTGGTTTCTTGAGCGGCAATTTCCTAAATGTTTGCTGGGTCTGAGTTGGTTTTGCTTTCTCCCTTCCCAAATTTTCTTTTCTGATGGCATGCAAACATGAGTTTCGGCAGAGTAGCCATTATGAAATAAAAAACACTACAAATATGCGTTTAAAGCTTAGAAATCTACAGGTAATACGACCAAGGTGAGTTTTTGTGTTTTAGAAAATCAAATGGAACACTTTGGCTGAGGTTACAGATAGTAATTGCCTCCAAACTGAGTTTCACTGCGATTTTCAGGTGAATTCCGTCAGAATTCCACAGGCAGTCCGCTGGAGGGGTGGATGAATCCGGGAATAGCCGGTTTCCTTGTGACGAAATCAAGCTGAATATCATTATGGATTCTTGCATTTCTTTGGCGTTTTTCACCTTTTTCTTATTTATCATGGTTCGTGATGAATTTTCTGATATGAGCTTTGGTTTTGAGGCTGGCATATGGAGTTCAGGGCACAAGAGGAATGGTCTTTTTCAAACAGGGCACAGCTGTTGGCCTGCTCCAATTCTTGCTTCCCGTCATTGTTTTGGGTGCCGCGGCTGACTTCAGGTGAATTCAGTCACAATTCCACAGGCAGTCAGCTGTAGGGGTGGATGAATCTGGGCACAGCCGGTATCCTTGCGAATAAATCTAGCCCAATATCATTATGGGTTTTCTGGGTCTGAGTTGGTTTTGCTGTCTGCCTTCCCAAATTATCTTTTCTGATGCCATACAAACAAGAGTTAGGGCAGAGTAGCCATTATGAAATAAAAACCACAAGAAATAGGATTTTGAAGCTTAGAAATCTACAGGTAGCACGACCATGGTGAGTTTTTGTGTTTTGGAACATAAAATGGAACGCTTTGGCTGAGGTGACAGATATTAATTGCCTCCAATCTGAGTTTCACTGCGATTTTCAGGTTAATTCAGTCAGAATTCCACAGGCAGTCAGCTGGAGGGGTGGATGAATCTGGGAACAGCCGGTTTCCATGCGAATAAAACAAGCCTAATATCATTATGGATTCTTGCATTTTTTGGCTTTTTTCTCTTTTTTCTTATTTATCAAGGTTTGTAATGAATTTTCTGATGTGAGATTTGGTTTTGAGGCTGCAATATGCAGTTCAGGGCACCGGAGGAATGGCCTTTTTCAAACAGGGCACAGCTGTTGTGCTGCTCCAATTCTGGCTTGCTGTCATTGTTTTGAGTGCCTCAGCTGACGTTTGGTTTCTTGAGCGGCATTTTCCTAAATGTTTTCTGGGTCTGAGTTGGTTTTTCCTTCTTCCTTCCCAAATTTTGTATTCTGATGCAATACAAACAAGAGTTTCGGCAGAGTAGCCATTATGAAATAAAAAACACAACAAACAAGCATTTCAAGGTTATACATGTACAGAAAACACGACCAAGGTGAGTTTTTGTGTTTTGGAAAATCAAATGGAACACTTTGACTGAGGTGACAGATATTAATTGCCTCCAAACTGAGTTTCACTGTGATTTTCAGGTTAATTCAGTCGAATTCCACAGGTAGCCAGATGGAGGGGTGGATGAATCTGGGAACAGCCGGTTTCCTTGCGACTGAATCAAGCCCAATATCATTATGGATTCTTGCAGTTCTTTGGCTTTTTTCTCATTTTTCTTATTTATGATGGTTTGTAATGAATTTTCTGATGTGAGCTTTGGTTTTGAGTCTGCAAGATGGAGTTCAGGGCACCGGAGGAATGGCCATATTCAATCAGGGCACAGACCTTTGCTTGCTCCAATTCTGGCTTACTGTCATTGGTTTGGGTGCCTCAGGTGAGTTTGCTTTCTTGAGCGGCAAGTTCCTAAATGTTTTCTGGGTCTGAGTTGGTTTTGACTTCTTCCTTCAAATGTTGCTTCTGACGCAATACAAACAAGAGTTTAGACAGAGTAGCCATTATGAAATAAAAAACACAACAAATAGGCGTTTGAAGCTTAGACATCTACTGATAACATGACCAAGGTGAGTTTTTGTGTTTTGGAATATAAAATGGAACACTTTGGCTGTGGTGACAGATATTAATTGCCTCCAAACTGAGTTTCACTGTGATTTTCAGGTTAATTCAGTCAGAATTCCACAGGCAGTCAGCTGGAGGGGTGGATGAATCTGGGAACAACCGGTTTCCTTGCGACTAAATCAAACCTAATATCATTATGGAATCTTGCATTTCTTTGGATTTATTCTCATTTTTCTTATTTATCATGGTGTGTAATGAATTTTCTGATGTGAGCATTGGTTTTGAGTCTGGAAGATGGAGTTCAGTGCAGAAGAGGATGGTTCTTTTTCAATCAGGGCACAGCTCTTTGCTTGCTCCAATTCTGGTTTAATGTAATTGGTTTGGGTACCTCTGCTGACTTTTGGTTTCTTGAGCGGCAATTTCCTAAATGTTTTCTGGGTCTGAGTTTGTTTTGCCTTCTTCCTTCCCAAATTTTGTATTCTGACGCCATACAAACAAGAGTTTGGTTAAAGTAGCCATTATGAAATAAAAACCACAACAAATATGCTTTTGAAGCTTAGAAATCTACAGGTAACTCGACCATGGTGAGTTTTTGTGTTTTGGAAAATCAAATGGAACACTTTGGCTGAGGTGACAGATATTAATTGCTTCCAAACTGAGTTTCACTGCGATTTTCAGGTTAATTCAGTCAGAATTCCACAGGTAGTCAGCTGGAGGGGGGGATGAATCTGGGAAGAGCTGATTTCCTTGAGACTAAATCAAGAGGAAGGTTCTTTTTCAAACAGGGCACAGCCATTTGCTTGCTCCAGTTCTGGCTTGCTGTCATTGTTTTGGGTGCCTCAGCTGATTTTTGGTGTGTTGAGTGGCAATTTCCTAAATGTTTTCTGGGTCAGAGTTGGTTTTGCCTTCTTCCTTCCCAAATTTTGTATTCTGACGCCATATAAACAAGAGGTTGGACAGAGTAGCCATTATGAAATAAAAAAAAACACAAGAAATAGGAGTTTGAAGCTTAGAAATCTACAGGTAACACGACCAAGGTGAGATTTTGTGTTTTGGAAAATGAAATGGAACACTTTGGCTGAGGTGACACATATTAATTGCCTCCAAACTGAGTTTCACTGCGATTTTCAGGTTAATTCTGTCAGAATTCCACAGGCAGTCAGCTGGAGGGGTGGATGAATCCGGGAAAGATGGTTTCCTTGCGACTAAATCAAGCCCAATATCATTGTGGATTCTTGCATTTCTTTGGCTTTTTTCTCATCTTTCTTATTTATCATGGTTTGTAATGAATTTTCGGATGTGAGCTTTGGTTTTGAGGCTGGCATTTTGAGTTCAGGGCACCGGAGGAATGGTCCTTTTCAAACAGGGCACAGCTGTTGGCCTGCTCCAATTCTGGCTTGCTGTCATTTTATTTTGGGTGCCTCAGCTTATTTGTGGTTTCTTGAGCGGCAATTTTCTGAATGTTTTCTGGGTCTGAGTTGCTTTTGCCTTCTTCCTTGTCAAATTTTGTATTCTGACGCAATACAAACAAGAGTTTCGGCAGAGTAGCCATTATGAAATAGAAAAACACAACAAATAGGCGTTTGAAGCTTAGAAATCTACAGGTAACACGACCAAGGTGAGTTTTTGTGTTTTGGAAAATCAAATGGAACACTTTGGCTGAGGTGACAGATATTAATAGCCTCCAAAAAGAGTTTCAATGCGATTTTCAGGTTAATTCAGTCAGAATTCCACAGGCTGTCAGCTGGAGGGGTGGATGAATCCGGGAACAACCGGTTTCTTTGCGACTCAATCAAGCCCAATAGCATTATGGATTCTTGCATTTCTTTGGCTTTTTGCTTCGTTTTCATATTTATCATCGTTTCTAATGAATTTTCTGATGTGAGTATTGGTTTTGAGGCTGCAATATGGAGTTCAGAGTAACGGAGGAATGGTCTTTTTCAAACAGGGCACAGCTGTTGGCCTGCTCCAATTCTGGTTTGCTGTCATTTTTTGAGTGCCTCAGCCGATTTGTGGATTCTTGAGCGGCAATTTCCTACATGTTTTCTGGGTCTGAGTTGGTTTTGCCCCCTTCCTTCCCAAATTTTTAATTCTGACGCCATAGAAAGAAGAGTTTGGGTAGAGTAGCCATTATGAAATAAAAAACACAACACATAGGCGTTTGAAGCTTAGAAATCTACAGGTAACACGAGCAAGGTGAGTTTTTGTGTTTTGGATAATAAAATGGAACACTTTGGCTGATTTGAGAGATATTAATTGCCTCCAAACTGAGTTTCACTGCGATTTTCAGGTTAATTCAGTCAGAATTCCACAGGCAGTCAGCTGGAGGGGTGGATGAATCCGGGAACAGCCCGTTTCCTTGCGACTAAATCAAGCCCAATATCATTATGGATTCTTGCATTTCTTTGGATTTTTCGCATTTTTCATATTTATCATGGTTTGTAATGAATTTTGTGATGTCAGCTTTGGTTATGAGGCTGCAATATGGAGTTCAGGGCACCGGGGGAATGGTCTTTTTCAATCAGGGCACAGCTGTTAGTCTGCTCTAATTCTGGCTTGCTGTCATTGCTTTGAGTGCCTCAGCCGATTTGTGGTTTCCTGAGCGGCAATTTCCTACATGTTTTCTGGGTCTGAGTTGATTTTGCCTTCTTCCTTCCCAAATTTTGTATTCTGACGCAATACAAACAAGAGTTTTTGCAGAGTAGCCATTTTGTAATGAAAAACATAGCATATAGGCGTTTGAAGCTTAGAAATCTACAGGTAACACGACCAAGGTGAGGTTATGTGTTTTGGATAATAAAATGGTCTGAGGTGACAGATATTAATTGCCTCCAAACTGAGTTTCACTGCGATTTTCAGGTGAATTCAGTCAGAATTCCACAGGCAGTCAGCTGCAGTGGTCGATGAATCCAGGAACAGCCGGTTTCCTTGAGACTAAATCAAGCCCAATATCATTATGCATTCTTGGAATTCTTTGGCTTTTTTCTCATTTTCCTTATTTTTCATGGTTTGTAATGAATTTTCTGATGTGAGCTTTGGTTTTGAGGCTGCAATATGGAGTTCAGGGCACCGGAGGAATGGTCTTTTTCAAACACGGCACAGCTGTTGGCCTGCTCCAATTCTGCCTTGCTGTCATTGTTTTGAGTGCCTCAGCCGATATGTGGTTTTTTGAGCGGCAATTTCTTAAATGTTTTCTGGGTCTGAGTTGGTTTTGCCTTCTTCCTTCCCAAATTTTGTATTCTGACGCAATACAAACAAGAGTTTGTTTAAAGTAGCCATTATGAAATAAAAAACACCACAAATAGGCGTTTTAAGCTTAGAAATCTACAGGTAACACGACCAAGGGGAGTTTTTGTGTTTTGGAAAATACAATGGAACACTTTGGCTAGGTGACAGTTATTAATTGCCTCCAAACTGAGTTTCACTGTGATATTCAGGTTAATTCAGTCAGAATTCCACAGGCAGTCTGCTGAAGGGGTGGATGAATCCGGGAACAGCCGGTTTCCTTGCGACTGAATCAAGCCCAATATCATTATGGATTCTTGCATTTTTTGGCTTTTTTCTCTGTTTTCTTATTTATCATGGTTTGTAATGAATTTTCTGATGTGAGCTTTGGTTTTGAGGCTGGCATATTGAGTTCAGGGCACCGGAGGAATGGTCTTTTTCAAACAGGGCACAGCTGTTGGCCTGCTCCACTTCTGGCTTGCTGTCATTGTTTTAAGTACCTCAGCCGATTTGTGGCTTCTTGAGCGGAAATTTTAAATGTTTTCTGGACAGAGTAGCCATTATGAAATAAAAAATACAACTAATAGGCGTTTGAAGCTTAGAAATCTACAGGTAACACGAGCAAGGTGAGTTTTTGTGTTTTGGATAATAAAATGGTCTGAGGTGACAGATATTAATTGCCCCCAAACTGAGTTTCACTGCGATTTTCAGGTTAATTCAGTCAGAATTCCACAGGCAGTCAGCTGGAGGGGTGAATGAATCCGGGAACAGCCAGTTTCCTTTAGACTAAATCAAGCCCAATATCATTATGGATTCTTGCATTTGTTTGGCTTTTTTCTCATTTTTCTTATTTATCATGGTTTGTAATGCATTTTCTGATGTCAGCTTTGGTTTTGAGGCTGCAATATGGAGTTCAGGGCACCGGGGCAATGGTCTTTTTCAAACACGGCACAGCTGTTGTCCTGCTCCAATTCTGCCTTGCTGTCATTGTTTTGAGTGCCTCAGCCGATTTGTGGTTTTTTGAGCGGCAATTTCTTAAATGTTTTCTGGGTCTGAGTTGGTTTTGCCTTCTTCCTTCCCAAATGTTGTATTCTGACACAATACAAACAAGAGTTTGGGCAGAGTAGCTATTATGAAATAAAAAACACAACAAATAGGCTTTTGAAGCTTAGAAATCTACAGGTAACACGACCAAGGGGAGTTTTTGTGTTTTGGAAAATCAAATGGAACACTTTGGCTGAGGTGACAGTTATTTACTGCCTCCAAACGGAGTTTCACTGCGATATTCAGGTTAATTCAGTCAGAATTCCACAGGCAGTCAGCTGGAGGGGTGGATGAATCCGGGAACAGCCGGTTTCCTTTGCGACTGAACCAAGCCCAATATCATTATGGATTCTTGCATTTCTTTGGCTTTTTTCTCATTTTTCTTATTTATCATGGTTTGTAATGAATTTTCTAATGTGAGCTTTATTTTGAGGCTGCAATATAGACTTCAGTGCAGAAGAGAATGGTTCTTTTTCAATCAGGGCACACCTATTTGCTTGCTCCAATCTGGTTTATTGTCATTGCTTTGGGTACCTCTGCTGACTTTTGGTTTCTTGAGTGGCAATTTCCTAAATGATTTCTGGGTGTGAGTTGGTTTTGCCTTCTTCCTTCCCAAATTTTGTATTCTGACGCAATACAAACAAGAGTTTGTTTAAAGTAGCCATTATGAAATAAAAAACACTACAAATAGGCGTTTTAAGCTTAGAAATCTACAGGTAACACGACCAAGGGGAGTTTTTGTGTTTTGGAAAATACAATGGAACACTTTGGCTAGGTGACAGATATTAATTGCCTCCAAACTGAGTTTCACTGCGATATTCAGGTTAATTCAGTCAGAATTCCACAGGCAGTCCGCTGAAGGGGTGGATGAATCCGGGAACAGCCGGTTTCCTTGCGACTAACTCAAGCCCAATATCATTATGGATTCTTGCATTTTTTGGCTTTTTTCTCCGTTTTCTTATTTATCATGGTTTGTAATGAATTTTCTGATGTGAGCTTTGGTTTTGAGGCTGGCATATTGAGTTCAGGGCACCGGAGGAATGGTCTTTTTCAAAAAGGGCACAGCTGTTGGCCTGCTCCAATTCTGGCTTGCTGTCATTGTTTTAAGTACCTCAGCCGATTTGTGGTTTCTTGAGTGGAAATTTTAAATGTTTTCTGGACAGAGTAGCCATTATGAAATAAAAAATGCAACAAATAGGCGTTTGAAGCTTAGAAATCTACAGGTAACAGGAGCAAGGTGAGTGTTTGTGTTTTAGATAATAAAATGGTCTGAGGTGACAGATATTAATTGCCTCCAAACTGAGTTTCACTGCGATTTTCAGGTTAATTCAGTCAGAATTCCACAGGCAGTCAGCTGGAGGGGTGGATGAATCCAGGAACAGCCGGTTTCCTTTAGACTAAATCAAGCCCAATATCATTATGGATTCTTGCATTTCTTTGGTTTTTTTCTCATTTTTCTTATTTATCATGGTTTGTAATGCATTTTCTGATGTCAGCTTTGGTTTTGAGGCTGCAATATAGAGTTCAGGGCACCGGGGCAATGGTCTTTTTCAAACAGGACACAGCTGTTGGCTTGTTGCAATTCTGGCTTGCTATCATTGTTTTGCGTGCCTCAGCTGTTTTTGGTTTCTTGAGCGGCAATTTCCAAAATGTTTTCTGGGTCTGAGTTGGTTTTGCCTTCTTCCTTCCCAAATGTTGTATTCTGACACAATACAAACAAGAGTTTGGGCAGAGTAGCTATTATGAAATAAAAAACACAACAAATAGGCTTTTGAAGCTTAGAAATCTACAGGTAACACGACCAAGGGGAGTTTTTGTGTTTTGGAAAATCAAATGGAACACTTTGGCTGAGGTGACAGTTATTTACTGACTCCAAACGGAGTTTCACTGCGATATTCAGGTTAATTCAGTCAGAATTCCACAGGCAGTCAGCTGGAGGGGTGGATGAATCCGGGAACAGCCGGTTTCCCTGTGACTGAACCAAGCCCAATATCATTATGGATTCTTGCATTTCTTTGGCTTTTTTCTCATTTTTGTTATGTATGATGGTTTGTAATGAATTTTCTGATGTCAGCTTTGGTTTTGAGGCTGCAATATGGAGTTCAGGGCACCAGAGGAATAGTCTTTTTCAAACAGGGCACAGCTGTTGGCCTGCTCCAATTCTGGCTTGCTGTCATTGTTTTGAGTGCCTCAGCCGATTAGTGGTTTCTTGAGCGGCAATTTCCTAAATGTTTTCTGGGTCTGAGTTGGTTTTGCCTTCTTCCTTCCCAAATTTTGTATTCTGACGCAATAGAAACAAGAGTTTGGGCAGAGTAGCCATTATGAAATAAAAAACACTACAAATAGGCGTTCGAAGCTCAGAAATCTACAGGTAACAGGACAAGATGAGGTTTTGTGTTTTGGCAAATAAAATGGAACACTTTGGCTGAGGTGACAGATATTAATGGCCTTCAAACCGAGTTTCACTGCGATTTTCAGGTTAATTCAGTCAGAATTCCACAGGCAGTCAGCTGGAGGTGTGGATGAATCTGGGTACAGCCAATTTCCTTGCGACTAAATCAAGCCCAATATCATTATGGATTCTAGCATTTCTTTGGCTTTTTTCTCATTTTTCTTATTTATCATGGTTTGTAATGAATTTTCTGATGTGAGCTTTGGTTTTGAGGCTGCAATATGGAGTTCAGGGCACAAGAGGAAGGTTATTTTTCAAAAAGGGCACAGCTGTTGACTTGCTCCAATTCTGCCTTGCTGTCATTGTTTTGGGTGCCTTAGCTGACTTTTGGTTTCTTGAGCGGCAATTTCCTAAATGTTTTCTGTGTCTGAGAGGTTTTTGCCTTCTTCCTTCCCAAATTTTGTATTGTGACGCAATACAAACATGTGTTCAGACAGAGTACCGATTATGAAATAAAAAACACAACAAATAGGCGTTTGAAGATTATGATTCTACAGGTATCATGACCAAGGTGAGTTTTTGAGTTTTGAAAAATCAAATGGAACACTTTGGCTGAGGTGACAGATATTAATTGCCTTCAAACTGAGTTTCACTGCATTTTTCAGGTTAATTCAGTAAGAATTCCACAGGCAGTCAGCTGGAGGGGTGGATGAATGCGGGAACATCCGGTTTCCTTGCGACTAAATCAAGTCCAATATCATTATGGATTCTTGCATTTCTTTGGCTTTTTTCTCATTTTTCTTATTTGTAATGGTTTGTAATGCATTTTCTGATGTGAGCTTTGGTTTTGAGGCTGGCATATTGAGTTCAGGGCACAAGAGGATGGTTCTGTTTCAATCAGGGCACAGTTGTTGATTTGCTCCAATTCCGGCTTGCTGTCATTGTTTTGGATGCCTCAGAAGATTCCTGGTTTCTTGAGTGGCAATTTCATAAATGTTTTCTGTGTCTGAGTTGGATTTGCCTTCTTATTCCCAAATGTTGTATTCTGATGCAATGCAAAGAAGAGTTTGGACAGAGTAGCCATTATGAAATAAACAACACAACAAATAGGCATTTGAAGCTTGGAAATCTACAGGTAACAAGACCAAGGTGAGTTTTTGTGTTTTGGAAAATAAAATGGAACACTTTGGCTGAGGTGACAGATATTAATTGCCTCCAAACTGAGTTTCACTGCAATTTTCAGGTTAATTCAGTCAGAATTCCACACGCAGTCAGCTGGAGTGTTGGATGAATCCGGGAACAGCCGGTTTCCTTGCAACTAAATCCAGCTCAATATCATTATGGTTTCTTGCATTTCTTGGCTTTTTTCTCATTTTTCTTATGTATCGTGGTTTGTAATGAATTTCCTGATGTGAGCTTTGGTTTTGAGGCTGGAATATGGAGTTCAGGGTACCGGAAGAATGGCCTTTTTCAATCAGGACTCAGCTGATTGCCTGCTCCAATTCTGGCTTGCTGTCATGGTTTTGGGAGCCTCAGCTGACTTTTGGTTTCTTGAGTGGCAATATCCTAAATGTTTTCTGGGTCTGAGTTGGCTTTGCCTTCTACCTTCCGAAATTTTGTATGTTGATGCAATACAAGGAAGATTTTGGACAGAGTAGCCATTATGAAAGAAAAAAAAAAACACAGTAAATTGCCCTTTCAGGATTAGAAATCTACAGGCAACACGACTAAGATGAGTGTTTGTGTTTTGGAAAATGACATGGAACACTTCTGCTGAGGGGACAGATACTAATTCCCTCCAAATTGAGTGTGAGTGCGATTTTGAGGCGAATTGAGTCAGAATTCCAAAGTCAGTCTGTGGAAGGGGGGGATGAATCCGGAAACAGCCTGTTTCCTTCTGTCTAAATCCAGCCAAATACCACAAAGGACTCTTGAATTACTTTGGCTTTCTCAGATTTCCCTTTTTTTTATCATTGTTTGTAATGATTTTTTTTTTGTGAGCTTTGGTTTTGAGGCTGGAATATGGAGTTCAGGGCACTGGATTAATGGTCTAGTTCAATCAGGGCACAGCTGTTGGCTTGCTCCAATTCTGGCTTGCTTTCAAGGTTTTGGGTGCCTCAGCCCATTTGTGGTTTCTTGAGCGGCAATTTCCTACATGTTTTCTGGCTCTGAGTAGGTTTTGCCTTCTTCCTTCCCAAATTTTGTATTCTGGCGTAATACAAACAAGAGTTTGGACAGAGTAGCCATTATGAAATAAAAAACACAACAAATATGCGTTTGAAGCTTATATATGTACTGGTCACAAGACCAAGGTATGATTTTTTGTTTTCGAAATTAAAATTGAACACTCTGGCTGAGGTGACAGATATTAATTGCCTCCAAAACCGAGTTTCACTGCGATTTTCAGATTAATTCAGTTAATTCAGTTAGGATTCCACAGGCTTGCATTTCTTTGGCTTTTTCTCATTTCCCTTATTTATTATGGTTTGTAATGAATTTTCTGATGTGAGCTTTGGTTTTGAGGCTGGAATATGGAGTTCAGGGTACTGGAGGAATGGTCTTTTTCAAACAGGGCACAGCTGTTGGCTTGCTCCAATTCTGGCTTGCTGTCATTGTTTTGCGTGCCTCAGCTCAATTTTGGTTTGTTGAGCGGAAATTTCCTAAATGTTTTCTTGGTCTGATTTGGTTTTGCCTTCCTCCTTCCCAAATTTTGTATTCTGACGCCATACAAACATGAGTTTGGGCAGAGTACCGATTATGAAATACAAAACACAACAAATGGGCATTTGAAGCTTAAAAATCTACAGGTTACATGACCAAGGTGAGTTTTTGTGTTTTGGAAAAAAAAATGTTACACTTTGGCTGAGGTCACAGATATTAATTGACTCCAAACTGAGTTTCACTGCGATTTTCAGGGTAATTCAGTCAGAATTCCACAGGCAGACAGCTGGAGGTATGGATGAATCTGGGGACAGCCGGTTTCCTTGCGACTAAATCAAGCCCAATATCATTAAGGATTCTTGCATTTCTTTGGCTTTTTTCTCTTTTTTCTTATTTATCATGGTTTGTAATGAATTTTCTGATGTGAGCTTTGGTTTTGAGGCTGGCATATTGAATTCAGGGCACAAGAGGAAGGTTCTTTTTCAATCAGGGCACAGCTGTTGGCTTGCTCCAATTCTGGCTTGCTGTCATTGTTTTGGGTGCCTCAGCTGATTTGTGGATTCTTGAGCGGCAATTTCCTAAATGTTTTCTGGGTCTGAGTCGGTTTTGCCTTCTTATTCCCATATTTTGTATTCTGATGCAATACAAGCAAGATTTGGACAGAGTAGCCATTATGAAAGAAAAAAAAAACACAGAAATTGCCCTTTCAGGATTAGAAATCTACTGGCAACATGATCAACATTAGTTTCTGTGTTTTGGAAAATGACATGGAACCCTTCTGCTGAGGGGACAGATTCTAATTCCCTCCAAATTGAGTGTGAGTGCGATTTTGAGGTGAAATCAATCAGAATTCCAAAGTCAGTCAGTGGAAGGGGGGATGAATCTTTAAACAGCCAGTTTCCTTGTGTCTAAATCCAGCCAAATATCACTAAGAACTCGTGCATTTCTTTGGCTTTTGTCTCATTTTTCTGATTTATCATGGTTTGTAATGAATTTTCTGATGTGAGCTTTGGTTTTGAGGCTGGCATATTGAGTTCAGGGCACCGGATCAATGGTCTTTTTCAAACAGGACACAGCTGTTGGCTTGTTGCAATTCTGGCTTGCTGTCATTGTTTTGCGTGCCTCAGCTGTTTTTGGTTTCTTTAGCGGCAATTTCTTACATGTTTTCTGGGTCTGAGTTGGTTTTGCCTTCTTCCTTTCCAAATTTTGTATTCTGGCGTAATACAAACAAGAGTTTGGACAGAGTAGCCATTATGAAATAAAAAACACAACAAATATGCGTTTGAAGCTTATATATGTACAGGTAACACGAGCAAGGTAAGTTTTTGTGTTTTCGAAAGTAAAATTGAACACTCTGGCTGAGGTAACAGATATTAATTGCCTCCAAAACGGAGTTTCACTGTAATTTTTTTGTTAATTCATTCAGAAACCAAAGACACTCAGTTGGGAGGTGTGGATGAATCTGGAAACAGCCGTTTACATGGCCATAATTCAAGCCCAATATCCCTAAGAACTCCTGCATTTCTTTGGCTTTTTTCTCATTTTTCTTATTTATCATGGTTTGTAATGAATTTTCTGATGTGAGCTTTGGTTTTGAGGCTGGCATATGGAGTTCAGGGCACAAGAGGAAGGTTCTTTTTCAATCAGGGCACAGCTGTTGGCTTGCTCCAATTCTGGCTTGCTGTCATTGTATTGGGTGCCTCAGCCGATTTGTGGTTTCTTGAGCGGCAATTTCCTAAATGTTTTCTGGGTCTCAATCGGTTTGGCCTTCTTATTCCCAAATTTTGTATTCTGAATCAATACAAGCAAGATTTTGGCAGAGTAGAAATTACGAAAGAAAAAAAAATACACAGCAAATTGCCCTTTCAGGATTAGAAATCTACAGGCAACGCGACCAAGATGAGTTTCTGTGTTTTGGAAAATGACATGGAACACTTCTGCTGAGGGGACAGATTCTAATTCCCTCCAAATTGAGTGTGAGTGCGATTTTGAGGTGAATTCAATCAGAATTCCAAAGTCTGTCTGTGGAAGGGGGGGATGAATCTGGAAACAGTCAGTTTCCTTGTGTCTAAATCCAGCCAAATACCACAAAGGACTCTTGAATTTCTTTGGCTTTCTCAGATTTCCCTTATTTATCATGGTTTGTAATGAATTTTCTGATGGGAGCTTTGGTTTTGAGGCTGCAATATGGAGTTCTGGGCACTGGATTAATGGTCTTGTTCAATCAGGGCACAGCTGTTGGCTTGCTCCAATTCTGTCTTGCTTTCAAGGTTTTGGGTGCCTCAGCTGATTTGTGGTTTCTTGAGCAGCAATTTCCTAAATGTTTTCTGGGTCTGAGTTGGTTTTGCCTTCTTCTTTCCCAAATTTAGTATTCTGATGCAATGCAAAGAAGAGTTTGTACAGAGTAGCCATTATGAAATAAACAACACAACAAATAGGCGTTTCAAGATTTTCAATCTGCAGGTAACACGACCAAAGTGAGTTTTTGAGTTTTGGAAGATAAAATGGAACACTTTGGCTGAGGTGACAGATATTAATTGCCTCCAAACCGAGTTTCACTGCGATTTTCAGGTTAATTCAGTCAGAAACCACAGACATTCAGCTGGGAGGTGTGGATGAATCTGGAAACAGCCGTTTACATGGCAATAAATCAAGCCCAATATTACTAAGAACTCCTGCATTTCTTTGGCTTTTTTCTCATTTTTCTTATTTATCATGGTTTGTAATGAATTTTCTGATGTGAGCTTTGGTTTTGAGGCTGCAATATGGAGTTCAGGGCACAAGAGGAAGGTTCTTTTTCAATCAGGGCACAGCTGTTGTCTTGCTGCAATTCTGCTTGCTGTCATTGTTTTGGGTGCCTCAGCTGATTTGTGGATTCTTGTGTTGCAGTTTCCTAAATGTTTTCTGGGTCTGAGTCGGATTTGCCTTCTTATCCCAAATTTTGTATTCTGATGCAACATAAGCAAGATTTTGGACAGAGTAGCCATTATGAAAGAAAAAAAAAACACAGCAAATTGCCCTTTCAGGATTAGAAATCTATAGGCAACACGACCAAGATGAGTTTCTGTGTTTTGGAAAATGACATGGAACACTTCTGCTGAGGGGACAGATTCTAATTCCCTCCAAATTGAGTGTGAGTGCGATTTTGAGGTGAATTCAATCAGAATTCCAAAGTCTGTCTGTGGAAGGGGGGGGATGAATCTGGAAACAGTCAGTTTCCTTGTGTCTAAATCCAGCCAAATACCAAAAAGGACTCTTGAATTTCTTTGGCTTTCTCAGATTTCCCTTATTTATCATGGTTTCTAATGAATTTTCTGATGTGAGCTTTGGTTTTGAGGATGGAATATGGAGTTCAGGGCACTGGATTAATGGTCTTGTTCAATCAGGGCACAGCTGTTGGCTTGCTCCAATTCTGTCTTGCTTTCAAGGTTTTGGGTGCCTCAGCCGATTTGTGGTTTCTTGAGCGGCAATTTCCTAAATGTTTTCTGGGTCTGAGTTGGTTTTCCCTTCTTCCTTCCCACATTTTGTATTCTGACGCAATACAAACAAGAGTTTTGACAGAGTAGCCATGATGAAATAAAAAAAAAAAAATTAGCGTTTGAAGCTTATAAATCTAAGGGTAACATGACCAAGGTGAGTTTTTGTGATTTGGAAAATAAAATGGAACACTTTGGCTGAGGTGACAGATATTATTGCCTCCAAACTGAGTCTTACTGCGATTTTCAGGTTAATTCAGTCAGAATTCCACAGGCAGTCAGCTGGAGGGGTGGATGAATCTGGGAACAGCCGGTTTCCTTGCAACTAAATCAAGCCCACTATCATTATGGATTCTTGCATTTCTTTGGCTTTTTCTCCATTTTCTTATTTATCATGGTTTGTAATGAATTTTCTGATGTGAGCTTTGGTTTTGAGGCTGGTATATTGAGTTCAGGGCAGAAGAGGGAGGTTCTTTTTCAATCAGGGCACAGCTGTTGGCTTGCTCCAATTCTGGCTTGCTGTCATTGTTTTGGGTGCCTCAGCCGATTTGTGGTTTCTTTAGCGGCAATTTCCTTAATGTTTTCTGGGTCTGAGTCGGTTTTGCCTTCTTATTCCCATATTTTGTATTCTGATGCAATACAAGCAAGATTTGGACAGAGTAGCCATTATGAAAGAAAAAAAAAAAAACACAGAAATTGCCCTTTCAGGATTAGAAATCTGCTGGCAACATGATCAAGATTAGTTTCTGTGTTTTGGAAAGTGACATGGAACCCTTCTGCTGAGGGGACAGATTCTAATTCCCTCCAAATTGAGTGTGAGTGCAATTTTGAGGTGAAATCAATCAGAATTCCAAAGTCAGTCAGTGGAAGGGGGGGATGAATCTTTAAACAGCCAGTTTCCTTGTGTCTAAATCCAGCCAAATATCACTAAGAACTCGTGCATTTCTTTGGCTTTTGTCTCATTTTTCTGATTTATCATGGTTTGTAATGAATTTTCTGATGTGAGCTTTGGTTTTGAGGCTGGCATATTGAGTTCAGGGCACCGGAGCAATGGTCTTTTTCAAACAGGACACAGCTGTTGGCTTGTTGCAATTCTGGCTTGCTGTCATTGTTTTGCGTGCCTCAGCTGTTTTTGGTTTCTTTAGTGGCAATTTCTTACATGTTTTCTGGGTCTGAGTTGGTGTTGCCTTCTTCCTTCCCAAATTTTGTATTCTGGCGTAATACAAACAAGAGTTTGGACAGAGTAGCCATTATGAAATAAAAAACACAACAAATATGCGTTTGAAGCTTATATATGTACAGGTAACACGAGCAAGGTAAGTTTTTGTGTTTTCGAAAGTAAAATTGAACACTCTGGCTGAGGTGACAGATATTAATTGCCTCCAAAACCGAGTTTCACTGCGATTTTTTTGTTAATTCATTCAGAAACCAAAGACACTCAGTTGGGAGGTGTGGATGAATCTGGAAACAGCCGTTTACATGGCCATAATTCAAGCCCAATATCCCTAAGAACTCCTGCATTTCTTTGGCTTTTTTCTCATTTTTCTTATTTATCATGGTTTGTAATGAATTTTCCGATGTGAGCTTTGCTTTTGAGGCTGGCATATTGAGTTCAGGGCACAAGAGGAAGGTTCTTTTTCAATCAGGGCACAGCTGTTGTCTTTCTCCAATTCTGGCTTGCTGTCATTGTTGTGGGTTCCTCAGCTGACTTTTGGTTTCTTGAGTGGCAATTTCCTAAATGTTTTCTGGCTCTGACACGGTTTTTCTTTCTTATTCCCAAATTTTGTATTCTGACGCAATACAAACAAGAGTTTGGACAGACTAGCAATGATGAAATAAAAAACAAAACAAATAGGCATTTGAAGCTTAGAAATCTACAGGTAAGAAGACTAAGGTGAGTTTTTGAGTTTTGGAAAATAAAATGGAACACTTTGGCTGAGGTGACAGATATTAATTGCCTCCAAACCGAGTTTCACTGCGATTTTCAGGTTAATTCAGTCAGAAACCACAGACACTCAGCTGGGAGGTGTGGATGAATCTGGAAACAGCCGTTTACATGGCAATAAATCAAGCCCAATATTACTAAGAACTCCTGCATTTCTTTGGCTTTTTTCTCATTTTTCTTATTTATCATGGTTTGTAATGAATTTTCTGATGTGAGCTTTGGTTTTGAGGCTGGTATATTGAGCTCAGGGCACAAGAGGAAGGTTCTTTTTCAATCAGGGCACAGCTGTTGGCTTGCTCCAATTCTGGCTTGCTGTCATTGTTGTAGGTTCCTCAGCTGACTTTTGGATTCTTTAGTGGCAATTTCCTAAATGTTTTCTGGGTCTGAGTTGGTTTTGCCTTCTTCCTTGCCAAATTTTGTATTCTGACGCAATACAAACAAGAGCTTGGGCAGAGTAGCCATTATGAAATAAAAAACAAAACAAATAGGCATTTGAAGTTTTGAAATCTACAGGTAAGAAGACTAAGGTGAGTTTTTGAGTTTTGGAAGATAAAATGGAACACTTTGGCTGAGGTGACAGATATTAATTGCCTCCAGACCGAGTTTCACTGCGATTTTCAGGTTAATTCAGTCAGAAACCACAGACACTCAGCTGGGAGGTGTGGATGAATCTGGAAACAGCCGTTTACATGGCAATAAATCAAGCCCAATATTACTAAGAACTCCTGCATTTCTTTGGCTTTTTTTCTCATTTTTCTTATTTATCATGGTTTGTAATGAATTTTCTGATGTGAGCTTTGGTTTTGAGGCTGGTATATTGAGTTCAGGGCACAAGAGGAAGGTTCTTTTTCAATCAGGGCACAGCTGTTGGCTTGCTCCAATTCTGGCTTGCTGTCATTGTTTTGGGTGCCTCAGCCGATTTGTGGTTTCTTGAGCGGCAATTTCCTAAATGTTTTCTGGGTCTGAGTCGGTTTTGCCTTCTTCCTTCCCAAATTTTGTATTCTGATGCAATACAAGCAAGATTTTGGCAGAGTAGCCATTATGAAAGAAAAAAAAAAAAAACACAGCAAATTGCCCTTTCAGGATTAGAAATCTACAGGCAACTCGACCAAGATGAGTTTCTGTGTTTTGGAAAATGACATGGAACACTTCTGCTGAGGAGACAGATTCTAATTCCCTCCAAATTGAGTGTGAGTGCGATTTTGAGGTGAATTCAATCAGAATTCCAAAGTCTGTCTGTGGAAGGGGGGGATGAATCTTTAAACAACCAGTTTCTTTGTGTCTAAATCCAGCCAAATACCACAAAGGACTCTTGAATTTCTTTGGCTTTCTCAGATTTCCCTTATTTATCATGGTTTGTAATGAATTTTCTGATGTGAGCTTTGGTTTTGAGGCTGGCATATTGAATTTTTGTGCACAAGAGGGAGGTTCATTTTCAATCAGGGCACAGCTGTTGTCTTGCTGCAATTCTGCTTGCTGTCATTGTTTTGGGTGCCTCAGCTGATTTGTGGATTCTTGTGTTGCAGTTTCCTAAATGTTTTCTAGGTCTGAGTCGGATTTGCCTTCTTATTCCCAAATTTTGTATTCTGATGCAACATAAGCAAGATTTGGACAGAGTAGCCATTATGAAAGGAAAAAAAACACAGCAAATTGCCCTTTCAGGATTAGAAATCTATAGGCAACACGACCAAGATGAGTTTCTGTGTTTTGGAAAATGACATGGAACACTTCTGCTGAGGGGACAGATTCTAATTCCCTCCAAATTGAGTGTGAGTGCGATTTTGAGGTGAATTCAATCAGAATTCCAGGGTCTGTCTGTGGAAGGGGGGGATGAATCCGGAAACAGCCAGTTTCTTTGTGTCTAAATCCAGCCAAATACCAAAAAGGACTCTTGAATTTCTTTGGCTTTCTCAGATTTCCCTTATTTATCATGGTTTCTAATGAATTTTCTGATGTGAGCTTTGGTTTTGAGGATGGAATATGGAGTTCAGGGCACTGGATTTATGGTCTTGTTCAATCAGGGCACAGCTGTTGGCTTGCTCCAATTCTGTCTTGCTTTCAAGGTTTTGGGTGCCTCAGCTGATTTGTGGTTTCTTGAGCGGCAATTTCCTAAATGTTTTCTGGGTCTGAGTTGGTTTTCCCTTCTTCCTTCCCACATTTTGTATTCTGACGCAATACAAACAAGAGTTTGGACAGAGTAGCCATCATGAAATAAAAAAAAAAAAACCAACAAATTAGCGTTTGAAGCTTATAAATCTAAGGGTAACACGACCAAGGTGAGTTTTTGTTATTTGGAAAATCAAATGGAACACTTTGGCTGAGGTGACTGATATTATTGCCTCCAAACTGAGTCTTACTGCGATTTTCAGGTTAATTCAGTCAGAATTCCACAGGCAGTCAGCTGGAGGGGTGGATGAATCCGGGAACAGCCGGTTTCCTTGCAACTAACTCAAGCCACTATGATTATGGATTCTTGCATTTCTTTGGCTTTTTTCTCTTTTTTTCTTATTTATGATGATTTGTAATGAATTTTCTGATGTGAGCTTTGGTTTTGAGGCTGGTATATTGAGTTCAGGGCACAAGAGGAAGGTTCTTTTTCAATCAGGGCACCGCTGTTGGCTTGCTCCAATTCTGGCTTGCTGTCATTGTTTTGGGAACCTCAGCCGATTTGTGGTTTCTTGAGCGGCAATTTCCTTAATGTTTTCTGGGTCTGAGTCGGTTTTGCCTTCTTATTCCCATATTTTGTATTCTGATTCAATACAAGCAAGATTTGGACAGAGTAGCCATTATGAAAGAAAAAAAAAAAAAACACAGAAATTGCCCTTTCAGGATTAGAAATCTACAGGCAACGCGACCAAGATGAGTTTCTGTGTTTTGGAAAATGACATGGAACCCTTCTGCTGAGGGGACAGATTCTAATTCCCTCCAAATTGAGTGTGAGTGCAATTTTGAGGTGAAATCAATCAGAATTCCAAAGTCGGTCAGTGGAAGGGGGGGATGAATCTTTATACAGCCAGTTTCCTTGTGTCTAAATGCAGCCAAATATCACTAAGAACTCGTGCATTTCTTTGGCTTTTGTCTCATTTTTCTTATTTATCATGGTTTGTAATGAATTTTCTGATGTGAGCTTTGGTTTTGAGGCTGGCATATTGAGTTCAGGGCACCGGATCAATGGTCTTTTTCAAACAGGACACAGCTGTTGGCTTGTTGCAATTCTGGCTTGCTGTCATTGTTTTGCATGCCTCAGCTGTTTTTGGTTTCTTTAGCGGCAATTTCCTACATGTTTTCTGGGTCTGAGTTGGTTTTGCCTTCTTCCTTCCCAAATTTTGTATTCTGACGTAATACAAACAAGAGTTTGGACAGAGTAGCCATTATGAAATAAAAAACACAACAAATAGGCCTTTGAAGCTTATATATGTACATGTAACACGAGCAAGGTAAGTTTTTGTGTTTTCGAAAGTAAAATTGAACACTCTGGCTGAGGTGACAGATATTAATTGCCTCCAAAACCGAGTTTCACTGCGATTTTTTTGTTAATTCATTCAGAAACCAAAGACACTCAGTTGGGAGGTGTGGATGAATCTGGAAACAGCCGTTTACATGGCCATAATTCAAGCCCAATATCCCTAAGAACTCCTGCATTTCTTTGGCTTTTTTCTCATTTTTCTTATTTATCATGGTTTGTAATGAATTTTCTGATGTGAGCTTTGGTTTTGAGGCTGGCATATTGAGTTCAGGGCACAAGAGGTAGGTTCTCTTTCAATCAGGGCACAGCTGTTGGCTTTCTCCAATTCTGGCTTGCTGTCATTGTTGTGGGTTCCTCAGCTGACTTTTGGTTTCTTGAGTGGCAATTTCCTAAATGTTTTCTGGGTCTGACACGGTTTTTCCTTCTTATTCCCAAATTTTGTATTCTGACGCAATACAAACAAGAGTTTGGACAGAGTAGCAATGATGAAATAAAAAACACAACAAATAGGCATTTGAAGCTTAGAAATCTACAGGTAAGAAGACTAAGGTGAGTTTTTGAGTTTTGGAAAATAAAATGGAACACTTTGGCTGAGGTGACAGATATTAATTGCCTCCAAACCGAGTTTCACTGCGATTTTCAGGTTAATTCAGTCAGAAACCACAGATACTCAGCTGGGAGGTGTGGATGAATCTGGAAACAGCCGTTTACATGGCAATAAATCAAGCCCAATATTACTAAGAACTCCTGCATTTCTTTGGCTTTTTTCTCATTTTTCTTATTTATCATGGTTTGTAATGAATTTTCTGATGTGAGCTTTGGTTTTGAATCTGCTATATTGAGCTCAGGGCACAAGAGGAAGGTTCTTTTTCAATCAGGGCACAGCTGTTGGCTTGCTCCAATTCTGGCTTGCTGTCATTGTTGTAGGTTCCTCAGCTGACTTTTGGATTCTTGAGTGGCAATTTCCTAAATGTTTTCTGGGTCTGAGTCGGTTTTGCCTTCTTCCTTGCCAAATTTTGTATTCTGACGCAATACAAACAAGAGCTTGGGCAGAGTAGCCATTATGAAATAAAAAACAAAACAAATAGGCATTTGAAGTTTTGAAATCTACAGGTAAGAAGACTAAGGTGAGTTTTTGAGTTTTGGAAGATAAAATGGAACACTTTGGCTGAGGTGACAGATATTAATTGCCTCCAAACCGAGTTCCACTGCGATTTTCAGGTTAATTCAGTCAGAAACCACAGATACTCAGCTGGGAGGTGCGGATGAATCTGGAAACAGCCGTTTACATGGCAATAAATCAAGCCCTATATTACTAAGAACTCCTGCATTTCTTTGCCTTTTTTCTCTTTTTTCTTATTTATCATGGTTTGTAATGAATTTTCTGATGTGAGCTTTGGTTTTGAGTCTGGCATATTGAGTTCAGGGCACAAGAGGAAGGTTCTTTTTCAATCAGGGCACAGCTGTTGGCTTGTTCCAATTCAGTCTTGTTTTAAGTTTTTGGGTGCCTCAGCGGTGTTTGGTTTCTTGAGAGGCAATTTCCTAAATGTTTTCTGGGTCTGAGTTGGTTGTGCCTTCTTCCTTCCCAAATTTTGTATTCTGACGCAATACAAACAAGAGTTTGGACAGAATAATGAATTTTCTGATGTGAGCTTTGGTTTTGAGGCTGCAATATGGAGTTCAGTGCACAAGAGAATGGTTCTTTTTCAATCAGGGCACAGCTGTTGGCTTGCTCCAATTCTGGCTTGCTGTCATTGGTTTAGGTGCCCCAGCCGATTTGAGGTTTCTTGAGCAGCAATTTCCTAAATGTTTTCTGGGTCTGAGTTGGTTTTGCCTTCTTCCTCCCCAAATTTTGTATTCTGACGCAATACAAACAAGAGTTTGGACAGAGTAGCCATTATGAAATAAAAAACACAACACATAGGCATTTGAAGCTTAAAAATCTACAGGTAACACGAACAAGGTGAGTTTTTGTGTTTTGGAAAATAAAATGGAACACTTTGGCTGAGCTGACAGTTATATATTGCCTCCAAACTGAGTTTCACTGCGAATTTCAGGTTAATTTAGTCAGAAGTCTACAGGCAGTCAGCTTTAGGGTTGGATGAATCCGGGAACAGCCGGTTTCCTTGAGACTAAATCAAGCCCAATATCATTATGGATTCTTGCATTTCTTCGGCTTTATTCTCATTTTTCTTATTCATCATGGTTTGTAATGAATTTTCTTGTGTGATCTTTGGTTTTGAGGCTGGCATATTGAGTTCAGGGCACCAGAGGAATGGTCTTTTTCAAACAGGGCTCAGCTGTTGGCTTGCTCCAATTCTGGCTTGCTGTCATTTTTTTGTGTCCCTCAGCCAATTTGTGGATTCTTGAGTGGTAATTTCCTAAATGTTTTCTGGGTCTGAGTCGGTTTTGCCTTCTTCCTTCCCAATTTTTGTATTCTGATGCAATACAAGCAAGATTTTGGACAGAGTAGCCATTATGAAAGAAAAAAAAAAAACACACCAAATTACCCTTTCAGGATTAGAAATCTACAGGCAACATGAGCAAGATGAGTTTCTGTGTTTTGGAAAATGACATGGAACACTTCTGCTGAGGGGACAGATAGTAATTCCCTCCAAATTCAGTGTGAGTGCGATTTTGAGGTGAATTGAGTCAGAATTCCAAACTCAGTCTGTGGAAGGGGGTATGAATCTTTAAACAGCCAGTTTCCTTCTGTCTGAATCCAGCCAAATATCACAAAGGACTCTTGCATTTCTTTTGCTTTTTCACATTTCCTTTATTTATCATGGTTTGTAATGAAATTTCTGATGTGAGCTTTAGTTTTGAGGCTGGCATATTGAGTTCAGGGCACAAGAGGAAGGTTCTTTTTCAATCAGGGCACAGCTGTTGGCTTGCTCCAATTCTGGCTTGCTGTCCTTGTTTTGGGTGCCTCAGCTGACTTTTGGTTACTTGAGCGGCAATTTCCTAAATGTTTTCTGGGTCTGAGTTGGTTTTGCCTTCTTCCTTCCCAAATGTTGTATTCTGACGCCATACAAACAAGAGTTTGGGCAGAGTAGCCATTATGAAATAAAAAACACAACAAATAGGCGTTGGAAGCTTAGAAATCTACAGGTAACTCAACCAAGGTGAGGTTTTGTGTTTTGGAAAATGAAATGGAAGACTTTGGCTGAGGTGACAGATATTAATTGCCTCCAAACTGAGTTTCACTGTGATTTTCAGGTGAATTCAGAGAGAATTCCACAGGCAGTCAGCTGGAGGGGTGGATGAATCCGGGAAAGCCGGTTTCCTTGCGACTAAATCTAGCCCAATATCATTATGGATTCTTGCATGTCTTTGTCTATTTTCTCAATTTTCTTATTTATCATGGTTTGTAATGAATTTTCTGATGTGAGCTTTGGTTTTGAGGCTGCAATATGGAGTTCAGGGAACCTGAGGAATGGTCTTTTTTAATCAGGGCACAGCTGTTGGCTTGCTCCAATTCTGGCTTGCTGTCATTGGTTTGGGTGCCTCAGCCAATTTGTCGTTTCCTCAGTGGCAATTTCCTAAATGTTTACTGGTTCTGAGTTGGTTTTGCCTTCTTCCTTCCCAAATTTTGTATTCTGAAGAAATATAAACAAGAGTTTAGACAGAGTAGCCATTATGAAATTAAAAGCACAACAAATAGGCGTTTGAAGCTTAGAAATCTACAGGTAACACGACTAAGGTGAGTTTTTGCGTTTTGGAAAATAAAATGGAACACTTTGGCTGAGGTGACAGATATTAATAGTCTCCAAACTGAGTTTCACTGCGATTTTCAGGTTAATTCATTCAGAAGTCCACAGGCAGTCAGCTGGAAGGGTGGATGGATCTGGGAACAGCTGGTTTCGTTGTGACTGAATCAAGCCCAATATCATTATGGATTCTTGCATTTCCTTGGCTATTTTCTCATTTTTCTTTTTATCATGGTTTGTAATGAATTTTCTGATGTGAGCTTTGGTTTTGATGCTGGTATATTGGGTTCAGGGCACAAGAGGAAGGTTCTTTTTCAATCAGGGCACAGCTATTGGTTTGCTACAATTCTGTCTTGCTTTAAAGGTTTTGGGTGCCTCAGCATTGTTGTTTTTTGATCCACATTTTCTGAATGTTTTCTGGGTCTGAGTTGGTTTTGCCTTCTTCCTTCCCAAATTTTCTGACGCAATACAAACAAGAGTTTGGACAGAGTAGCCATTATGAAATTAAAAACACAACATTACGCATTTGAAGCTTAGAAATCGATAGGTAACACGACCAAGGTGAGTTTTTGTGTTTTAGAAAGTGTCATGGAACACTTCTGCTGAGGGGACAATTTCTAATTCCCTCCAAAGTGAGTTTCACTGCGATTTCCAGGTTAATTCAGTCAGAATACACATTCACTCAGCTGGGAGGTGTGGAAGAATCTGGAAACAGCAGTTTACATGGGAATAAATGAAGCCCAATATTACTAAGAACTCCTGCATTTCTTTGGCTTTTTTCTCATTTTTCTTATTTATCATGGTTTGTAATGAATTTTCTGATGTGAGCTTTGGTTTTGAGGCTGGCATATTGAGTTCAGGGCACAAGAGGAAGGTTCTTTTTCAATCAGGGCACAGCTGTTGGCTTGCTCCAATTCTGGCTTGCTGTCCTTGTTTTGGGTGCCTCAGCTGACTTTTGGTATCTTGAGCGGCAATTTCCTAAATGTTTTCTTGGTCGGAGTTGGTTTTGCCTTCTTCCTTCCCAAATTTTGTATTCTGACGCAATATAAACTAGAGTTTGGGCAGAGTAGCCATTATGAAATAAAAAACACAACACATAGGCGTTTGAAGCTTAGAAATCTACAGGTAACACGACCAAGGTGAGTTTTTGTGTTTTGGAAAATAAAATGGAACACTTTGGCTGAGGTGACAGATATTAATTGCCTCCAAACTGAGTTTCACTGTGATTTTCAGGTTAATTCAGTGAGAATTGCACAGGCAGTCACCTGGAGGGGTGGATGAATCCAGGACTAGCCGGATTTCTTACGACTAAATCAAGCCCAATATCATTATGGATTCTTGCATTTCTTTGGCTTTTTTCTCATTTTTGTTATGTATGATGGTTTGTAATGAATTTTCTGATGTGCGCTTTGTTTTTGAGGTTGGCATATTGAGTTCAGGGCACAAGAGGATGGTTCTTTTTCAATCAGGTCACAGCTGTTGGCTTGCTCCAATTCTGGCTTGCTGTCATTGTTTTGGGTGCTTCAGCCGATTTGTGGTTACTTGAGTGGTAATTTACTAAATGCTTTCTGGGTCTGAGTTGGTTTTGCCTTGTTATTCCCAAATTTTGTATTCTGATGCAATACAAGCAAGATTTTGGACAGAGTAGCCATTATGAAAAAACAGAAAATACGGCAATTTGCCCTTTCAGGATTCAAAAGCTACAGGGAACAAGACCAAGATGAGTTTCTGTGTTTTGGATAATGACTTGGAACACTTCTGCTGAGGGGACAGATTCTAATTACCTTCCAATTGAGTGTGAGTGCGATTTTGAGGTGAATTCCATCAGAATTCCAAAGTCAGTCTGTGGAAGGGGTTGATGAATCTGGAAACAGCCAGTTTCCTTGTGTCTAAATCCAGCCAAATATCACAAAGGACTCTTGCATTTATTTGACTTTTTCATATTTCCCTTATTATCAAGGTTTGTAATGAATATTCTGATGTGAGCTTTGGTTTTGAGACGGCAATATGGAGTTCAGGGCACTGGAAGAATGGTCTTTTTAAAACAGGGCACAGCTGTTAGCTTGCTCCAATTCTGGGTTGCTGTCATTGGTTTTGGGGTTTCAGCTGACTTTTGGTTTCTTGAGCGGCAATTTTCTAAATTTTTTCTGGGTCTGAGTTAGTTTTGCCTTATTCCTTCCCAAATTTTGTATTCTGACACAATGCAACAAATAGACATTTACAGATTATAAATCTGCTGGTAACACGCCAATATGATTTTTTTTTTTGGAAAATAAAATGGAACACTTTGGCTGAGGTGACAGATATTAATTGCCTCCAAACTGAGTTTCACTGCGATTTTCTGATAAATTCAGTCGGAATTCCACAGGCAGTCAGCTGGAGCTGTGGATGATTCTGGGAACAGCTGATTTCCTTGCGACTAAATCAAGCCCAATATCATTATGGATTCTTGCATTTCTTTGGCTTTTTTCTCATCTTTCTTATTTATCATGGTTTGTAATGAATTTTCTGGTGTGAGCTTTGGTTTTGAGGCTGGCATATTGAGTTCAGGGCACAAGTGGAAGGTTCTTTTTCAATCAGGGCACAGCTGTTGGCCTGCTCCAATTCTGGCTTGCTGTCATTGTTTGGGTGCCTCAGGAGATTTGTGGTTTCTTGAGTGCCAATTTCCTAAATGTTTTCTGGGTCTGAGTCGGTTTTGCCTTCTTCCTTCCCAAATTTTGTATTCTGACGCCATACAAGCAAGATTTTGGAAAGAGTAGCCATTATGAAAGAAAAAAAAAAAACACATCAAATTGCCCTTTCAGAATGAGAAATGTAGGCAATATGAACAAGATGTGTTTCTGTGTTTTGGAAAATGACATGGAACCCTTTTGCTGAGGGGACAGATTCTAATTCCCTCCAAATTTGGTTTCTTGTGTGGCATTTTCCTGAAAGTTTTCTGGGTCTGTGTTGGTTTTGCCTTTTTCCTTCCCAAATTTTGTATTCTGCCACAGTAGAAACAAGAGTTTGGACAGAGTAGCCATTTTGTAATGAAAAACACAACAAATAGGCATTTGTAGCTTAGAAATCTACAGGTAACACGACCAAGGTGAGCTTTTGTGTTTTGGAAAATAAAATGGAACACTTTGGCTGTGGTGACAAATATTAACTAC
The DNA here is from genome assembly GCF_964237555.1 of Oryctolagus cuniculus. Lineage (NCBI taxonomy): Eukaryota > Metazoa > Chordata > Mammalia > Lagomorpha > Leporidae > Oryctolagus > Oryctolagus cuniculus. The sequence goes on along the minus strand of NW_027208382.1, from coordinate 288,743 downwards.
CTCCGTTCAGGTTAATTCAGTCAGAATTCCACAGGGAGTCAGCTGGATGGGTGGATGAATCCGGGAACAGCCGGTTTCCTTGCAACTAAATCCAGCCCAATATCATTCTTGATTCTTGCATTTCTTTGTCTATTTTCTCATTTTTCTTATTTATCATGGTTTGTAATGAATTTTCTGATGTGAGCTTTGGTTTTGAGGCTGCAGTATGGAGTTCAGGGCACCGGAGGAATGGTCTTTTTCAATCAGGGCACAGCTGTTGGCCTGCTCCAATTCTGGCTTGCTGTCATTGTTTTGGGTGCCTCCGCCGATTTGAGGTTTCTTGAGTGGCAATTTCCTAAACGTTTTCTGAGTCTCAGTTGTTTTTGTCCTCTTCCTTCCCAATTTTTGTATTCTGACGTAATACAAGCAAGATTTTGGACAGAATAGACATTATGGAATAAAAAACACATCAAATAGGCTTTTGAAAGCTACAGGTAACACGACCAAGGTGAGATTTTGTGTTTTGGAAAAAGATATGGAACACTTTTGCTGAGGTGACAGATATTAATTGCCTCCAAACCGAGTTTCACAGCGAATTTCATTTTAATTCAGTCAGAAACCACAGACACTCAGCTGGGAGGTATAGAAGAATCTGGAAACAGCCATTAACAAGGGAATAAATCAATCCCAATATCACTAAGAACTCCTGCATTTCTTTGGATTTTTTCTGATTTTTCTTATTTATCATGGTTTGTAATGAATTTTCTGATCTGAGGTTTGGTTTTGAGGTTGCAATATCGAGTTCAGGACACCGGAGGAATGGTCTTTTTCAATCAGGGCACAGCTGTTGGCTTGCTCAAATTCTGTCTTGCTTTCAAGGTTTTGGCTTCCTCAGCGGCCCTTTGTTTCTTGAGCGGCAATTTCCTAAATGTTTTCTGGGTCTGAGTTGGTTTTGCCTTCTTCCTTCCATATTTTGTATTCTGACGCAATACAAACAAGATTTTCGGCAGAGTAGCCATTATGCAATAAAATCACAACAAATAGGTTTTGAAGCTTATAAATCCATAGGTAACACCAGCAAGGTGAGTTTTAGTGTTTTGGAAAATAAAATGGAACACTTTGGCTGAGGTGACAGATATTAATTGCCTCCAAACTGAGTTTCACTGCGATTTTCAGGTGAATTCAGTCAGATCCACAGGCAGTCAGCTGGAGCTGTGGATGAATCCGGGAACAGCCGGTTTCCTTGCGACTAAATCAAGCCAAATATCATTCTTGATTCTTGCATTTCTTTGGCTTTTTTCTCCTTTTTCTGATATAGCATGCTTTGTAATGAATTTTCTGATGTGAGCTTTGGTTTTGAGGCTGCAATATGGAGTTCAGGGCACCTGAGGAATGGTCTTTTTCAAACAGGGCACAGCTGTTGGCCTGCACCAATTCTGGCTTGCTGTCATTGTTTTGAGTGCCTCAGCCGATTTGTGGTTTCTTGAGCGGCAATTTCCTAAATGTTTTCTGTGTCTGAGTTGGTTTTGCCTTCTTCCTTCCCAAATTTTGTATTCTGACGCCATACAAACAAGAGTTTCGGCAGGGTAGCCATTATGAAATAAAAAACACCACAAATAGGCTTTTGAAGCTTAGAAATCTACAGGTAACACAACAAACGTGAGTTTTTGTGTTTTGGAAAATAAAATGGAACACTTTGGCTGAGGTGACAGATATTAATTGCCTCCAAACTGAGTTTCACTGCGATTTTCAGGTTAATTCAGTCAGAATTCCACAGGCAGTCAGCAGGAGGGGTGCATGAATCCGGGAACAGCCCGTTTTCTTGCGACTAAATGAAGCCCAATATCATTATGGATTCTTGATTTCTTTGGCTTTTTTCTCATTTTTCTTATTTATCATGGTTTGTAATGAATTTTCTGATGTCAGCTTTGGTTTTGAGGCTGCAATATGGAGTTCAGGGCACCGGGGGAACGGTCTTTTTCAAACAGAGCACAGCTGTTGGCCTGCTCCAATTCTGGCTTGCTGTCATTGTTTTGGGTGCTTCCGCCAATTTGAGGTTTTTTGAGCAGCAATTTCTTAAAAGTTTTCTGGGTCTGAGTTGGTTTTGCCTTCTTCCTTCCCAAATATTGTATTCTGATGCAATACAAACAAGAGTTTGGGCAGAGTGGCCATTATGAAATAAAAAACACAACAAATAGGTTTTGAAGCTTAGAAATCCAGAGGTAACATGACCAAGGTGAGTTTTTGTGTTTTGGAAAATCAAATGGAACAGTTTGGCTGAGGTGACATATATTAATTGCCTCCAAACTGAGTTTCACTGCGATTTTCCGGTTAATTCAGTCAGAATTCCACAGGCAGTCAGCTGGAGGGGTGGATGAATCTGGGAACAGCCGGTTTCCTTGAAACTAAATCCAGCCCAACATCATTATGGATTCTTGCATTTCTTTGGCTTTTGTCTCATTTTTCTGATTTATCATGGTTTGTAATGAATTTTCTGATGTGAGCTTCGGTTTTGAGGCTGGCATATGGAGTTCAGGGCACAAGAGGAAGGTTCTTCAATCAGGGCACGGCTGCTGGGTTACTCCAATTCTGGCTTACTGTCATTGTTTTGGTTGCCTCCGCCGATTTGAGGTTTCTTGAGCATCAATTTCCTAAATGTTTTGTTCGTCTGAGTTGGTTTTCCTTCTTCCTTCCAAAATTTTGTATTCTGACCCAATACAAAAAAGAGTTTGGACAGACTTGCCATTTTGCCATAAAAAAAAAACACAATAAATAGGCGTTTGAAGCTTAGAAATCCACAGGTAATACGACCAAGGTGAGTTTTTGTGTTTTGGAAAATAAAATGGGACACTTTGGCTGAGGTGACAGATATTAATTGCCTCCAAACTGAGTTTCCCTGCGATTTTCCGGATAATTCCATCAGAATTCCACAGGCAGTCAGCTGGAGGGGTGGATGAATCTGGGAATAGCCGGTTTCCTTTTGACTAAATCAAGCCCAATATCATTATGGATTCTTGCGTTTCTTTGGCTTTTTTCTCTTTTTTCTTATTTATCATGGTTTGTAATGATTTTTCTGATGTGAGCTTTGGTTTTAAGCTGGCATATTCAGTTCAGGGCACCAGAGGAAGGTTGTTTTTCAATCAGGGCACAGCTGTTGGCCTGCTCCAATTCTGGCTTGCTGTCATTGTTTTGGGTGCCTCAGCTGATTTGTGGATTCTTGAGTGGCAATATCCTAAATGTTTTCTGGGTCTGAGTTAGCTTTGCCTTCTTATTCCCAAATTTTGTATTCTGATGCAATACAAGCAAGATTTTGACAGAGTAGCCATTATGAAAAAAAAAAAAAAAACAAAGCAAATTGGCCTTTCATGTTTAGAACTGTACAGGCAACACAATCAAGATGAGTTTCTGTGTTTTGGAAAATGACTTGGACTCCTTCTGCCGAGGGGACAGATACTAATTTCCTCCAAATTGAGTGTGAGTGCAATTTTGAGGTGAATTCAATCAGAATTCCAAAGTCAGTCTGTTTAAGGGTGGGATGAATCCTGAAACAGCCAGTTTCCTTGTGTCTAAATCCAGCCAAATATCACAAAGGACTCTTGCATTTCTTTGGCTTTTTCACATTTCCCTTATTTATCATGGTTTGTAATGAATTTTCTGATGTGAGCTTTGGTTTTGAGGCTGCAATATGGAGTTCATGGCACAAGAGAATGGTTCTTTTTCAATTGGGGCACAGTTGTTGGCTTGCTCCAATTCTGGCTTGCTGTCATTGTTGGGTGCCTCAGCTGACTTTTGGTTTCTTGAGGGTCAGTTTGCTGAATATTTTCTGGGTCTGAGTTGGTTTTCCCTTCTTCATACCCAAATTGTGTATTCTCATGCAATACAAGCAAGATTGTCGACAGAGTAGCCATTATGAAGGAAGACAAAAAACACAGCAAATTGGCCTTTCAGGATTAGAAATCTACAGGCAACATGACCAAGATGAGTTTCTGTGGTTTGGAAAATGATATGGAACCCTTCTGCTGAGGGGAGAGATACTAATTCATCCAAATTGAATGTGAGTGGGACTTTGAGGTGAATTCAATCAGAAGTCCAAAGTCATTCTGTGGATGGGGGGATGAATCTGGAAACAGCCACGTTCCTTTTGTCTAATCCCGCCAAGTATCACAAAGGACTCTTGCATTTCTTTGGCTTTTTCACATTTCCATTATTCATCATGGTTTGTAATGAATTTTCTGATGTGAGCTTTGGTTTTGAGGCTGCAATATGGAGTTCAGGGTAACGGAGGAATGGTCTTTTTCAAACAGGGCACAGCTGTTGGCCTGCTCCAATTCTGGCTTGCTGTCATTGTTTTGGGTGCCTCAGCTGACTTTTAGTTTCTTGAGCGGCAATTTCCTAAATGTTTTCTGGGTCTGAATTGGGTTTGCCTTCTTCCTTCCCAAATGTTTTACTCTGATGCCATACAAACAAGAGTTTGGGGAGAGTAGCCATTATGAAATAAAAACACAACAAATAGGCATTTGAAGCTTTGAAATCTACAGGTAACATGACCAAGGTGAGTTTTTGTGTTTTGGAATATAAAATGGAACACTTTGGCTGTGGTGACAGATATTAATTGCCTCCAAACTGAGTTTCACTGCGATTTTCATGTTAATTCAGTCAGAATTCCACAGGCCATCAACTGGAGGGGTGAATGAATCCGCGAACAGCCGGCTTCCATGTGACTAAATCAAGCCCAATAACATTACGGATTCTTGCATTTCTTTGGCTTTTTTCTCTTTTTTCTTATTTATCATGGTTTGTAATGAATTTTCTGATGTGAGCTTTGGTTGAGGCTGCAATATGGAGTTCAGGGAGCACGAGGAAGGTTCTGTTTCAAACAGGGCACAGCTATTGGCCTGCCCCAATTCTGGCTTGCTTTCATTGTTTTGGGATCCTCAGCTGATTTGTGGTTTCTTGAGTGGCAATTTGCTAAATGTTTTCTGGGTCTGAGTTGGTTTTGCCTTCTTCCTTCCCAAATTTTGTATTCTGACGCCATACAAACAAGAGTTTGGGTAGAATAGCCATTATGAAATAAAAAACACAAGAAATAGGCGTTTGAAGCTTAGAAATCTACAGGTAACACGACCAAGGTGAGTTTTTGTGTTTTGCAAAATAAAATGGAACACTTTAGCTGAGGTGACAGAGATTAATTGTCTCCTATATGAGTTTCACTGCTATTTTGAGGTTAATTCAGTCAGAATTCCATAGGCAGTCAGCTGGAGGGGTGGATGAATCCGGGAACAGCCGGTTTCCTTGCGACTATATCAAGCCCGATATCATTACAGATTCTTGCATTTCTTTGGCTTTTTTATCATTTTTCTTATTTTTTATGGTTTGTAATGAATTTTCTGATGTGAGCTTTGGTTCTGAGGCTGGCATATTGAGTTCAGGGTAAAAGAGGAAGGTTCTTTTTCAAACAGGGTACCGCTGTTGGCTTGCTCCAATTATGGCTTGCTGTCATTGTTGTGGGTGCCTCAGCTGACTTGGTTTCTTGAGTGGCAATTTCCTAAATGTTTTCTGGGTCTGAGTTGGTTTTGCCTTCTTCCTTCCCAAATTTTGTATTCTGATGCCATACAAACAAGAGTTTGGGCAGAGTAGCTATTATGAAATAAAAAACACAACAAATAGGCATTTGAAGCTTAGAAATCTACAGGTAACATGACCAAGGTGAGTTTTTGTGTTTTGGAAAATCAAATGGAACACTTTGGCTGAGGTGACAGATATTAATTGCCTCCAAACTGAGTTCCACTGCGATTTTCAGGTTAATTCACTCAGAATTCCACAGGCAGTGAGCTGGAGCAGAGGATGAATCCAGCTACAGCCGGTTTCCTTGTGACTAATAAGGCCAAATGTCATTATGGATTCTTGCATTTCTTTGGCTTTTTTCTCTGATTTCCTATTTATCATGGTTTGTAATGAATTTTCTGATGTGAGCTTTGGTTTTATGGCTGCAATATGGAGTTCAGAGCACCGGGGGAATGGTCTTTTTCAAACAGGGCACAGCTGTTGGCTTGCTCCAATTCTGGCTTGCTGTCATTGCTTTGGGTGCCTCAGCCGATATGTGGTTTGTGAGCGGCAATTTCCTAAATGTTTTCTGGGTCTGAGTTGGTTTTGCCTTCTTCCTTCCCAAATTTTGTATTCTGACGCCATACAAACAAGAGTTTCGGCAGAGTAGCCATTATGAAATAGAAAAACACAACAAATAGGCGTTTGAAGCTTAGAAATCTACAGGTAACACGACCAAGGTGAGATTTGTGTTTTGGAAAATGAAATGGAACACTTTGGCTGAGGTGACAGATATTAATTGCCTCCAAAGTGAGTTTCACTGCGATTTTCAGGTTAATTCAGTCAGAATTACACAGGCAGTCAGCTGGAGGGGCGGATGATTCCGGGAACAGCCGGTTTCCTTGCGACTGAATCAAGCCCAATATCATTATGGATTCTTGCTTTTCTTTTCTTTTTTCTCCTTTTTCTTATTTATCATGGTTTGTAATGAATTTTCTGATGTGAGCTTTGGTTCTGAGGCTGGCATATTGAGTTCAGGGCAGAAGAGGAAGGTTCTTTTTCAAACAGGGCACAGCTGTTGGCTTGCTCTAATTCTGGCTTGCTGTCATTGCTTTGGGTGCCTCAGCTAACTTTTGGTTTCTTGAGCGGCAATTTCCTGAATATTTTCTGGGTCTCAGTTGGTTTTGCCTTCTTCCTTCCCAAATTTTGTATTCTGACGCCAAACAAACAAGAGTTTGGGCAGAGTAGCCATTATGAAATAAAAAACACATCAAATAGGCGTTTGAAGCTTAGAAATCTACAGGTAACATGACCAAGGTGATTTTTTGTGTTTTGGAAAATAAAATGGAACACTTTGGCTGAGGTGACAGATATTAATTGCCTCCAAACTGAGTTTCACTGCGATTTTCAGGTTAATTCAGTCAGAATTCCACAGGCAGTCAACTGGAGGGTTGAATGAATCCGCGAACAGCCGGCTTCCATGTGACTAAATCAAGCCCAATAACATTACGGATTCTTGCATTTCTTTGGCTTTTTTCTCCTTTTTGTTATTTATCATGGTTTGTAATGAATTTTCTGATGTGAGCTTTGGTTGAGGCTGCAATATGGAGTTCAGGGAGCAAGAGGAAGGTTCTGTTTCAAACAGTTCACAGCTATTGGCCTGCCCCAATTCTGGCTTGCTTTCATTGTTTGAGATCCTCAGCTGATTTGTGGTTTCTTGAGTGGCAATTTGCTAAATGTTTTCTGGGTCTGAGTTGTTTTTCCCTTCTTCGTTCCCAAATTTTGTATTCTGACGCCATACAAACAAGAGTTTGGGTAGAATAGCCATTATGAAATAAAAAACACAACAAATAGGCATTTGAAGTTTAGAAATCTACAGGTAACACGACCAAGGTGAGTTTTTGTGTTTTGCAAAATAAAATGGAACACTTTAGCTGAGGTGACAAATATTAATTGTCTCCAAAATGAGTTTCACTGCTATTTTGAGGTTAATTCAGTCAAAATTCCATAGGCAGTCAGCTGGAGGGGTGGATGAATCCGGGAACAGCCGGTTTCCTTGCGACTATATCAAGCCCGATATCATTACGGATTCTTGCATTTTTTTGTCTTTTTTCTCCTTTTTCTTATTTATCATGGTTTGTAATGAATTTTCTGATGTGAGCTTTGGTTCTGAGGCTGGCATATTGAGTTCAGGGTACAAGAGGAAGGTTCTTTTTCAAACAGGGTACAGCTATTGGCTTGCTCCAATTATGGCTTGCTGTCATTGTTGTGGGTGCCTCAGCTGACTTTTGGTTTCTTGAGCGGCAATTTCCTAAATGTTTTCTGGGCCTGAGTTGGTTTTGCCTTCTTCCTTCCCAAATTTTGTATTCTGATGCCATACAAACAAGAGTTTGGGCAGAGTAGCCATTATGAAATAAAAAACACAACAAATAGGCATTTGAAGCTTAGAAATCTACAGGTAACACGACCAAGGTGAGTTTTTGTGTTTTGGAAAATCAAATGGAACACTTTGGCTGAGGTGACAGATATTAATTGCCTCCAAACTGAGTTTCACTGCGATTTTCAGGTTAATTCAGTCAGAATTCCACAGGCAGTGAGCTGGAGCAGAGGATGAATCCAGCAACAGCCGGTTTCCTTGTGACTAATAAGGCCAAATGTCATTATGGATTCTTGCATTTTTTGGCTTTTTTCTCATTTTTCTTATTTATCATGGTTTGTAACGAATTTTCTGATGTGAGCTTTGGTTTTATGGCGGCAATATGGAGTTCAGGGCACCGGGGGAATGGTCTTTTTCAACAGGGCACAGCTGTTGGCCTGCTCCAATTCTGGCTTGCTGTCATTGTTTTGGGTGCCTCAGCCGATATGTGGTTTGTGAGCGGCAATTTCCTAAATGTTTTCTGGGTCTGAGTTGGTTTTGCCTTCTTCCTTCCCAAATTTTGTATTCTGACGGCATACAAACAAGAGTTTGGGGAGAGTAGCCATTATGAAATGAAACACACAACAAATAGGCGTTTGAAGCTTAGAAATCTACAGGTAACACGACCAAGGTGAGGTTTTGTGTTTTGGAAAATCAAATGGAACACTTTGGCTGAGGTGATAGATATTAATTGCCTCAAAACTGAGTTTCACTGCGATTTTCAGGTTAATTCAGTCAGAAATCCACAGGCCGTCAGCTGGAGGGGTGGATGAATCCGGGAACAGCCGGTTTCCTTGCGACCAAATCAAGCCCAATATCATTATGGATTCTTGCATTTCTTTGGCTTTTTTCTCTTTTCTCTAATTTATCATGGTTTGTAATGAATTTTCTGATGTGAGCTTTGGTTTTGAGGCTGCAATATGGATTTCAGGGCACAAGAGGAAGGTTCTTTTTCAAAAAGGGTAAAGCTGTTGGCTTGCTCCAATTCTGGCTTGCTGTCATTGTTTTGGGTGCCTCAGCTGATTTGTGGTTTCTTGAGTGGCAATTTGCGAAATGTTTTCTGGGTCTGAGTTGGTTTTGCCTTCTTCCTTCCCAAATGTTGTATTCTGACGCAATACAAACAAGAGTTTGGACAGAGTAGCCATTATGAATTAAAAAAGACAACAAATAGGCGTTTGAACCTTAGAAATCTACAGGTAACACGACCAAGGTGAGTTTTTGTGTTTTGGAAAATGAAATGGAACAGTTTGGCTGAAGTGACAGATATTAATTGCCTCCAAACTGAGTTTCACTGCGATTTTCAGGTTAATTCAGTCAGAATTCCACAGGCAGTCAGCTGGAGGGGTGGATGAACCCGGGAACAGCTGGTTTCCTTGCAACTTAATCAAGAACAATATCATTATGGATTCTTGCATTTTTTTGGTTTTTTCTCATTTTTCTTATTTATCATGGTTTGTAATAAATTTTCTGTTGTAAGCTTTGGTTTTGAGGCTGGTATATTGAGTTCAGGGCACAAGAGGAAGGTTTTTTTTCTATCAGGGCACAGCTGTTGGCTTGCTCAAATTCTGGCTTGCTGTCGTAGTTTTGAGTGCCTCAGCCGATTTTGGTTTCTTGAGCTGGAATTTCCTAAATGTTTTCTGGGTCTGAGTTGGTTTTGCCTTCTTCGTTCCCAAATTTTGTATTCTGACGCCATACAAACAAGAGTTTCAGTGGAGTAGCCATTATGAAATAAAAACACAACAAATAGGCGTTTGAACCTTAGAAATCTACAGGTAACACAACCAAGGTGAGTTTTTGTGTTTTGGAAAATAAAATGGAACAGTTTGGCTGAGGTGACAGATATTAATTGCCTCCAAACTGAGTTTCCCTGGGATTTTCAGGTTAATTCAGTCAGAATTACACAGTCAGTCAGCTGGAGGGGTGGATGAATCCGGGAACAGCCGGTTTCCTTGCGACTGAATCAAGCCCAATATCATCATGGATTCTTGCTTTTCTTTTGTTTTTTTTTTTCTCCTTTTTCTTATTTATCATGGTTTGTAATGAATTTTCTGATGTGAGCTTTGGTTCTGAGGCTGGCATATTGAGTTCAGGGCACAAGAGGAAGGTTCTTTTTCAATCAGGGCACAGCTGTTGGCTTGCTCTAATTCTGGCTTGCTGTCATTGCTTTGGGTGGCTCAGCTGACTTTTGGTTTCTTGAGTGGCAATTTCCTAAATGTTTTCTGGGTCCGAGTTGGTTTTGCCTTATTCCTTCCCAAATTTTGTATTCTGACGCCATACAAACAAGAGTTTGGGCAGAGCAGCCATTATGAAATAAAAAACACAACTAATAGGCGTTTGAAGCTTAGAAATCTACAGTTAACACAACCAAGGTGAGTTTTTGTGTTTTGGAAAATCAAATGGAACACTTTGGCTGAGGTGACAGATATTAATTGCCTCCAAACTGAGTTTCACTGCGATTTTCAGGTTAATTCAGTCAGAATTCCACAGGCAGTCAGCTGGAGCAGTGGATGAATCCGGGAACAGCCGGTTTCCTTGCGACTATATCAACTCTGATTTCATTATGGATTCTTCCATTTCTTTGGCTTTTTTCTCCTTTTTCTTATTTATCATGGTTTGTAATGAATTTTCCGATGTGAGCTTTGGTTTTGAGGCTGCAATATGGACTTCAGGGCACCGGAGGAATGGTCTTTTTCAAGCAGGGCACAGCTGTTGGCCTGCTTCAATTCTGGCTTGCTGTCTTTGTTTTGGGTGCCTCAGCCGATTTGTGGTTTCTTGAGCAGCAATTTCCTAAATGTTTTCTGGGTCTCAGTTGCTTTTCCCTTCTACCTTCCCAAATTTTGTATTCTGACGCCATACAAACAAGACTGTGGGCAGAGTAGCCATTATGAAATAAAACACAAAACAAATAGGCGTTTGAAGCTTAGAAATCTACAGGTAACACGACCAAGGTGAGGTTTTGTGTTTTGGAAAATCAAATGGAACACTTTGGCTGAGGTGACAGATATTAATTGCCTCCAAACTGAGTTTCCCTGCGATTTTCAGGTTAATTCAGTCAGAAATCCACAGGCCGTCAGCTGGAGGGCTGGATGAATCCGGGAACAGCCGGTTTCCTTGCGACTAAATCAAGCCCAATATCATTATGGTTTCTTGTATTTCTTTGGCTTTTTTCTCTTTTCTCTAATTTATCATGGTTTGTAATGAATTTTCTGATGTGAGCTTTGGTTTTGAGGCTGCAATATGGAGTTCAGGGCACAAGAGGAAGGTTCTTTTTCAAAAAGGGTAAAGCTGTTGGCTTGCTCCAATTCTGGCTTGCTGTCATTGTTTTGGGTGCCTCAGCCGATTTGTATTTCTTGAGTGGCAATTTCCTAAATGTTTTCTGGGTCTGAGTTGGTTTTGCCTTCTTCCTTCCCAAATGTTGTATTCTGACGCAATACAAACAAGAGTTTGGACAGAGTAGCCATTATGAATTAAAAAAGACAACAAATAGGCGTTTGAACCTTAGAAATCTACAGGTAACACGACCAAGGTGAGTTATTGTGTTTTGGAAAATGAAATGGAACAGTTTGGCTGAAGTGACAGATATTAATTGCCTCCAAACTGAGTTTCACTGCGATTTTCAGGTTAATTCAGTCAGAATTCCACAGGCAGTCAGCTGGAGGGGTGGATGAACCCGGGAACAGCTGGTTTCCTTGCAACTTAATCAAGAACAATATCATTATGGATTCTTGCATTTTTTTGGTTTTTTCTCATTTTTCTTATTTATCATGGTTTGTAATAAATTTTCTGTTGTAAGCTTTGGTTTTGAGGCTGGTATATTGAGTTCAGGGCACAAGAGGAAGGTTTTTTTTCTATCAGGGCACAGCTGTTGGCTTGCTCAAATTCTGGCTTGCTGTCGTAGTTTTGAGTGCCTCAGCCGATTTTGGTTTCTTGAGCAGGAATTTCCTAAATGTTTTCTGGGTCTGAGTTGGTTTTGCCTTCTTCGTTCCCAAATTTTGTATTCTGATGCCATACAAACAAGAGTTTCAGTGGAGTAGCCATTATGATATAAAAACACAACAAATAGGCGTTTGAACCTTAGAAATCTACAGGTAACACAACCAAGGTGAGTTTTTGTGTTTTGGAAAATAAAATGGAACAGTTTGGCTGAGGTGACAGATATTAATTGCCTCCAAACTGAGTTTCCCTGGGATTTTCAGGTTAATTCAGTCAGAATTCCACAGGCAGTCAGCTGGAGCAGTGGATGAATCCGGGAACAGCCGGTTTCCTTGCGACTATATCAACTCCGATTTCATTATGGATTCTTCCATTTCTTTGGCTTTTTTCTCCTTTTTCTTATTTATCATGGTTTGTAATGAATTTTCTGATTTGAGCTGTGGTTTTGAGGCTGGCATATTGAGTTCAGGGCACGAGAGGAATGGTCTTTTTCAAACAGGGCAAAGCTGTTGGCCTGCTTCAATTCTGGCTTACTGTCATTGTTTTGGGTGCCTCAGCCGATTTGTGGTTTCTTGAGCCTCAATTTCCTAAATGTTTTCTGGGTCTGACTTGCTTTTCCCTTCTTCCTTCCCAAATTTTGTATTCTGACGCCATACAAACAAGACTGTGGGCAGAGTAGCCATTATGAAATAAAACACAAAACAAATAGGCATTTGAAGCATAGAAATCTACAGGAAACACGACCAAGGTGAGGTTTTGTGTTTTGGAAAATCAAATGGAACACTTTGGCTGAGGTGACAGATATTAATTGCCTCCAAACTGAGTTTCCCTGCGATTTTCAGGTTAATTCAGTCAGAAATCCACAGGCCGTCAGCTGGAGGGGTGGATGAATCCGGGAACAGCCGGTTTCCTTGCGACTAAATCAAGCCCAATATCATTATGGTTTCTTGTATTTCTTTGGCTTTTTTCTCTTTTCTCTAATTTATCATGGTTTGTAATGAATTTTCTGATGTGAGCTTTGGTTTTGAGTCTGGCATATGGAGTTCAGGGCACAAGAGGAAGGTTCTTTTTCAAAAAGGGTAAAGCTGTTGGCTTGCTCCAATTCTGGCTTGCTGTCATTGTTTTGGGTGCCTCAGCCGATTTGTATTTCTTGAGCGGCAATTTCCTAAATGTTTTCTGGGTCTGAGTTGGTTTTGCCTTCTTCCTTCCCAAATGTTGTATTCTGACGCAATACAAACAAGAGTTTGGACAGAGTAGCCATTATGAATTAAAAAAGACAACAAATAGGCGTTTGAACCTTAGAAATCTACAGGTAACACGACCAAGGTGAGGTTTTGTGTTTTGGAAAATCAAATGGAACACGTTGGCTGAAGTGACAGATATTAATTGCCTCCAAACTGAGTTTCACTGCGATTTTCAGGTTAATTCAGTCAGAATTCCACAGGCAGTCAGCTGGAGGGGTGGATGAACCCGGGAACAGCTGGTTTCCTTGCAACTTAATCAAGAACAATATCATTATGGATTCTTGCATTTTTTTTGGTTTTTTCTCCTTTTTCTTATTTATCATGGTTTGTAATGAATTTTCTGTTGTAAGCTTTGGTTTTGAGTCTGGCATATTGAGTTCAGGGCACAAGAGGAAGGTTCTTTTTCAATCAGGGCACAGCTGTTGGCTTGCTCAAATTCTGGCTTGCTGTCGTAGTTTTGAGTGCCTCAGCCGATTTGTGGTTTCTTGTGTGGCAATTTCCCAAATGTTTTCTGGGTCTGAGTTTGTTTTGCCTTCTTCCTTCCCAAATGTTGTATTCTGACGCAATACAAACAAGAGTTTGGACAGAGTAGCCATTATGAAATAAAAATAACACTACAAATAGGCGTTTGAAGATTATATTCTACAGGTAACACGACCGAGGTGAGTTTTTGTGTTTTGCAAAATAAAATGAAACAGTTTGGCTGAGGTGAAAGATATTAATTGCCTCCAAACTGAGTTTCCCTGGGATTTTCAGGTTAATTCAGTCAGAATTCCACAGGCAGTCAGCTGGAGCAGTGGATGAATCCGGGAACAGCCGGTTTCCTTGCGACTAACTCAAGCCCAATATCATTATGGATTCTTGCATTTCTTTGGCTTTTTTCTCCTTTTTCTTATTTATCATGGTTTGTAATGAATTTTCTGATGTGAGCTTTGGTTTTGAGGCTGGCAAATTGAGTTCAGGGCACGAGAGGAATGGTCTTTTTCAATCAGGGCACAGCTGTTGGCTTGCTCCAATTCTGGCTTGCTTTCCTTGTTTTGGGTGCCTCGGCCATTAGGAAAGAAAAAAAAAAACACAGAAAATTGCCCTTTCGGGAGTAGAAATCTACAGGCAGCACGACCAATATGAGTTTCTGTGTTTGGGAAATGACATGGAACCCTTTTCCTGAGGGGACAGATTCTAACTCCCTAAAAATTGAGTGTGAGTGCGATTTTGTGGTCAATTCACTCAGAATTCCAAAGTCAGTCTGTGGAAGGGGGCAATGAATCTGGAACCAGTCCGTTTCCTTGTGTCTAAATCCAGCCAAATATCACAAAGGACTCTTGCATTTCTTTGGCTTTTTCACATTTCCCTTATTTATCATGGTTTGTAATGAATTTTCTAATGTGAGCTTTGTTTTGAGGTGGCAATATTGAGTTCAGGGCACAAGAGGAATGGTCTTTTTCAAACAGGGCACAGCTGTTGGCTTGCTCCAATTCTGGCTTCCTGTCATTGTTTTGGGTGCCTCAGCCGATTTGTGGTTTCTTGAGTGGCAATTTCCTACATATTTTCTGGGTCTGAGTCGGTTTTGCCTTCTTATTCCCAAATTTTGTATTCTGATGCAATAGAAGCAAGATTTTGGACAGAGTAGACATTATGAAAGAAAAAAAAAAAAACACACAGCGCATTGTCCTTTTTGGATTAGAAATCTACAGGCAACACGACCAAGATGAGTTTCTGTGTTTTGGAAAATGATATGGAACCCTTCTGCTGAGGGGACAGATACTAATACCCTCCAAATTGAGTGTGAGTGCGATTTTGAGATGAATTCAATCAGATTCCAAAGTCAGTCTGTGGAAGGGGGACGAATCTGGAAACAGCCAGTTTCCTTGTGTCTAAATCCAGTCCAATATTAGAAAGGACTCTTGCATTTCTTTGGTTTTTCCACATTTCCCTTATTTATCATGGTTTGTAATGAATTTTCTGATATGAGCTTTGGTTTTGAGGCGGCAATATGGAGTTCAGGGTAACAGAGGAATGGTCTTTTTCAAACAGGGCACAGCTGTTGGCTTGCTCCAATTCTGGCTTGCTGTCATTGTTTTGGGTGCCTCAGCTGACTTTTGGTTTCTTGAGCGGCAATTTCCTAAATGTTTTCTGGGTCTGAGTTGGTTTTGCCTTCTTCCTTCCCAAATTTTGTATTCTGACACCATACAAACAAGAGTTTGGACAGAGTAGCCATTATGAATTAAAAAAGAAAACTAATAGGTGTTTGAAGCTTAGAAATTTACAGGCAACATGACCAAGGTGAGTTTTTGTGTTTTGGAAAATCAAATGGAACACTTTGGCTGAGGTGACAGATATTAATTGCCTCCAAACTGAGTTTCACTGTGATTTTCAGGTTAATTCAGTCAGAATTCCACAAGCAGTCAGCTGGAGGGGTGAATGAATCCGGGAACGGCCGGTTTCCCTGCGACTAAATCAAGCCCAATATCATTATGGATTTTTGCATTTCTTTGGCTTTTTTCTCTTTTTTCTTATGTATCATGGTTTGTAATGAATTTTCTGATGTGAGCTTTTGTTTTGAGCTGGCAATATTGAGTTCAGGTCACAAGAGGAATGGTCTTTTTCAATCAGGGCACAGCTGTTGGCTTGCTCCAATTCTGGCTTGCTGTCCTTGTTTTGGGTGCCTCAGCTGACTTTTGGTTTCTTGAGTGGCAGTTTCCTACATGTTTTCTGGGTCTGAGTCAGTTTTGCCTTCTTCCTTCCCAAATTTTGTATTCTGATGCAATACAAGCAAGATTTTGGACAGAGTTAGCTCTCTGTCCATTCTTCTGTCTCTTTACTAGATGAATAAAAAGACAGTGTAAAATGATTTGTAAAGAACTATAAGGGGTCAGCGCTGTGCTGCTGCTGCCAATTGAGGAGTGAAGCAGGAGATGGAAAACACCTCTCTCTCTCTCTCTCTCTCTCTCTGTGCCTCTCCTTCTCTGTTACTCTGACTTCTAAATAAAAAAATGAATCTTAAAAGAAGTATAAACATCAATAAAACACAAATGAAAATTGTATTCTCAAAACTGGATATTAAACCATGCCTTCTACACCTCTGTTAAAAGTTACATTCTATCATAGTCATTTATGATTTCTAGGGCCAAAGTAGTAAATAAGATTTTTCTGGAAGAGACAGAGGTTATGAGGGAGCCAGGATTTGGGGTCAGTTAGCAGAAGTGAGTGTCACTCTTTCAGATTTGATGCAGGAAAGGAACAGCAACTGATCCCTGAGATTTTGGTGTGGGAAGGAAAGGAAGGAGGGACTTAACAAAAGCAAATGCCCTCTGGTTGTGGGCACCCACCCCTGACTGCAGCTTTTCGGAGGAACAGCTGGTGTCTCTAGGGATGCTGCAGCCTGGACTCCATTTCCCAGAGTTCCCAGTAGCTCCGAGGTATTCTGCTTTCCAAATACCTGTGGGCATGCACCTGCCACTGCCAGTCCCTGGGGCTCAGAGTTGGACCAGGGGAGTTCATTCCTTGATCAGTGTCAACCCTGGGGGCTATGCTGCTCCTTCTCTGGCATTTACTGCAACTCCTGCTCTGCACGTGCGATCCCAGGCAGTTTCCGAGTGCTCACCCTGAGCCTGCCTCCTGCTGCTTCTTCCCTCTTCATCCACCAACTGTGGGTCCCACATGCCAGGGACTCTCTTCTCCACACTCCCAATTTCACTCCCCGTGTATCTGGAAGAAAGGGTACCTGCTCCAGGGACTTTCTGCTGCAGGTTTGGCATGCAGGAAGGGGCGGAGACACATGTGGGAGAAGTGTGCCAGCGATCCTGGCAGCTTCTCCCGAGGTCAGGGCTGGGACCCGGGCTGCTCTGTCTCCCACCTCTATTTCCCAGGCTCAAAGTGCCCGGACTCTCTCCTGCAGTACCTCACCTAAACTGTCCCTAATGTGCTTTATTTAGTGGTTACAGGAGAGAGGGGGCAGTGTTCTGGGAACCTGCACTCACAGGGAAGGAAGGCAGAAAGACTCCTGATCTCCACAGTTAAATAAGCCGGGTTCCCACTGTGGGTGGTCTCAGAATGCAGTCTGGCCTTGTCTCTTGATGTTTCCTGGGCTGGTTCCTGCAGGGTGGGGCTGGATGGCCTTCAGGAGGGAGCCTGGGGCAGCAGAGGGGTGGGAAGGAGGATCTGTCTAGGATCTGCCCCACTGCTCTCATCCTGCACCTCATCTTCCTGGTGGGGAGCAGTGTGAAGCGTGAATAGCTGCTTTGTGTGTTGATCCCTCTCAAGTATTAATTATCAAATTTTTCCAATGTGGAATTTGAAGCTGTTCCAGAAACATGGGGTGGGAAATCTCCCTTCTTTCAAACAGGCACAGAGACAGTGGAGGATCCAAGGAGTTTCTATTAATGGCCCTAGGCTCAGCTGGAATGATTTCCTGAGAATTGAGCATCAAATTCAAGTTTCTTAGCTGTTACAGCATTGGTGGGTTTAAATGGCAGCCTACATGATTAGAACCACATTTCCAATGGTCAGTGGGTCCAGTATGTTTGTAAAAGAGATGCCAGGGACAGATTTATTAGGACAGATTTATGACTGGAGTTTACAAAAGCAGAACTTAGGACATCTTCCCTCCCTAGACAAGATTTCAGTGGGCAGCTGTTTCACTCATTAATTGTGAGCATCCACTTTTAAAGGTTTGTGTTGGATGGGGTCCACTTCTCTTTCTTTGATGATGTATTTGGCTGCTTTTCATTTTCTGTCTTCAGCTATCTCTTCTCCTGTTAGCAAGGCTGTCAACTGTTTTGACCTGCCACTGATCCCTTTGCAAAGTGAGAAGGGAACCAAAATTAATGCAAGTCTACTGTGTTGTCAATAACTGGAGCTACTTTTTTAAAGATTTATTTATTCATTTGAAAGAGTTACACAGAGAGGAGAGAGAGAGAGAGAGAAAGAGAGAGAGGTCTTCCATCCGATGGTTCATTCCCCAATTGGCAGCAATAGCTGGAGGTATGCCAATTTGGAGCCAGTAGCCAGGAGCTCCTTCTGAGATGAAGCTGTTTTTTTAAATAATTATTTATTTATTTGAAAGGCAGAACTTTGTCCAGCTCTCATAGGTGGGTGCAGGAGATGAGGGGTTTGGGCCAACTTCTACTGTTTTCCCAGTCCACAGCAGAGAGCTGGATGGGAAGTGCAGCAGCCAGGATCCCAACCGGCACCCATATAGGATGCTGACAAGGCAGCAGTAGCTTTACCCACTATGCAACAGTGCTGCCCACTAACGGGAGCTCTTTTAATCTGAGTTTGCATAAAGAGGAGAATTACAGCATCATAAATACAGATAAGTAACAGTTTTTCTCTGCCCAGCACTTTATATTACCCAGTGCTCCACTGAGAATCTTACATTCCACACTGTGTAATTAAGAAGGCCAGTTACTTATCTTATTTTGGGTTCTGTGTTTAAACCCATGACACTTTTGACATGGGAGGATATTAGTTCTACAATTTCATAGAGACTGGTCTTTGGAAGCATCGATAGAAGTTATAACTGTGAGAGTGGTAAGAAAGAAGAGGGGAAGAAATAAGTGCCCCTTACCTCCCTCAGAGATGTCCACAAGTGCAGTAGACGATATGCCCTTATGGTTGACTTTCTGGGACAAACTGTGTTTGAGTGCTTCACATGTTCTGATAGAAAGGTGTTGCCACCAGGTTTTTAGTATATTTTGTTAGTTTTTAAAGATTTATTTATTTATTTGAAAATCAGAGTTACACAGAGAGAGAAGGAGAGGCAGAGAGAGAGAGAGAGAGAGAGAGAGGTCTTCCATCAGGTTCATTTCCCCAATGGCTTCATCATTGTGAACTTTGCTCAGTTCCTGACCTATACCTTTCCTTTAACCTAGTACTTTGCCATGTAGTAGCCCATGAAAACTGCAGACTGCATAAATTAATGAATACTTGGAGGGTTGTGATTTCTTAGAGGAACATCATGAGATAGGAGGAATAAAACAAAACAAAAGTATCCTCCGTATATAGAAGGTACACTGTTTTTGCAAGCCACAGCGAAGAGGAAGAAGCAGGAAAGTAGTGAGACTGGAAAGTTTGCGGCAAAGGTAATAGGCACTGGTCAAGAATTTAACAAGCCCATTAGGAAAACATTAAGGTTTCCTTACTTCCATGTAGACTCTGCCCTCTTATGGTGAACAGGGTCCTCTAAACCCACTTGTTGCACAAATGAAAACCCAAGCATTGTCTTCTCCCACAGATGGAGTCTGCTATTGGTTTTGATTTACATTTCCCTAATGGCTAGTGATATTGGGCATGTTCATCTATGTCTTGACCATTGAGATTTCTTCTTCTGAGAAACATCTGTTTTGATCCTTGCCCATTTCTTAGCTGTACATTTTGCTTCTTATTTGGAGATTTTCCCAGTTCTATATATGTATGTTCTGGCTATCAATCTTTTGTCATAATCAGAGTTTTCAATGTTTCCTGCCATTCTGTCCATTGTATGTTCACTCTGTTGATTACTTTGTTGTGAAGATGTATCTTAATATGATATGCTCAAATTTCTATATTTTATTTTTGTTACTTGTGCTTTTGGAATCTTACCCAAAACTGTTGTCTATGCTTATGTTTTATAGTTTCTCATATGTTTACTTAGTTTCTGGTTTTATATTTAGACTTTTAATTCACCTTGAGTTGCTTTTACATAGTGTATGAGGTTTTGGGTATATTTTCAGGCTTCTACATATGGATAATCACTTTCCTTTAAACCATATGCTAAAGGGGTTCTTCTTTCTCCTGTTTGTTTTCTTTCCTTTGTTAAATAGGAGTTGCCTGTAGAAAAGTCGGTTTATTTCAGCTGCCTATACTTTTACACTGAACTATGAGTCTGTTTTCCAACAGTGCTAACACTGTTTCTATATTTTTAAGATTTATTTATTTATTGGAAAGGCCAGATGCTTCTTCCAAGTCTCTCATGTGGGTGCCAGCACCGTAGAACACGGTCCATCTTCCACCAATTTCCCAGGTGCATTAGTAGGGAGCTGGATTGGAAGTGGAGCACCTGGTCTCCTAGCAGCAACATATGGGATGCATGCACAGCAGGTCAAGGCTTTAATCCACTACACCACAGCACCAAACACTTCCTTATTTACTTCTGCTGTGATCTTTCATTATTCACTTTTTTCTACTGCCCTGCAACTTGACTCCTTCCTGTTTTTTTTCTGGGTCCTGGACGATGGTAGTAGGTGGCTTCTGGGATCTTTTTGTGTTAGTAGATACTTGGTAATCTAAAATCACAGTTTTTAGTTTCTATATTTCTCTGCTAATCACTAGGACCTTCTGGATGACAATAGAAAATGCTGGCAGAAATGAGGATATATTAATTTGCTAAGAAAATACCACAGAGAATATGATTTAAATCATGGAATTTTACTTCTCAGAGTTGTAGAGCTTGAAAATATCAGATCAAGGTGCTTAAATAGGCTCGATTTTTCCAGAAGCCTTTCTCCGATGTGACAGACACATCTACCATTTGATCTGCTTAAAAGCACTTTCTTCAGGTAGAGTCATGTTGCTGGTTAGCACTTCTGTGTTAGAGTTTTAGGGAGGCACATTTCAGTCCATAACAGCAAAAGGGGCCCTGTGGTCTACTTCAATGACAGCCATCTCTGCGGAGGACAGAAAGTTTGGAATCAGCGTTAGGATTTCTCACAGTATTACTGTCAGTGCTATCTCCATCAAATGTGCATTCATGTACACACAAATCTACCTGTACTCATAAACACATTCAACAGTGGAAATGCCTGATGGTTGTGTATGGGTAACATCAATATAATAATCCATAAGATGGCCTATTAGCAGACATTAAAAAGAGAATTAGAAAGAATGACAACAAAATCTTCAGTTACCTATATTTATGTCTATATGTATGATATTCAGTATTTATAGTTGCTAAAAGATGAATACTGATGTGTGGGAATAAAAGCTAAACCTTACCTTGCAATATTGCAGCCTAGTCTACATGAAAGATGTCTTCCTAAAACCATTCACTGGGCCCACTCTGTGGCATAGTAGATTAAGCATCCACCTGCAGCACCAGCATCCCACATGGGCACCAGTTTGAGTCCCTGCTCCTGCACTTCCAATCCAGCTCTTTACTAATGGCCTAGGAAAGCAGTGCAATATGCCCTGAGTTCTTGGGCCCCTGCACCCATGTGAGAGACCTGGAGGAAGCTGCTGACTCCTGGCTTCTGGCACCTGGCTTCAGATCGGCCCAGCTCCAGCCATTCTGGCCATTTAGGGGTGAACCAGTTGATAGAAGACCTCTCTTTCTCTTCCTCTCTATATCTGTAACTCTGCCTCACAATAAAGAAATACATTTTTTAAAAACCTTTCACATGTTAAATTTCTTAATTGTTTTAAAGATTTATTTATTTATGTACAAGTCGAGTTACAGACAGAGAGGAGAGACAGAGAGAAAGAGAGAGGTCTTCCATCTGGTGTTCACTCCCTAATTGATTGCAACTTCCAGAGCTGTGCTGATCTGAAGCCAGGAGCCAGGAGCTAGTTCCCGGTCTCCCAGATGGGTACAGGGGCCCAAAGACTTGGGCCATCTTCTACTACTTTGCCAGGCCATAGCAGAGAGCAGGATCAGAAGTGGAGCAGCTGAGTATTGAACCGGCCCCCATATGGGATGCTGGCGCTTCAGACCAGGGTGTTAACCTGCTCCACCACAGCACCAGTCCAACATTTTAAATTTCTGATACTCTAAAGTAGTACAGGATTGCATTACATCTAGGAAAGATGCATTTAAAAATTATAAATCTAGTGCATTTTAGCAGAAGTTTTAACAAATACTTCTGATTTTCTCAGCATTATATATAAATAAATGACATAATGAGTCATTGTCAGATTTTTAGCTTTTGACAGCCACTTATAATATTTCACAGCTTTTTGAAATGTATTGCTAGTGTGTTTTTCTCAACACATGCACTGGATTTTACCAGTTTAGTGCACATGGAGTTGCCTCTTATAGGATTTGCATTTTAATGGGTTTTCATGGCACATGTAATCAACATCTGCAAAGCCTCTAAAACACATAAATAATAACATGAATCAGGCTTTTTTCTTAAATATTAATTTATTTATTTGAAAGAGTTGCACAAATAGAGAAGAGGTAGAGAGAGAGAGACAGACAGACAGAGACAGAGAGGTCTTCCTTCGGCTGGTTTACTCCCAGTTGGCCGCAATGACTGGTCTGTGTCAATCTGAAGCCAGGAGCTTCTTCAGGGTCTTTCACATGTGTGCAAGGCCCCAAGGACTTGGGCCACCTTCTAATGCTTTCCCAGGACATAGCAGAGAGCTGGTTCAGAAGTGGAGCAGCCGCGACTTGAACTGGCACCCATATGGCTTGCCAACACTGCAGGCAACAACTTTATCTGCTATGCCACAGCGCCAGCCCCACATTGCATCTTTTTAAGATGATATGGATTTAAGTTCATGAGAAATTATTAGCATAGTGGGAACTGATAGATATGCATGAAGCAGGATGGACTTGTTAGGAATGGTGATGTTAATTTTCTTATAAAATAAATAAATAAGAAATTAAATATGGTCAGACATAAATGAAGACTAAATTTTATTAGTGGTAATCCAGAAAACACTGATCTCAGGTCTTTTTCTTCCAGTGTTAAGTTTATATTTTTAAATGCATACTAAGTGAACAAATTTCATGTAATTTATATATACAGATTGAAGAGCAAACTGATAACATCCTATCCTATCTTCCCTTGTTCTCATATTTCCAACTCCCTCCTTCTTGTTTTATTTTCTTTTAATTTTGACAGCTGCATGCTTTGATTTTATTTTAGAATCACAAGCTTTAACCCTCTACAAAATAAAGAATTCAGCAAGTAGTAGCAGAAATATCAATGAGTATATGTTGTGTACTCTATCAAAGAGTACAGAAAAGTGCTATGAACAATACTCAAATCTCAAAATGTCAATTTAACTCATATGCTGCTTTTTGTTGTCTATATATTAATTACCACCAGTCAGAGAAAACATATGGTATTTGTCTTTTGGGGACTGGCTTCTTTCATGAAGCATACTTGTTTCCAGTTCATCCATTTAGTTACAGAAGATGGGATTTCATTCTCAATTATGGTTGAATAGTATTTTACACTGTATATATAGCTCATATTTTTGTTCCAGTCACCAGTTGATGGACATCTGGGTTGATTCCATGTTAGCTATTGTGAATTGAGCTGTAATAAACATGAGGGTACAGATAACTCATGCCTGTGCATATTCTATTTCATTTCATGCGGATAAATTCCCAGTAGTCAGATGGCAGGATCACATGGTATGTTTGTTTTCAGATTTCTGAGGAACTTTGATACTGCCTTCCATAATGGTTGCACTAGCTTCATTCCCACCAACAGTGGGTTAGGGTACCTTTTTCTCTCCCTCTCCACCAGCCTTTATTGTTTGTTGACCTTTTCAAAAGAATTATTTATTTGAAAGATTGAGTTACAGAGATGGAGAGGCAGAGGCAGAGAGACAGAAGTATTTTATCTGCTTGTTTATGCTCCATATGGCCCAACAGGTAGTGCTGGTCCAATCGGAAGCCAGAGTCAGGAGCATCTCCCTGGTCACCCATGCGGGTGCAGGGACCCAGGCACTTGGGCCATCCTCCACTGCCCTCCCAGTCCAGTGCAGAAAGCTGGACTGGAATAGCAGCAACCGGGACCAGAACTGGCACCCATATGGGATGCCGTCTCCACGGGTGGAGGATCAACCCAGTGTGCTATGGCACTGGCCCCCATCAGGGATATTTTTCTATAGTACTCTCTCTCCACTGTATCTTTTTCTAGTTGAAGAATTAAGGTGATGCAGGATTAATAGAAGGAGTTTGAGAGGATTGTCTCTCTTTCAATTGTGTTGAATAGTTTGAGAAGCATTAGTTCTTTAAAAGTCCTGTAGAATTCAATAGTGAGGCTGTCTGATCCTGGACTTTTGCTTGTTGGGAGGGTCTTTATTACTCATCCAATCTCTGTCTTGGTTTTTGATTTGTTTAGCTTTTCTATGTGTCTTCATGACTCAATTTTGGTATATTGTGTATGTCCAGGAATCTGTTGATTTTTCCTCTAGGATTTCCAATTTGTTAGCAGTCACAACAGATGCCCACATCCTATATTGCAGTGCTAATCTGAGTTTTGGGTACTACACTTCCAAATCAGCTTCATGTTAATATCCCTGGGAAGCAATGTATAATAGCTCAAATTCTTTCATTCCTGTCGTCAAATTGGAGAACTGTAACCTCAATGGGGACTTGAGAACCTGGTCTTGCACAGTGGTAGCCATATAGAAAGTGAACCAGCAGATGGGAGATCTCTCTGCTTCTCTTTCCTTCTCTCTTTGTCTCTGTGTGTCTCTGCCTTTTTTATCATATTAAAATATTTAATTACTTACTTGAAAGAGTTACAGAGAGAGGGAGAGACAGAAATCTTCCACCACCTAATTCATTTTTGAGATGACTTTAATAGCCAGAGTGTGGCCAGGTTGAAGCCAGGAGCTTTCCCTCCGATGTGCATGGCAGCAAGGAGCTTTTCCTGCAATGTGCGTGGCAGCATCCCAGGCACTTGGGCCATCTTTCCCTGCTTTTTCAGTCCATTGGTAAGGAGCTGGATCAGAAATGGAATAGCTGGTACTTGAACTGGTGCACATACAGGATGCCAATGTAACAGATAGCAGCTTTGTCCACTGCACCACAACCACCAGCTCCTCTATCTGCCTTTCCAATAAATAAATCTTTTGAAAAAGAACTGAAGGTAGTAAAAGTCATCATGACTGAGCAATGGCAAATTTATTGAAGTGATCTATTTTCTTAAAGATCCTTTTATGAATTTGAAAGGCAGCACTAGATGGAGAGAATGGGAGAGATTGATCTTCCTCCTGGTTTGTTCACTCCTCAAATGGCTGCAATGACTGCGGCTAGGCCAGACTGATATCAGGAGCCAGGGGCTTCTTCCAGGTCTCTCACAAGGGTGCAGGAGCCCCAATATTTGAGTCACCCTGTGCTGCTTTTCCAGACACATTAGCAGGGAACTGGATCCGTTTGGAGCATTAATGTCTATGATACTCTCCTTGCAGTTGAAGGATTTAGAATCCATTTTGATTATGGGTGGGCCAAGTACAATGTCTTCCAATTGTCCAAGGTTTGGATTAGATGGGTTCTGAGAAATTTTGTTAAAATAGTTATTAATCTTGTTTAGACAAGGTCATAGTCAAAGTGGAGGTTCTCTCCTCCCTTCAGAGAAAGGTACCTCCTTCTTTGATGACCTGTTCTGTCCACTGGGATCTCACTCGCAGAGATCTTTTGCCAGAGTGTCTTGGCTTTCCATGCCTGAAATACTCTCATGAGCTTTTCAGCCAGCTCCGAATGCCTTTAGGGCTGATTCTGAGGCCAGAGTGCTATTTAGGACATCTGCCATTCTATGAGTCTGCTGAGTATCTCACTTCCCATGTTGGATCACTCTCCCCTTTATTTACTCCATCGGTTAGCGTTAGCAGGTACTAGACTTGTCTATGTGCTCCCTTTGACTCCCAGTCCCTCCACCATGACCAACTGTGAACTGAAACTGATCACCTGGAACAGTGAGATGGCATTGGTACATGCCACCTCAATGGGATTGAATTGGAATCCCCTGGTATGCTTCCAACTCCACCACTTGGGGCAAGTCAGCCTGAGCATGTCCCAAATTATACATCTCTTCCCTCTCCCATTCCCACCACCATGTTCAACAGGGATCACATTTCAGTTAATTTTCAACACTTAAGAATAACTGTGCATCAATTACAGATCTAAACCAGTCATATTAAGTAGAACAGATAAAAAAAACTACTAAGAGGGATAATGTATTAAGTTGTTCATTAACAGTCAGGGCTATGCTGATCAAGCCACCATTTCCCATAGTGTCCACCTCACTCCAACAGGTTTCCCTCTTGGTGTTCAGTCAGTCGTCACTGATCAGGGAGAACATATGGTATTTGTCCCTTTGGGACTGGCTTATTTCACTCAGCATGATGTGTTCCAGATTCCTCCATTTTGTTGCAAATGACTGGATTTCGTTGTTTCTTACTGCGGTATAGTATTCTAAAGAGTACATATCCCATAATTTCTTTATCCAGTCTATCGTTGATGGGCATTTAGGTTGGTTCCAGGTCTTAGCTATTGTGAATTGTGCTGCAATAAACATTAGGGTGCAGACCTCTTTTTTGTTTGCCAATTTAAATTCCTTTGGGTAAATTCCAAGGAGTGGGATGGCTGGGTCGAACCGTAGGGTTATCTACGACCTTGTCTAAACAAGATAAGAGTCGGAGAACTCAGAGGGCTTCCATAGCCTTGGAAACTCATGACTGGAGCATAGGGAGATTACTGATGCCATAGACAGGAGTGTCAATTGGTAAAGTCAACAACAGGAGTCACTGTGCACTTACTCCTCATGTAGGATCTCTATCCTTAATGTGCTGTACATTGAGATTTAATGCTATAACGAGTACTCAAACAATATATTTCACTTTGTGTTTCTATGGGGGTGCAAACTGTTGAAATCCTTACTTAATGCATACTAAACTGATCCTCTGTTAAAAAAAAAAAAAGAAATTATCAATTCCCAACTTGACTCTCACTGGGATTAAACATGACAATAGGTCTGCTCTGATTTCATCATCATTTAAAAAAAAAATCATCTATTATTTTTCACTTTATGTTTCTGTGTGGGAGCAAACTGTTGAAATCCATACTTGATGTATACTAAGCTGATCTTCTGTATATTAAGATAATCAAAAATGAATCTTGATGTGAATGGAAGGGGAGAGGGAGTGGGAAAGGGGAGGGTTGTGGGTGGGAGGGACGGTATGGGGGGGAAGCCATTGTAATCCATAAGTCGTACTTTGGAAATTTATATGCATTAAATAAAAATTAAAAAAAAGTTATTAATCATAACTCTCAGTTTAAGCTTTTCTTACCAAATTTTCATGCTTGCTGATGTTTATATCTATGGGAAAATTGGGTCTCTGGATTGCAACCAATGAAAGCATCCAGACTAACAGTAATAAGGTCAACAGTCAGCAGAATGATGTCCAGCTGAACTGAAATAGCTTTTCTTATTTGGTAGAGGGGTTACCTCCTGCATTATGCTGACATACTGACATAGACAGTAGATATTGGAGCCTGTCCCTTCTGCCAAATGGAGAATACCATATTTTGGTCCATCATATATATATTTATATATTATAATATATATTATATATTATACTATATATTTCTATACATAATATAGAATTGCATATAATTATTATAAATATATAATTGTATATAATTATTATATATGAATTTGTTATTTATATATAAATAATTATTTCTGATCCAGCTCCTTACCAATGGATTGAAAAAGCAGTGAAAGATGCTCCAAGTACCTGGGTTCCTGGGACACACATCAGAGGAAAAGCTCCTGGTTTCAACCTGGCCACACTCTGGCTATTGAAGTCATCTCAATAATATATATATATATATATACATATATATATATAAAATACATATAATAAATTATATAATATTATATGTTTATAATTATATATTATATAATATATTGTATGATAAATTATAATATATTTTATATATGAATATATTTATATACATAAATATATAAATAAATGTAAATATATATATAAGGAATTTATTTATGTAGTTGACAGGTTTACTTACAGAGAGTGAGAAGAAGAGACAGAGAGAAAGGTCTTCCATATGCTCATTTACTCCCCTAATGACTGCAATGTCTGCAGCTGGGCCAATCTGAGCTAGGAGCTTCCAGGTCTCCCATATTTTGGCAGGGACCAAAGCACTTGGAACAGCTTCTACTGCTTTCCCAGGCTATTGCAGAGAGCTGGATGGGAAAAGGAGAAATGAGGACTAGAACTGGTGCTCATATGGGGTGCCAGCATTGCAGGTAAAGGATTACACCACTGCACCACAGTGCTGGCCCCAGTCTATCCTTTATTAAGGAGATCTCAGTAATCATGTTCAGGTATTGCTGTCCTATATTCATGGCCAAAGTCCTAGCAGGCAACATGGTTTGGAGAATCATAAGCACAAGGTGTGTAGGAGACTTCATTTCTCATACAGCACAGTTAATAACAAGGTTCCAAGAGGGGAAATTACTTGCATCATAGTCTTTGAGAACTAATGGACATCACAGGTGCTCTAAAGAATTTAGAAGGTTTGTGAGCCCCTAGAGTGAAAAAGTCACTGGGAGCACAAGGACAGTGCCTAGAGTTTATTTTGATGGATTTTAGCCCCTTTCATTGGAGGGAGGCCCGAAGAAGCTGGACTGATTAGTAAACCTCAGAAGTGTCTTTTCAAGGTGAAGGCAAACTGAGACTGAGGGGTTTTTGGAAAAACGTTGAACAAAAGACATTTCCCACACGTGGTTAAGACACATCATTTATCTACTGATTTTCATCAGATCTGTTAACATTAGGTATAAGGTACAGTGGACATGGTGGATGGCATATAGCAATATGATTTTAGTAATATATCATGAGGTGCTTTTTTTAAATGGATTTAGCAGGTAAAATTGGGCTACCTAATGGGATGTAGCTGGAATAATCACCTTTTTGTTAAATAAATCTGAGGTAATAAATGTTAGTGTATGAAGACATTGAGTTTTCTTTTATTGGGCCTTCTTGGTTATTTTAATCTGGGATCTGCGAATTCTCATTTTCTTTATTTTATTCCTCATCATGTTGGACCAACTCTGCTGCTTTGGGGATTTTTTTAGTACATCTGACATTTGGAAATTTAGACAATAGTATAGTTAAAATGAGATGTACCAAGTAAAGTATTTATTTTTATTCTGATACATATTTTGGAATTCTTCTAAAATTCCTATTGAGTATCCTTGTTAAATTTAGTTGCATCCCAGGTTAAGACTTATTGGAGGCAGGCTCCATGGCTCAATAAGCTAATCCTCCACCTGCGGTGCAGGCACACCAAGTTCTAGTCCTGCTGGGAGAGCCAGATTCTGTCCCAGTTGCTCCACTTCCAGTCCAGCTCTCTGCTATGGCCCAGGAGTGCAATGGAGGATGGCCAAAGTGCTTGGGCCCCGTACCTGCATGGGAGACCAGGAGGAAGCACTTGGCTCCTGGCTTTGGATCAGCGCCATGTGCCAGCCACAGCACACTGGCGGCAGCGGTCACTAGGGGGTAAACCAACAGAAAAAGGAAGGCCTTTCTCTCTGTCTCTCTCACTGTCCACTCTGCCTGTCAAAATAAAAAATAATTTTTATAAAAAGACTTATTGGAGCCACTTTAGTGATTACACCCATGAAACTTTGTTAATAAATGCAAATAGAACCTGGGAAAATTGATGTATATCTTATGCTGTAGAGACTTAAGATTGAACATCTTTTTTTAATCTTTTTTAATTATATAATTTAAAAACAAATTTTAGATTTTTTTTTTTTACTTTACTAAGTCACAGCTCTGGCCCCATTAATATGACTTAACAATGTTTTTTCCTCTCAGAATTATCTCTATTGTTTCAGTTAACTGCATGCCTTTTCTTTACATTCAGATTCCCTCAGCTGTCAAAGCTTATTCATCTTAATTCTGTTGTTCCTATTTCCCTCCCTTTTATTCTGTCCCTAGGCTAATTGAGATCATGATTCTCCATTCCTTCTGTGTGGTGTCACAGTAGGCTTGAAGTGTTCTTTTTCTCTTCTGATTTCTAAAGAAAGAAATTATGTATTCCCCCAGTTTAGATATTTTAATAATGCACTCTAAAACAAAGGTTAAATGTTCTTAATTTGACAAGAATTTTCGGGGCCAGTGGTGTGGCATAGTGGGTAGAGCCACCACTTGCAGTGCTGGCAGCTCATATGGATCCAGATCTCTGCTATAGCCTGGGAAAGCAGTAGAAGATGGCCCAAGTCCTGGGCCCCTGCACCCATGTGGGATACCTGGAAGAAGCTCCTTGCTCCTGGCTTTGGATTGGCACAACTCTGGCCATTGCAGCCAACTGGGGAGAGAACCAGTGGATGGAAGACCCCTCTCTCTTCTCTGCCTCTCTCTGTGCAACTCTGACTTTAAAATAAATAAATAAATCTTTAAAAAAAGATTTCTTTCTAATTTTAGATTTGTTCTACTTCATTGCCACTTCAGGGTGTGTGTAAGGAGTGCATATCCAGTTTTTCTATTTTGGAATTTGGGGATTTTGTATTAGCTCTGCTGTGTATTCATTTTTCTTGAGCATTGGTGATATCTTCTCCTTAGTTGTATTAAGAGAGAGAGCAATAGCCCTCATGTCTTTTTAGGTAAGTAAGACATATTAAAAACAGAGCATTCAGTATACATTCATAGTATTTTGACTTGTTCAATTGATTTTCCTGACCTCCCTTGGATATTCTTGGTCTTTGCTGTACAACTTTCTATACTCATTAATTCTTTGATATTCCCAAATCCAGAAAATGAATGACTCAACAGCTGTGTTCCTGTATTTGCTGGGACTCAGGGTAAGAAGCAAAGTGGAGGTGTTCAGGAATCTAAAGTTACATGCTACATAGCAAAACACATCATTTCCTATACAAAGTGACTGGGAAATCCAGAATCTTTTGCACACATATTGGATCCTGAACTATTACTGGACTATTCAGTAAGATTTTAATGTATTTATTTTCTGTGTGTGTGTTTGTATTTCTAAATAAACTCTGCTGGGCTACTTAACATTAACATGTATTGCAGAATTCTTTCATCAGTTTTTACTTTTAAAAAGTTTCTCTTTCAGTTTTATGGGAGAGGGTAGAAGTTTCCTGCTATGTAACTGAAAGTTCATTCATTCATTAAAGTTAAAAATATTTGTTGCAAATTGGTAGAATACTATTAATTCTCATGTGATTTACATGAAACTAAATACATTCTCTATTTTGTTTTGCTTAAAATTTCTGCATGTGTGGACTTCTTTTTTCCTTCTTGCCCCAAATCCCTTTGTGTATTGGGATGGCAAATGGGTTTTACACTGGAGAAAACATGTTATTTTGGCAAAGAAGTACTTAGCCTTCCTGCTTCAAGTATTCAAATATTGCATTGGAAATCAGTATATTTGTTTACTGTACAAATGTCCTTCATACAATTTTGTAATCTTATGGGATGGGAGAGGAAGCAGGAAATAGGAGGATTATGGGTGGGAGGGATGTTTTGGGGGAGGGGAAGCCACTGTAATCCAAAAGCTGTACTTTGGAAATTTATATTTATTAAAAAAATTAAACAATTTTGTAATCTTCATCTTCCTTTTTATTTCATCCTTTTTAAAAAAAGATTCATTTATTTTACTTGAAAATCAGAGTTACACAGAGAAGGAGAGAGAGAGAGAGAGAGCAGTCTTCCAACCGCTGGTTCACTCCCCATTTGGCCACAATGGCTGGAGCTCTGCCAATCCAAAGCCAGGAGCCAGCAGCTTCTTTTGGGTCTCCTATGCAGGTGCAGGAGCCCAAGGGCCTGGGCCATCCTCTACTGCTGGATAGTAAGTCTTACTTGCCTAAAAAGATGGATAGTAATTTGAGTAGCCAGGACTTGAACTGGCACCCAATTGGAATGTCAGCACTGCAAGCCACAGCTCTACTTGCTACTCCACAGCATCGGCCCCCTAAATTCTTATGAGTATTGCTACACGATTGGAATTTATAATTGATAATGCTGAACAATTGAAACTGTCTTATTTACAATTGTAGGACTGGATATGGCAGTTCTACTTGAAGTAAAGTATGTAGCCTGCTTATTGTATGATTTTCGGAAAAGCATGTATTTATATATAACAGCAGATCTGTTAATCATTTAAAAGTGAATTGTCATGATTACCCAGATGTAAAGAATGCAATATGTGCTAATGAGTTAGCAGTCACAGACATTTAGAATTAGAGGGATTTTAGAACTTTTTCAATACTGCAGTTTTTATGAAAAACTAATAATTTTTTTTATTTGACAGGTAGAGTTATATACAGTGAGAAATCAGAAAGGTCTTCCTTCCATTGGTTCAGTCCCCAGATGGCTGCCACAGTTGGAGCTGTGCCCATCCAAAGCCAGGAGTCAGGTGCTTTCTCCTGGTCTCCCATCCGGGTGCAGGGCCCAAGCACTTGGGCCATCCTCTACTGCCTTCCCGGGCCATAGCAGAAAGCTGGACTGAAAGAGGAGCAACCAGGACTAGAACACCTTGCCCATAAGGGATACCAGCACCACAGGTGGAGAATTAACCAAGTGAGCCACGGCGCTGGCCCCCGATAAATTTACTCTTAACAAAATATCAAAATATCTTATTTAGTATAAAGTTAGTAGTGAAAAGAGACTACCTTGTTGAACACAGAAATTTGAGATTATATTTCTTGGTATTAATTTGCATCTTAAGGCTTATTGCCTAGTTTATTTCAATATTTCAATCTAATATTACTAATAATATCTTGTACTTAGTGGTTCACTGTGTGCCAGACAATATTCTTTTGATTTTTTAAAAGATTTATTTATTTATTTGGAAGTCAGAGTTACACAGATAGTGAACAAGAGGAAGAGAGAGAGAGAGAGAGAGGTCCTCCATCTGCTGGTTCACTCCCCAGATGGCCTAAAAGGTCAGAGATATGCCAATCTGAAACCAGGAGCCAGGACCTCTTCAGGGTCTCCCATGCAGATTCAGGGGCCCAAGGACTTGGGCCAACTTCCTACTGCTCTCCCAGGCTATAGCAGACAGCTGAATGGAAAGTGGAGCAGCCTGGACTTGAACCGGCCTCCATATGGGATGCCCCCACTGCATGCAGTGGCTTTACTAGCTACACCACAGCACTGGCCTCAAGACAATGCTCTAAAATGATGCATTAATTATTCCCAAATATTGAAAAGTGGCATGGTACACATTTGAATGTGTTGTTTTGTACTAGTTGTAGAAACAGTTTAAAATATATTTATATTTAAAAATGTAAGCTTTGATCTAAAGGTTTACTTTCCCTTAAGGTGCCTGTTTGGAAACTGAGAGATCATTGAAGTCTCAAGATAGAGTACAACTGATCTTATCCAAGCCTCCTTTATCACATGAGGATGCTAAATGCCAAGCCCAGAGAAGTAAAGTGAATTGTTCAAGGTCACATAGGTAAGTTGTGGCAGGGATAATTCTGTATTAGCATTAGGTATCCTGATACATAGGCCACTGTTCTGTCAATTTTGTACTCCTTCTGGAGTTAAAGATTCTAAGTTGTGGAAAATTGAATTTGGAAATTTAGTGGTTGCTATGTTGTTATGGTGAGAAATTTCTGTGTATAGCTATGAGTTGCTTAAATTTTATTCAATATATTTTTCTAGTATGTTTGCTATTTATTTGAAATGTATAACAAGTAGCTTCATCTATTTGCCAAAAGAATTTTTAAAGATTTATTTATATTATTTGAAAGTCAGAATTACACAGAGAGAGAAGGACAGGCAGAGAGAGTGGTCTTCCATTCACTGGTTCACTCCACAGTTGGCCTCCATGGCTGGAGCTGTGCTGACTGGAAGGCAGGAGCCAGGAGCCTCTTCCTGGTCTCCTATGCAGGTGCAGGGGCCCAAGGACTTGCACCATTTTATAGTGTTTCCCAGGCCATAGCAGAGAGCTGGATAGGAAGTGGAGCAGCCAGGTCTTGAACTGATGCCCCTATGGAATACCAGCACTGCAGGTGGCAGCCTCACCCACTATGCCACAGTGCCAGCCCTTGCCAAAAGAATTTATAGAAGCTATTCCATATATACACTTCACAATTATTTAGTTACTTGACATGAACTATCCCTGCATATTTGAAAATTTTGAATGGTATCACTTGGGTTTTAAGAATGTTATATTTTAGGTCTCTTAATATTTTTAGTGATGATGTTTTAAAGGCCCTTTCTGTTTTATGAAAAATGATAAGGATTTTGTTTTACAATGGCCATAGTATTACTACTTAAAGCAATAGATTAAATAAAACTTTTAAACAAAGTCATTTAATACTGAATTCTAACACACTGGTATATTTTAAAGTGAGAAGCCGGATTTCTTTCAGATATTCTAAAGAAGAATGATAATCAAAATTGAAGACATCTACAGTTTTTAATCACTTGTTTTAAATATTGGTCATAATGGTCCAATTTTGAGTTTAATTTTAATTAGCTTTTAAATGATTCAATATGTTTTATAGAAAAAATTCGGAGAACGTAATTATATACTCAACCTCCCTCCCTTCTTTTTCCTTCTTTGTCATTTTTTTTAGCTTATGAAATGACATTTTCAGTTTACATTACATTAAAAAGGGTTCTTGAATCAAGGGACAAGTTTAACAGGCAAAAAGCAAAAAGATCGTAATTTAGAGGGAATATAGACAATGGCTCTAAACAATATTTGAATATCACATCTAAACAATATTTGAATAAATTGATAAATATTTTAATTTCTCCTACTAAAATGCTCAAAGTCTTTAATTATTTATCAAATATTAGTGCAAAATTATGGATTTAAATGATCCCAAAAAGTGATGAATTTTTGTGTAATAAAGTCCAATTTTTGTCAAGGCTTTTTGAAAGTCTCACAGAAAACTTATGTTTGTGAATGGGAAGAATAATACCAAAATATCCATACTACCAAAAGCAATTTGCAAATTCAATGTAATCCCAATCAACATACCAACGATGTTCTCAGAGCTAGAAAAAATGATGCTAAAATTCACATAGAAACATGAGAGATGCTTAACATCTAAAGCAATATTATAAAGCAAAAAAAAGCTGGAGACATCACACCATATTTTAAGACATATTACAGGGGTCAGCACTATGACAAAGCAGGTAAAGTCACCGTCTGCAGTGCCGGCATCTCATATGGGTGCCAGTATGTTTCCCAGCTGCTCCACTTCTTATACCCCTCTCTGGTATAGCCTGAGAAAAAAGTAGAAAATGGCCAAAGTCTTTGGGCCCCTGCACCTGCATAGAGACCTGGAAGAAGCTCCTGACACTTGGATTCAGATCAACAGAGCTCCGGCCATTGTGACCATTTGGGGAGTAAACCAGTGGATGGAAGACCTCTCTCTCTCTCTGCCTCTACCTCTCTGTAACTCTGCCTTTCAAATAAATATACTGCAAAAAAAAAAGAAGTGTTAGCACTGATATAATAACAGACACATAGTTCAATGGAAAAGACTTGGTAGCATAGAAATAAACCCAAATTTCTACCAGCAACTCATATTTAACAAAGGAACTAAAATGAACTGGAGAAAGAAGAATCTCTTTCACAAGTGGTGCAGAGGAACTTGATTATCCATATGTAGAAGCCTGAAAAGAGACTCCAACATCTCTTACACTATGTGAAAGTGAACTCACAGTGAATTAAAATGTAATCATAAGACCCAAACCCAAGTAAACATAGGGAAACTCTAAATATTGTCAACACACAATAGCTTTTGGGTAAGATTCCAATAGCAATAGTCACAAAAATAAAAACAGAGACATTTGAGTATATCCAACTAAGATACTTCTTCACAACAAAGTAAACATCAGAGTGTAGATACAATGAACAGATGGCAGGAAAAATTAAAACTCTGAATGTTTACAGATTTCCAGAACATTTACATGAATTGGAAAAACTCCAAAAAATACAGTGAAGAAACAGGCAAGGATCTGAATAGACATTTCTCAGAAGAAATGTACATGGTCAAAACATGTGAATATGCCCGATGTCACTAGCCATTATGTAAATATAAATCAGAACACCATATCAGTCTCCAACACCTGTGGGAGAATACAACACTCAGGTGTTTGTGTGTGCAGCAAGTGGGTTTAGAGGACCCTGTTCACCTCTGGAGAGCAGAGCCTACAGGGAGGTAAAGAAACCTTACTGCGCAGGGGCATGCTAATCTTCTCTGTATCATTCCAATTTTAGTATATGTGCTGCCGAAGCGAGCACATGTGCTGCCGAAGCGAGAAAGAGATGAAAAGAATTTATCTCAGCTAGCCACTAATATTCAAGAAACAAGGTCTTCAGGAAAGCCAACTCAACTGACATTTTCATGTCATTGTTAAATAAAGGAAAAATTATCTAGGTTCAGCAATACGTAGTTTATAAGAGAAAGACTACAGAGTAATTTCCTTGGCATAGAAATAACTTTGTTTTTTTTTTTTGTTTTTTGTTTTTTTTTTTTTTTTTTTTTTTTTTTTTTTTTATCCATGAGGGCTTGCTATCACCACCACACACCCACATCCCATATACAAATGCCTGGCTTGAATGGTAGCTTCTCTGCTTTGAGGCAAGTTTCTGCTAGTGTGCACCCTGGGAGGAGACGGAGGATGGCAGAAGTGCTTGGGTCCCTGCACCCAAATGGGACATCCAGAATGAATTCCCAGTTCCTGGTTTTGGCTTGGTCAAGCTTTGGCTATTGCAAGTGTCTGGGGAGTGAAGCAGTGGTTCCCTCTTCCTGTCACTCTGCCTTTCAAATCAATAACTGTTGTTGGTAATGACTAATAATGATATTCACTGATTGTCAAATTTTGAATCTATTAATTATAGACAATTTCTCTTTGTATTTTTAAACTTTCATAATGTTCTGTAGCCAATTTCATCACTAGAAATAAAAACTTTTCCTCAAAAAAAAAAAAAAGAAACCTTACTGCTTTCCTAATGTGCTTATTAAGTTCTTGACCAGCGCCTGTTAGTCTTGCCACAAACTTTCTAGTCTTACTACTTTCCTTCTTCTTCTTCTTCTCTGTGACTTGTAAAATAGTATACATTCTATATACTGTGGATACTTTTGATTTATTTTATTCCTTCGGTCTCCTATGAAGTTCCTCCACAAAAGCACAGCCCTCAAAATATTCATTCATTTATGCAGTCTGCAGATTTCATGAGCTACTAAATTCCAAGTAGTATGTTAAAGGCAAGATCTGGGCCTAAGAGAAAAGTGGTCTAAATTCTGTGCCTAGAAGAGGATTTGGGACATAGTAGAACTTCAGTGAAGTGCTATGTGAATGACATGCACTCATTAAATGAGTAATCTAAAGCATACACTTCATTTAAGCAACACAGCAGCCCTACTCACCTCAGGTAGAGCAATTGAGAGGAATAATGTGAACAAAAATAAGACATCAATAAGTTGAATAATAACAGAGAAAAAACAAAATGAGATAGATGCCAACATTACTGAGCTATTTTTGAGGAATTAAATTGATAGAGGGGCTGGCATTGTGGCCAAGTGGGGAAAGCTGCAATCTGTGAGGCCAGCATAACATCTGAGTTCCACTTTGAGTTTAGGAATCTCCACTTCCAATTTAGCTCACTGCTAAACACCTGGGAAACCAGCAGAAGATGGACGAAGGACTCAGGTCCTTGCCACTCATGTGGGAGACTTGGATGAAGCTCCTGACTCCAGCATGCCCCAGGCTCAACTGTTGAAACTCTCTGGGGTGTGAGCCAGCAGATGAAAGCTATCTATGTCTTTCCCTCTCTCTCTAAATCCACCTTTCAAATAATAAAGATTTAATAAACAAATTAACTGATTTCAAAATACACAAAAACATGAACAATACTATATCATTTTTATGCCAAACTGATAAAAAATAACAAATGCTAGAGAGCACATGGGAAAAGAAAACCACCATATATGGTAGGTGAAAACACAAGTTAGTACAGATGTTATGCAGAACAGTATGGTCATTCCTTAAAAAGGATAAAAATTGGGGCTGGCGCTGTTGTGCAGTGAGTTAAAGCCCTGGCCTGAAGGGCCAGCATCCCATTTGGGTGCCAGTTCTAGTTCCAGCTGCTCTTCTTCCAATACAGCTCTCTGCTATCTCCTGGGATAGCAGTAGAAGATGGCCCAAGTCCTTGGGCCCATGCACCCATGAGGGAGACCCAGAGGAAGCTCCTGTCTCCAGGTTTCAGAATGGCATAACTCTGGCCTTTGTAGTCATCTGTAGAGCGAACCAGCTAATGGAGGACCTCTCTGTGTCTCTACCTCTATTGTAACTCTTTCAAATAAATAACAAAAATTAAACTAAGATAAAAATTGACCTACCATGTGAGAGTTATCTTGCTCTTGGCTATATAGAATAAGGAAATTTTATTAGAAGGAAAGGAGGAGAGCATATCAAAGATACAGCAATTTTCCCATAACACAGCCACTATAACACAGTTCACTGCAGCCAGGATGTGAAACCAATCTAGCTGTCCATCAATGAAAAACAATGGACAGGGCAACCTCTTTTAGATACAAAAAAAGAACAAAATATTATTAAATTAATTGAAATAAGCCAGAAGCAGGAACACAAATGTCACCTGGTCCTTGTCGCATGTGGAAGTGAAAGAAAATAATGGATCTGAACACAGAACTGTGATTACTAGAGGCTGAGAAGGGAAGCAGCTAGGGATAGAGGGGGATTGGATAATAGGTATCAAAAATCAAAGAGGCAGAAAGAACTTCTGGTGTTCCATAATATAATGAGATGACTACATTCAACCATATTAGGTTCTGTGTAAAGAACTGAAGGAGAGGAGCTGGTAGTCTCAAATCATGGAGAAGAATTAGAAACTGTAGTTGCTTGGGGGCCAGCATTGTGGCACAGTGGGCTAACACCCTGGCCTGAAGCACCAGCATCCCATGTGGGTACCAGTTCTAGTCCTGGCTGCTCCTCTTCTGATCCAACTCTCTGCTATGGCCTGGGAAAGCAGTAGAAGATGGCCCAAGTCCTTGGGTCCCTGCACCCAAGTGGGAGATCTGGAAGAAGCTCCTGGTTCCTGGAATCAGATTGGCAGAGCTCCGGCCATTGTGGCCATCTGGGGAGTGAACCGGCAGAGGAAGGCCTCTCTCTCTCTCTGCTGCTACTTCTCTCTGTAACTCTGTCTTTCAAATAAATAACTCTTTAAAAACTTAATAAAACTGTAGTTGCTTAGCTTGATCACTTTTTACTGCATAAATGTGTGCAAATATTGCACTACACCCTGTAATAATGCATGACTAGGACACATTAATCACAAATTATTTCAATGAAATTTTAAAAATTAGAAGCATTTCTTTATATTAACAATGAACTATTTGAAAATGAAATTAGAGAAACATTTCCATGCATAGCAGCATAAGAACCAGGAACCAATGTCTTCAATGTTATCAGTGATGAATCAGATTCACAGCCCCCAGCACTCAGTTTTTGCCATATACTTTACCATGGCAATTGTGGGCATATAGTAGTAAATCAATGGACAGGAATCCTTTGTCTCTAAATCTGCTAAATAAATAAACAAGGAATTCATCAAAGAAAAAGAGATATCAATTTGGATGCCAGGCACAAAAACACATGCACTTGAGCTATCCTCCAGTTTGTGATGCCAACAAATCTTTCAGACATGTTACATTTTCAGAGACTTTTCTGTAATCTTGCTAAGCTTTCTGGAAATCTGCCTTATAGCAAAGGGTTTCCCAATTCCATTACACTCATGATATTTCTTTTGGGTGATATATTAGTTTACCATCTAGAGATAATTTATGGTACAAAACTTTTCTATGCATGCATGTTTTCTCATTTGTGAGTCTATTCATGGGAATTGAAGACTGATTTATAACAGAAATACATTTTCCAAATTCATTGCATAGACTTTTGTTCCTTATGAATTCTCTGAAGTCTGTTGATGTCTAATTTCTGGCTAAAGGTTTTATTGTATTTACAGCATGCAAAGACTATCACCTTTTGTGAATTCTGTGTCTATACAAGCCTGAAATAAAGAAAATGTTTTTGCACAATCAGTATACGCCTAAGAAACCACCTGTGTCAATTCTCTGATGTACCATTGACTTCTGACTCTAATAATATTTATAAGCTTTCTCCTTTACATGAGTCTCTGTTGGATAGGATGTGATTTCCAGCAAAAGGTTTTGTCACAATACTTACATGAATTTTGGAGAAAAGCTCTTCCACATTCATTATATTGTTAAGGTCTCTCCCTTGTTCAAATTCCATGATGGATTATGAGGCATTACCTATGTGAAATGACTTTCTCACATTTATTTCATTCATTAGATATATATGTTGTGCATTCTGATATAAGGAGAGATTTGGGCAGAGCTTTCCAACACTCATTACACCCATAAGGTTTCTCTCCCACGTGAATTCCCTGTTGTCTTATGAGGTACGGCTTCTAATTAAAGGGATTTTACTTTCTTTTTTTTTTTTTTTTTTTTTTTTTTTTTTTTTTTTGACAGGCTGAGTGGACAGTGAGAGAGAGAGACAGAGAGAATGGTCTTCCTTTGCCGCTGGTTCACCCTCCAATGGCCGCCGCTGCAGCCGGCGCACCGCGCTGATCCTGGCAGGAGCCAGGAGCCAGGTGCTTTTCCTGGTCTCCCATGGGGTGCAGGGCCCAAGCACCTGGGCCATCCTCCACTGCACTCCCTGGCCATAGCAGAGAGCTGGCCTGGAAGAGGGGCAACCGGGACAGAATCCGGCGCCCCAACCGGGACTAGAACCCGGTGTGCCGGCGCCGCAAAGTGGAGGATTAGCCTATTGAGCCACGGCGCCGGCTGGGATTTTACTTTCAAAGGAGTTTTTCCCTATATGAATTTGATGATGTACAATGAGGGCTGAATTATGGTAAAAGGCTCTGAGTCATTACATTCATAAAATTGCTCCCCATGAGAATTCTTTTATGTTTGATGAGGTCTGATTTGCACCACAAAGGCTATTCACATGTATTATATTCATGCATTTCTCCCCTTGGTGAATTCTCTAATATTTCATGAGATATAACTTGCACAAAAAGGTCAAGTAGAAAATTCCCTGTGTGGATACTCTGATATCTTATGAGTTATGAAGTACAGCAAAGAGGCTTTCCACCATCCTTCCATCCATAAAACCTACCTAAATTGAGCAACAAAGATATAGAAAACCTAAACACACACATAACCAGATGGAAATGATACCAGTAATAAAGACCATCACTACCAAGAAAACCCCAAAACTGGAAGGCTTCACTGCTGAATTCTAACAGACATTTAAAGCACTAACTGCAATTCTTCTCAAGTTATTCAAAACAATTGAGAGAGAGGCGATTCTCCCAAATTCTTTCTATGAAGCCAACATCACCTTCATTCCTAAACTTGAAAAAAGTGCAACAAAGAAAGTAATTATAGACCAATTTCCCTGATGAACATACATGCAAAGATCTGCAACAGAATTCTGGCCAATTGAATCCAACAATGCATCAGAAAGATCATCCACCCAGACCAAGTGGGATTTATCCTTGGTATGCAAGGATGGGACCAAAGGCTTTTCCACAGTCATTTCATTTATAAGCTTTCTCCATGGTGTGAAGGCTCTGATACTTTCTGAGGTTTGACTTCTCAGCAAAGGTTTTTCCACAGTCATTGCAATCATAAGGTTTCCCCCAGTACAAATTGTCTGATGCTTTGTGAGCTTTGATTTCTCAGCAAAAGCTTTTCCACAATGATTGCATTCATAAGGTTTCTCCCCTCTGTGAATTCTCTGATGATTTATGAGGTTTGCCTTCTGGCCAAAGGATTTTCCATAGTAATTGCATTCATAAGGTTTCTCACCTGTGTGAATTCTCTGATGATTTATGAGGTTTGCCTTCTGGCCAAAGGATTTTCCACAGTCATTACATTCAAAAGGTTTCTCACCTGTGTGAATTCTCTGATGATTTATGAGGTGTTTCTTCTGGCCAAAGAACTTCCCACAGTCATTAGATTTGTAAGATTTCAACCCTGTGTGAATTCTCTGATGTCTAATGAGATCTGACTTCTGGTGAGTGGTTTCCACACAATCATTACACACATGAGGGTTTTCCACAATATGAGTGCTGTGATGGAGGGTATTTAATACTGAATGAATTCCCACAAGGTTTACATGCATAGGATTTCTTCCCTATATTTGGTCTATGATTCAGTCTAACATGTGATTGGTAAATGACAGGTTCCACAGTCCCAATATACTTATAAATGTTCTCTCTTTTCAGGTGAATACAATCAGAATTCCACAGTCAGTCAGCTGGGAGGGGTGGATGAATCCGGAAACAGCTGGTTTCCTTGTACTAAAACAAGCGCCATATCACGAAGGACTCTTGCATTTCTTTTTCTTTTTTGCATTTTTCACATTTTCTTATTTATCATGGTTTGTAATAAATTTTCTGATGTGGGTTGTGGTTTTGAGGCTGGCTTAAGGAGTTCAGGGAACCAGAGGAATGGTCTTTTTCAATTAGGGCACAGCTGTTGTTTCTCTCCAATTCTGGCTTTCTGTAATTGCTTTGGGTGCCTCAGGCAATTTTTCATTTTGAGCGACTTTTTCCTAAATGCTTTGT
This sequence comes from Oryctolagus cuniculus, assembly GCF_964237555.1. Lineage (NCBI taxonomy): Eukaryota > Metazoa > Chordata > Mammalia > Lagomorpha > Leporidae > Oryctolagus > Oryctolagus cuniculus. The sequence continues at coordinate 246,259 of NW_027208382.1, read as the reverse complement.
TGGTCTGAGTTGGTTTTGCCTTTTTCCTTTTCAAATTGTGTATTCTGATGCAATACAAACAAGGGTTTAGAATGAGGATCCATCAGGAAATTGAAAAACAGAACATATTGGGTTTTCATGATTAGAAATCATAGGCAACATGACCAAGATGAGTTTTTGGGTTTTGGAAAATGACATAGAACCCTTCCACTGAGGGGCAGATATTAATTTCCTCCAAATCGAGAGTGAGTGCGATTTTCAGGTGAATTCAATCAGAATTCCACAGCCAGTCAGCTAGGAGGGGTGGATGAATCCGGGAACAGCTGGTTTCCTTGCAACTAAATCAAGCCCAATATCACAAAGGACTCTTGCATTTCTTTGGCTTCTTTCTCTTTTTTCTTTTTATCATGGTTTGTAATGAATTTTCTGATGTGAGCTTTGGTTTTGAGGCTGCAATATAGAGTTCAGTGCACAGGAGGAATGGTCTTTTTCAAACAGGGCATAGCCGTTGGCCTGCTTCAATTCTGGCTTGCTGTCATTGTTTTGGGTGCCTCAGCCGATTTGTGGTTTCTTGTCTGGCAATTTCCTAAATGTTTTCTGGGTCTGAGTTGGCTTTGCCTTCTTCATTCCCAAATACTGTATTCTGACGCAACACAAACAAGAGTTTGGACAGAGTAGCCATTATGAAATAAAAAACATTACAAATGGGCATTTGAAGAATATAAATCTACAGGTAACACGACCAAGGTGAGTTTTTGTGTTTTGGAAAATCAAATGGAACACTTTGGCTGAGGTGACAGATATTAATTGCCTCCAAAATGAGTTTCACTATGATTTTCAGGTTAATTCAGACAGAATTCCACAGGCATCAGCTGGAGGTGTGGATGAATCCGGGAACATTCGGTTTTCTTGAGACTAAATCAAGTCCAATATCATCATGGATTCTTGCATTTTTTTGGCTTTTTTCTCTTTTTTCTTATTTATCATGGTTTGTAATGAATTTTCTGATGTGAGCTTTGGTTTTGAGGCTGGCATATTGAGTTCAGGGCACAAGAGGAAGGTTCTTTTTCAATCAGGGCACAGCTGTTGGCTTGCTCCACTTCTGGCTTGCTGTCATTGTTTTGGGTGCCTCAGCTGATTTGTGGTTTCTTGTGTGGCAATTTCCTAAATGTTTTCTGGGTCTGAGTTGGTTTTGCCTTCTTCCTTCCCAAATTTTGTATTCTGATGCAGTACAAGCAAAATTTTGGACAGAGTAGCCATTATGAAAGAAAAAAAAAACACAGCAAATTTACCATTCAGGATTAGAAATCCATAGGCAACACAACCAAGATGAGATTCTGTGTTTTGGAAAATGACATGGAACGCTTCTGCTGAGGTGACAGATTCTAATTCCCTCCAAATGGAGTGTGAGAGCGATCTTGAGGTGAATTCAATCAGAATTCCAAAGTCAGTCTGTGGAAGGGGGGGATGAATCTGGAAACAGCCACTTTCTTTGTGTCTAAATCCTGCCAAATATCACAAAGGACTCTTGCATTTCTTTGGCTTTTTCACATTTCCCTTATTTATCATGGTTTGTAATGAATTTTCTGATGTGAGCTTTGGTTTTGAGGCTGGCATATTGAGTTCAGGGCACAAGAGGAAGGTTCTTTTTCAATCAGGGCACAGCTGTTGGCTTGCTCCACTTCTGGCTTGCTGTCATTGTTTTGGGTGCCTCAGCTGATTTGTGGTTTCTTGTGTGGCAATTTCCTAAATGTTTTCTGGGTCTGAGTTGGTTTTGCCTTCTGCCTTCCCAAATTTTGTATTCTGATGCAATACAAGCAAGATTTTGGACAGAGTAGCCATTATGAAAGAAAAAAAAAAAAACACAGCAAATTTACCATTCAGGATTAGAAATCCATAGGCAACACAACCAAGATGAGATTCTGTGTTTTGGAAAATGACATGGAACGCTTCTGCTGAGGTGACAGATTGTAATTCCCTCCAAATGGAGTGTGAGAGCGATCTTGAGGTGAATTCAATCAGAATTCCAAAGTCAGTCTGTGGAAGAGGGGGATGAATCTGGAAACAGCCAGTTTCTTTGTGTCTAAATCCTGCCAAATATCACAAAGGACTCTTGCATTTCTTTGGCTTTTTTCTCTTTTTTCTTATTTATCATGGTTTGTAATGAATTTTCTGATGTGAGCTTTGGTTTTGAGGCTGGCATATTGAGTTCAGGGCACAAGAGGAAGGTTCTTTTTCAATCAGGGCACAGCTGTTGGCTTGCTCCACTTCTGGCTTGCTGTCATTGTTTTGGGTGCCTCAGCTGATTTGTGGTTTCTTGTGTGGCAATTTCCTAAATGTTTTCGGGGTCTGAGTTGGTTTTGCCTTCTTCCTTCCCAAATTTTGTATTCTGATGCAGTACAAGCAAAATTTTGGACAGAGTAGCCATTATGAAAGAAAAAAAAACACAGCAAATTTACCATTCAGGATTAGAAATCCATAGGCAACACAACCAAGATGAGATTCTGTGTTTTGGAAAATGACATGGAACGCTTCTGCTGAGGTGACAGATTCTAATTCCCTCCAAATGGAGTGTGAGAGCGATCTTGAGGTGAATTCAATCAGAATTCCAAAGTCAGTCTGTGGAAGGGGGGGATGAATCTGGAAACAGTCAGTTTCTTTGTGTCTAAATCCTGCCAAATATCACAAAGGACTCTTCCATTTCTTTGGCTTTTTTCTCTTTTTTCTTATTTATCATGGTTTGTAATGAATTTTCTGATGTGAGCTTTGGTTTTGAGGCTGGCATATTGAGTTCAGGGCACAAGAGGAAGGTTCTTTTTCAATCAGGGCACAGCTGTTGGCTTGCTCCACTTCTGGCTTGCTGTCATTGTTTTGGGTGCCTCAGCTGATTTGTGGTTTCTTGTGTGGCAATTTACTAAATGTTTTCTGGGTCTGAGTTGGTTTTGCCTTCTTCCTTCCCAAATTTTGTATTCTGATGCAATACAAGCAAAATTTTGGACAGAGTAGCCATTATGAAAGAAAAAAAAAACACAGCAAATTTACCATTCAGGATTAGAAATCCATAGGCAACACAACCAAGATGAGATTCTGTGTTTTGGAAAATGACATGGAACGCTTCTGCTGAGGTGACAGATTCTAATTCCCTCCAAATGGAGTGTGAGAGCGATCTTGAGGTGAATTCAATCAGAATTCCAAAGTCAGTCTGTGGAAGGGGGGGATGAATCTGGAAACAGCCACTTTCTTTGTGTCTAAATCCTGCCAAATATCACAAAGGACTCTTGCATTTCTTTGGCTTTTTCACATTTCCCTTATTTATCATGGTTTGTAATGAATTTTCTGATGTGAGCTTTGGTTTTGAGGCTGGCATATTGAGTTCAGGGCACAAGAGGAAGGTTCTTTTTCAATCAGGGCACAGCTGTTGGCTTGCTCCACTTCTGGCTTGCTGTCATTGTTTTGGGTGCCTCAGCTGATTTGTGGTTTCTTGTGTGGCAATTTCCTAAATGTTTTCTGGGTCTGAGTTGGTTTTGCCTTCAGCCTTCCCAAATTTTGTATTCTGATGCAATACAAGCAAGATTTTGGACAGAGTAGCCATTATGAAAGAAAAAAAAAAACACAGCAAATTTACCATTCAGGATTAGAAATCCATAGGCAACACAACCAAGATGAGATTCTGTGTTTTGGAAAATGACATGGAACGCTTCTGCTGAGGTGACAGATTCTAATTCCCTCCAAATGGAGTGTGAGAGCGATCTTGAGGTGAATTCAATCAGAATTCCAAAGTCAGTCTGTGGAAGGGGGGGATGAATCTGGAAACAGCCACTTTCTTTGTGTCTAAATCCTGCCAAATATCACAAAGGACTCTTGCATTTCTTTGGCTTTTTCACATTTCCCTTATTTATCATGGTTTGTAATGAATTTTCTGATGTGAGCTTTGGTTTTGAGGCTGGCATATTGAGTTCAGGGCACAAGAGGAAGGGTCTTTTTCAATCAGGGCACAGCTGTTGGCTTGCTCCACTTCTGGCTTGCTGTCATTGTTTTGGGTGCCTCAGCTGATTTGTGGTTTCTTGTGTGGCAATTTCCTAAATGTTTTCGGGGTCTGAGTTGGTTTTGCCTTCTTCCTTCCCAAATTTTGTATTCTGATGCAATACAAGCAAGATTTTGGACAGAGTAGCCATTATGAAAGAAAAAAAAAAAAACACAGCAAATTGACCTTTCAGGATTAGAAATCCATAGGCAACACAACCAAGATGAGATTCTGTGTTTTGGAAAATGACATGGAACGCTTCTGCTGAGGTGACAGATTCTAATTCCCTCCAAATGGAGTGTGAGAGCGATCTTGAGGTGAATTCAATCAGAATTCCAAAGTCAGTCTGTGGAAGGGGGGGATGAATCTGGAAACAGCCAGTTTCTTTGTGTCTAAATCCTGCCAAATATCACAAAGGACTCTTGCATTTCTTTGGCTTTTTTCTCTTTTTTCTTATTTATCATGGTTTGTAATGAATTTTCTGATGTGAGCTTTGGTTTTGAGGCTGGCATATTGAGTTCAGGGCACAAGAGGAAGGTTCTTTTTCAATCAGGGCACAGCTGTTGGCTTGCTCCACTTCTGGCTTGCTGTCATTGTTTTGGGTGCCTCAGCTGATTTGTGGTTTCTTGTGTGGCAATTTACTAAATGTTTTCGGGGTCTGAGTTGGTTTTGTTTTCTTCCTTCCCAAATTTTGTATTCTGATGCAATACAAGCAAGATTTTGGACAGAGTAGCCATTATGAAAGAAAAAAAAAAACACAGCAAATTGACCTTTCAGGATTAGAAATCCATAGGCAACACAACCAAGATGAGATTCTGTGTTTTGGAAAATGACATGGAACGCTTCTGCTGAGGTGACAGATTCTAATTCCCTCCAAATGGAGTGTGAGAGCGATCTTGAGGTGAATTCAATCAGAATTCCAAAGTCAGTCTGTGGAAGGGGGGGATGAATCTGGAAACAGCCACTTTCTTTGTGTCTAAATCCTGCCAAATATCACAAAGGACTCTTGCATTTCTTTGGCTTTTTTCTCTTTTTTCTTATTTATCATGGTTTGTAATGAATTTTCTGATGTGAGCTTTGGTTTTGAGGCTGGCATATTGAGTTCAGGGCACAAGAGGAAGGTTCTTTTTCAATCAGGGCACAGCTGTTGGCTTGCTCCACTTCTGGCTTGCTGTCATTGTTTTGGGTGCCTCAGCTGATTTGTGGTTTCTTGTGTGGCAATTTCCTAAATGTTTTCTGGGTCTGAGTTGGTTTTGCCTTCTTCCTTCCCAAATTTTGTATTCTGATGCAATACAAGCAAAATTTTGGACAGAGTAGCCATTATGAAAGAAAAAAAAAACACAGCAAATTTACCATTCAGGATTAGAAATCCATAGGCAACACAACCAAGATGAGATTCTGTGTTTTGGAAAATGACATGGAACGCTTCTGCTGAGGTGACAGATTCTAATTCCCTCCAAATGGAGTGTGAGAGCGATCTTGAGGTGAATTCAATCAGAATTCCAAAGTCAGTCTGTGGAAGGGGGGAATGAATCTGGAAACAGCCAGTTTCTTTTTGTCTAAATCCTGCCAAATATCACAAAGGACTCTTCCATTTCTTTGGCTTTTTCACATTTCCCTTATTTATCATGGTTTGTAATGAATTTTCTGATGTGAGCTTTGGTTTTGAGGCTGGCATATTGAGTTCAGGGCACAAGAGGAAGGTTCTTTTTCAATCAGGGCACAGCTGTTGGCTTGCTCCACTTCTGGCTTGCTGTCATTGTTTTGGGTGCCTCAGCTGATTTGTGGTTTCTTGTGTGGCAATTTCCTAAATGTTTTCGGGGTCTGAGTTGGTTTTGTCTTCTTCCTTCCCAAATTTTGTATTCTGATGCAATACAAGCAAGATTTTGGAGAGTAGCCATTATGAAAGAAAGAAAAAAAGCGCATTGCCTTTTCAGGATTAGAAATCTACAGGCAACACGACCAAGATGAGTTTCTGTGTTTTGGAAAATGACATAGAAGGCTTCTGCTGAGGGGACAGATTGTAATTCCCTCCAAATGGAGTGTGAGAGCGATTTTGAGGTGAATTCAATCAGATTTCCAAAGTCAGTCTGTGGAAGGGGGGAATGAATCTGGAAACAGCCAATTTCTTTGTGTCTAAATCCAGCCAAATATCACAAAGGACTCTTGCATTTCTTTGGCTTTTTCACATTTCCCTTATTTATCATGGTTTGTAATGAATTTTCTGATGTGAGCTTTGGTTTTCAGACTGCAATATAGAGTTCAGGGCACCTGAGGAATGGTCTTTTTCAAACAGGGCACAGCTGTTGGTGTGCTCCAATTCTGGCTATTGTCTTTGTTTGGGTGCCTCAGCTGAAATTTGGTTTCTTGAGTTTCACTGCGATTGTCAGGTTAATTCAGTCAGAATTCCACAGGCAGTCAGCTTTAGTGGTGGATGAATCTGGGAACAGCCGGTTTCCTTGCAACTAAATCAAACCAATATCATTATGGATTCTTGCATTTTTTTGGCTTTTTTCTCTTTTTTCTTATTTATCATGGTTTGTAATGAATTTGCTGATGTGAGCTTTGGTTTTGAGGCTGGCATATTGAGTTCAGGGCACAAGAGGAAGGTTGTTTTTCAATCAGGGCACAGCTGTTGGCTTGCTCCACTTCTGGCTTGCTGTCATTGTTTTGAGTGCCTCAGCCGATTTGTGGTTTCTTGTGTGGCAATTTCCCAAATGTTTTCAGGGTCTGAGTTGGCTTTGCCTTCTTCCTTCCCAAATTTTGTATTCTGATGCAATGCAAAGAAGAGTTTGTACAGAATAGCCATTATGAAAGAAAAAACACAACAAATAGGCGTTTGAAGCTTAGAAATCTACAGGTAACATGACCAAGGTGAGATTTTGTGTTTTGGAAAATCAAATGGAACACTTTGGCTGAGGTGACAGATATTAATTGCCTCCAAACTGAGTTTCACTGTGATTTTCAGGTTAATTCAGTCAGAATTCCACAGGCTGTCAGCTGGAGGGGTGGATGAATCCGGGAACAGCCGGTTTCCTAGCGACTAAATCAAGCCCTATATCATTATGGATTCTTGCATTTTTTTTGCTTTTTTCTCATTTTTCTTATTTATCATGGTTTGTAATGAATTTTCTGATGTGAGCTTTGGTTTTGAGGCTGGCATATTGAGTTCAGGGCACAAGAGGAAGGTTCTTTTTCAATCAGGGCACAGCTGTTGGCTTGCTCCACTTTTGCCTTGCTGTCATTGTTTTGGGTGCCTCAGCTGATTTGTGGTTTCTTGTGTGGCAATTTCCTAAATGTTTTCGGGGTCTGAGTTGGTTTTGCCTTCTTCCTTCCCAATTTTTTATTCTGATGCAATACAAGCAAGATTTTGGACAGAGTAGAAATTATGAAAGAAAAAAAAAACACAGCAAATTGACCTTTCAGGATTAGAAATCCATAGGCAACACAACCAAGGTGAGATTCTGTGTTTTGGAAAATGACATGGAACGCTTCTGCTGAGGGGACAGATTCTAATTCCCTCCAAATGGAGTGTGAGAGCGATTTTGAGGTGAATTCAATCAGAATTCCAAAGTCGGTCTGTGGAAGGGGGGGATGAATCTGGAAACAGCCAGTTTCTTTGTGTCTAAATCCTGCCAAATATCACAAAGGACTCTTGCATTTCTTTGGCTTTTTCACATTTCCCTTATTTATCATGGTTTGTAATGAATTTTCTGATGTGAGCTTTGGTTTTGTGTCTGGCATATTGAGTTCAGGGCACAAGAGGAAGGTTCTTTTTCAATCAGGGCACAGCTGTTGGCTTGCTCCAATTCTGGCTTGCTGTCATTGTTTTGGGTGCCTCAGCCGATTTGTGGTTTCTTGAGTGCCAATTTCCTAAATGTTTTCTGGGTCTGAGTCGGTTTTGCCTTCTTATTCCCAAATTTTGTATTCTGATGCAATACAAGCAAGATTTTGGAGAGTAGCCATTATGAAAGAAAAAAAAAAAAGCGCATTGCCCTTTCAGGATTAGAAATCTACAGGCAACACGACCAAGATGAGTTTCTGTGTTTTGGAAAATGACATAGAACGCTTCTGCTGAGGGGACAGATTCTAATTCCCTCCCAAATGAGTGTGAGTGCGATTTTGAGGTGAATTCAATCAGAATTCCAAAGTCAGTCTGTGGAAAGGGGTATAAATCTGGAAACAGCCAGTTTCCTTGTGTCTAAATCCTGCCAAATATCACAAAGGACTCTTGCATTTCTTTGGCTTTTTCACATTTCCCTTATTTATCATGGTTTGTAATGAATTTTCTGATGTGAGCTTTGGTTTTGAGGCTGCAATATAGAGTTCAGGGCACCTGAGGAATGGTCTTTTTCAAACAGGGCACAGCTGTTGGTGTGCTCCAATTCTGGCTATTGTCTTTGTTTTGGGTGCCTCAGCTGAAATTTGGTTTCTTGAGTTTCACTGCGATTGTCAGGTTAATTGAGTCAGAATTCCACAGGCAGTCAGCTTTAGTGGTGGATGAATCTGGGAACAGCCGGTTTCCTTGCAACTAAATCAAACCCAATATCATTATGGATTCTTGCATTTTTTTGGCTTTTTTCTCTTTTTTCTTATTTATCATGGTTTGTAATGAATTTGCTGATGTGAGCTTTGGTTTTGAGGCTGGCATATTGAGTTCAGGGCACAAGAGGAAGGTTGTTTTTCAATCAGGGCACAGCTGTTGGCTTGCTCCACTTCTGGCTTGCTGTCATTGTTTTGAGTGCCTCAGCCGATTTGTGGTTTCTTGTGTGGCAATTTCCCAAATGTTTTCAGGGTCTGAGTTGGCTTTGCCTTCTTCCTTCCCAAATTTTGTATTCTGATGCAATGCAAAGAAGAGTTTGTACAGAATAGCCATTATGAAAGAAAAAACACAACAAATAGGCGTTTGAAGCTTAGAAATCTACAGGTAACATGACCAAGGTGAGATTTTGTGTTTTGGAAAATCAAATGGAACACTTTGGCTGAGGTGACAGATATTAATTGCCTCCAAACTGAGTTTCACTGTGATTTTCAGGTTAATTCAGTCAGAATTCCACAGGCTGTCAGCTGGAGGGGTGGATGAATCCAGGAACAGCCGGTTTCCTAGCGACTAAATCAAGCCCTATATCATTATGGATTCTTGCATTTTTTTGGCTTTTTTCTCTTTTTTCTTATTTATCATGGCTTGTAATGAATTTTCTGATGTGAGCTTTGGTTTTGAGGCTGGCATATTGAGTTCAGGGCACAAGAGGAAGGTTCTTTTTCAATCAGGGCACAGCTGTTGGCTTGCTCCACTTCTGGCTTGCTGTCATTGTTTTGGGTGCCTCAGCTGATTTGTGGTTTCTTGTGTGGCAATTTCCTAAATGTTTTCGGGGTCTGAGTTGGTTTTGCCTTCTTCCTTCCCAATTTTTGTATTCTGATGCAATACAAGCAAGATTTTGGACAGAGTAGCCATTATGAAAGAAAAAAAAAATACAGCAAATTGACCTTTCAGGATTAGAAATCCATAGGCAACACAACCAAGGTGAGATTCTGTGTTTTGGAAAATGACATGGAACGCTTCTGCTGAGGGGACAGATTCTAATTCCCTCCAAATGGAGTGTGAGAGCGATTTTGAGGTGAATTCAATCAGAATTCCAAAGTCGGTCTGTGGAAGGGGGGGATGAATATGGAAACAGCCAGTTTCTTTGTGTCTAAATCCTGCCAAATATCACAAAGGACTCTTGCATTTCTTTGGCTTTTTTCTGTTTTTCTTATTTATCATGGTTTGTAATGAATTTTCTGATGTGAGCTTTGGTTTTGAGTCTGGCATATTGAGTTCAGGGCACAAGAGGAAGGTTCTTTTTCAATCAGGGCACAGCTGTTGGCTTGCTCCACTTCTGGCTTGCTGTCATTGTTTTGGGTGCCTCAGCCGATTTGTGGTTTCTTGAGTGCCAATTTCCTAAATGTTTTCTGGGTCTGAGTCGGTTTTGCCTTCTTATTCCCAAATTTTGTATTCTGATGCAATACAAGCAAGATTTTGGAGAGTAGCCATTATGAAAGAAAAAAAAAAAAAGCGCATTGCCCTTTCAGGATTAGAATTCTACAGGCAACACGACCAAGATGAGTTTCTGTGTTTTGGAAAATGACATAGAACGCTTCTGCTGAGGGGACAGATTGTAATTCCCTCCAAATGGAGTGTGAGAGCGATTTTGAGGTGAATTCAATCAGATTTCCAAAGTCAGTCTGTGGAAGAGGGGAATGAATCTGGAAACAGCCAATTTCTTTGTGTCTAAATCCAGCCAAATATCACAAAGGACTCTTGCATTTCTTTGGCTTTTTCACATTTCCCTTATTTGTCATGGTTTGTAATGAATTTTCTGATGTGAGCTTTGGTTTTCAGACTGCAATATAGAGTTCAGGGCACCTGAGGAATGGTCTTTTTCAAACAGGGCACAGCTGTTGGTGTGCTCCAATTCTGGCTATTGTCTTTGTTTGGGTGCCTCAGCTGAAATTTGGTTTCTTGAGTTTCACTGCGATTGTCAGGTTAATTCAGTCAGAATTCCACAGGCAGTCAGCTTTAGTGGTGGATGAATCTGGGAACAGCCGGTTTCCTTGCAACTAAATCAAACCCAATATCATTATGGATTCTTGCATTTTTTTGGCTTTTTTCTCTTTTTTCTTATTTATCATGGTTTGTAATGAATTTTCTGATGTGAGCTTTGGTTTTGAGGCTGGCATATTGAGTTCAGGGCACAAGAGGAAGGTTGTTTTTCAATCAGGGCACAGCTGTTGGCTTGCTCCACTTCTGGCTTGCTGTCATTGTTTTGAGTGCGTCAGCCGATTTGTGGATTCTTGTGTGGCAATTTCCCAAATGTTTTCAGGGTCTGAGTTGGCTTTGCCTTCTTCCTTCCCAAATTTTGTATTCTGATGCAATGCAAAGAAGAGTTTGTACAGAATAGCCATTATGAAAGAAAAAACACAACAAATAGGCGTTTGAAGCTTAGAAATCTACAGGTAACATGACCAAGGTGAGATTTTGTGTTTTGGAAAATCAAATGGAACACTTTGGCTGAGGTGACAGATATTAATTGCCTCCAAACTGAGTTTCACTGTGATTTTCAGGTTAATTCAGTCAGAATTCCACAGGCTGTCAGCTGGAGGGGTGGATGAATCTGGGAACAGCCGGTTTCCTAGCGACTAAATCAAGCCCTATATCATTATGGATTCGTGCATTTTTTTTGCTTTTTTCTCTTTTTTCTTATTTATCATGGTTTGTAATGAATTTTCTGATGTGAGCTTTGGTTTTGAGGCTGGCATATTGAGTTCAGGGCACAAGAGGAAGGTTCTTTTTCAATCAGGGCACAGCTGTTGGCTTGCTCCACTTCTGGCTTGCTGTCATTGTTTTGGGTGCCTCAGCTGATTTGTGGTTTCTTGTGTGGCAATTTCCTAAATGTTTTTGGGGTCTGAGTTGGTTTTGCCTTCTTCCTTCCCAATTTTTGTATTCTGATGCAATACAAGCAAGATTTTGGACAGATAAGCCATTATGAAAGAAAAAAAAAAAACACAGCAAATTGACCTTTCAGGATTAGAAATCCATAGGCAACACAACCAAGGTGAGATTCTGTGTTTTGGAAAATGACATGGAACGCTTCTGCTGAGGGGACAGATTCTAATTCCCTCCAAATGGAGTGTGAGAGCGATTTTGAGGTGAATTCAATCAGAATTCCAAAGTCGGTCTGTGGAAGGGGGGGATGAATATGGAAACAGCCAGTTTCTTTGTGTCTAAATCCTGCCAAATATCACAAAGGACTCTTGCATTTCTTTGGCTTTTTTCTGTTTTTCTTATTTATCATGGTTTGTAATGAATTTTCTGATGTGAGCTTTGGTTTTGAGTCTGGCATATTGAGTTCAGGGCACAAGAGGAAGGTTCTTTTTCAATCAGGGCACAGCTGTTGGCTTGCTCCAATTCTGGCTTGCTGTCATTGTTTTGGGTGCCTCAGCCGATTTGTGGTTTCTTGAGTGCCAATTTCCTAAATGTTTTCTGGGTCTAGTCGGTTTTGCCTTCTTATTCCCAAATTTTGTATTCTGATGCAATACAAGCAAGATTTTGGAAAGTAGCCATTATGAAAGAAAAAAAAAAAGCGCATTGCCCTTTCAGGATTAGAAATCTACAGGCAACACGACCAAGATGAGTTTCTGTGTTTTGGAAAATGACATAGAACGCTTCTGCTGAGGGGACAGATTCTAATTCCCTCCCAAATGAGTGTGAGTGCGATTTTGAGGTGAATTCAATCAGAATTCCAAAGTCAGTCTGTGGAAGGGGGTATAAATCTGGAAACAGCCAGTTTCCTTGTGTCTAAATCCTGCCAAATATCACAAAGGACTCTTGCATTTCTTTGGCTTTTTTCTCTTTTTTCTTATTTATCATGGTTTGTAATGAATTTTCTGATGTGAGCTTTGGTTTTGAGGCTGGCATATTGAGTTCAGGGCACAAGAGGAAGGTTGTTTTTCAATCAGGGCACAGCTGTTGGCTGGCTGCAGTTCTGGCTTGCTGTCCTTATTTTGAGTACCTCAGCCGATTTGTGGTTTCTTGTGTGGCAATTTCCCAAATGTTTTCTGGATCTGAGTTGGCTTTGCCTTCTTCCTTCCCAAATTTTGTATTCTGATGCAATGCAAAGAAGAGTTTGTACAGAATAGCCATTATGAAAGAAAAAACACAACAAATAGGCGTTTGAAGCTTAGAAATCTACAGGTAACATAACCAAGGTGAGTTTTTGAGTTTATGAAAATAAAATGGAACACTTTGGCTGAGGTGACAGATATTAATTGCCTCCAAACTGAGTTTCACTGTGATTTTCAGGTTAATTCAGTCAGAATTCCACAGGCAGTCAGCTGGAGGGGTGGATGAATCCGGGAACAGCCGGTTTCCTTGTGACTAAATCAAGCCTTATATCATTATGGATTCTTGCATTTTTTTGGCTTTTTTCTCTTTTGTCGTATTTATCATGGTTTGTAATGAATTTTCTGATGTGAGCTTTGGTTTTGAGGCTGGCATATTGAGTTCAGGCACAAGAGGAAGGTTCTTTTTCAATCAGGGCACAGCTGTTGGCTTGCTCCACTTCTGGCTTGCTGTCATTGTTTTGGGTGCCTCAGCTGATTTGTGGTTTCTTGTGTGGCAATTTCCTAAATGTTTTCGGGGTCTGAGTTGGTTTTGCCTTCTTCCTTCCCAAATTTTGTATTCTGATGCAATACAAGCAAGATTTTGGACAGAGTAGCCATTATGAAAGAAAAAAAAATACAGCAAATTGACCTTTCAGGATTAGAAATCCATAGGCAACACAACCAAGGTGAGATTCTGTGTTTTGGAAAATGACATGGAACGCTTCTGCTGAGGGGACAGATTCTAATTCCCTCCAAATGGAGTGTGAGAGCGATTTTGAGGTGAATTCAATCAGAATTCCAAAGTCAGTCTGTGGAAGGGGGGGATGAATATGGAAACAGCCAGTTTCTTTGTGTCTAAATCCTGCCAAATATCACAAAGGACTCTTGCATTTCTTTGGCTTTTTTCTTTTTTTCTTATTTATCATGGTTTGTAATGAATTTTCTGATGTGAGCTTGGTTTTGAGGCTGCAATATGGAGTTCAGGGTACTGGAGGACCTGTCTTTTTCAAAGAGGGTACAGTTGTTGGCTTGCTGCAATTCTGGCTTGCTGTCATTGTTTTGGGTTCCTCAGCCAATTTGTGGTTTCCTGTGTGGCAATTTCCTAAATGTTCTCTGGGTCTGAGTTGGCTTTGCCTTCTTCCTTCCCAAATTTTGTATTCTGATGCAATACAAGCGAGATTTTCGACAGAGTAGCCGTTATGAAATAAAAAACACAACTAATAGGCGTTTGAAGCTTAGAAATCAACAGGTAACATGACCAAGGTGAGTTTTTGTGTTTTGGAAAATAAAATGGAACACTTTGGCTGAGGTGACAGATATTAATTGCCTCCAAACTGAGTTTCACTGCGATTTTCAGGTTAATTCATTCAGAATTCCACAGGCAGTCAGCTGGAGGGGTGGATGAATCCGTGAACAGCTGGTTTCCTAGCGACTAAATCAAGCCCTATATCATCATGGATTCTTGCATTTTTTTGGCTTTTTTCTCTTTTTTCTTATTTATCATGGTTTGTAATGAATTTTCTGATGTGAGCTTTGGTTTTGAGGCTGGCATATTGAGTTCAGGGTACAAGAGGAAGGTTCTTTTTCAATCAGGGCACAGCTGTTGGCTTGCTCCAATTCTGGCTTGCTGTCATTGTTTTGGGTGCCTCAGCTGATTTGTGGTTTCTTGTGTGGCAATTTCCTAAATGTTCTCTGGGTCTGAGTTGGCTTTGCCTTCTTCCTTCCCAAATTTTGTATTCTGATGCAATACAAGCAAGATTTTGGACAGAGTAGCCATTATGCAATAAAAAACACAACAAATAGGTGTTTGAAGCATACAAATCTACAGGTAACATGACCAAGTTGTTTTTGTGTTTTGGAAAATGAAATGGAACATTTTGGCTGAGGTGACAGATATTAATTGCCTCCAAACTCAGTTTCACTGCGATTTTCTGGTTAATTCAGTTAATTCAGTTAGGATTCCACAGGCTTGCATTTCTTCAGCTTTTTCACATTTCCCTTATTTATCATGGTTTGTATGAATTTTCTGATGTGAGCTTAGATTTGAGGCTGGCATATTGAGTTCAGGGCACAAGAGGAAGGTTCTTTTTCAATCAGGGCACAGCTGTTGGCTTGCTCCACTTCTGGCTTTCTGTCATTGTTTTGGGTGCCTCAGCTGATTTGTGGTTTCTTGTGTGGCAATTTCCTAAATGTTTTCTGGGTCTGAGTTCGTTTTGCCTTCTTCCTTCCCAAATTTTGTATTCTGATGCAATACAAGCAAGATTTTGGAGAGTAGCCATTATGAAAGAAAAAAAAAAAAAACGCAGCAAATTGACCTTTCAGGATTAGAAATCCATAGGCAACACAACCAAGATGAGATTCTGTGTTTTGGAAAATGACATGGAACGCTTCTGCTGAGGAGACAGATTCTAATTCCCTCCAAATGGAGTGTGAGAGCGATTTTGAGGTGAATTCAATCAGAATTCCAAAGTCAGTCTGTGGAAGGGGGGGATGAATCTGGAAACAGCCAGTTTCTTTGTGTCTAAATCCTGCCAAATATCACAAAGGACTCTTGCATTTCTTTGGCTTTTTCACATTTCCCTTATTTATCATGGTTTGTAATGAATTTTCTGATGTGAGCTTTGGTTTTGAGGCTGGCATTTTGAGTTCAGGGCACCGGAGGAATGGTCTTTTTCAAACAGGGCACAGCTGTTGGCCTGCTCCAATTCTGGCTATTGTCTTTGTTTTGGGTGCCTCAGCTGATATTTGGTTTCTTGAGTTTCACTGAGATTGTCAGGTTAATTCAGTCAGAATTCCACAGGCAGTCAGCTTTAGTGGTGGATGAATCTGGGAACAGCCGGTTTCCTTGCAACTAAATGAAACCCAATATCATTATGGATTCTTGCATTTCTTTGGCTTTTTTCTCTTTTTTTTATTTGTCATGGTTTGTAATGAATTTTCTGATGTGAGCTTTGGTTTTGAGGCTGCAATATGGAGTTCAGGGCACAAGAGGATGGTTCTTTTTCAATCAGGGCACAGCTGTTGGCATGCTCCAATTTTGGCTTGCTGTCATTGTTTTGAGTGCGTCAGCCGATTTGTGGTTTCTTGTGTGGCAATTTCCCAAATGTTTTCAGGGTCTGAGTTGGCTTTGCCTTCTTCCTTCCCAAATTTTGTATTCTGATGCAATGCAAAGAAGAGTTTGTACAGAATAGCTATTACGAAAGAAAAAACACAACTAATAGGCGTTTGAAGCTTAGAAATCTACAAGTAACACTACCAAGGTGAGTTTTTGTGTTTTGGAAAATCAAATGGAACACTTTGGCTGAGGTGACAGATATTAATTGCCTCCAAACTGAGTTTCACTGTGATTTTCAGGTTAATTCAGTCAGAATTCCACAGGCAGTCAGCTGGAGGGGTAGATGAATCCAGGAACAGCCGGCTTCCTAGCGACTAAATCAAGCCCTATATCATTATGGATTCTTGCATTTCTTTGGCTTTTTTCTCTTTTTTCTTATTTATCATGGCTTGTAATGAATTTTCTGATGTGAGCTTTGGTTTTGAGGCTGGCATATTGAGTTCAGGGCACAAGAGGAAGGTTCTTTTTCAATCAGGGCACAGCTGTTGGCGTGTTCTAATTCTGGCATCCTGACATTTTTTTGGGTGCCTCAGCTGATTTGTGATTTCTTGAGCGGCAATTTCCTAAATGTTTTCTGGGTCTGAGTTGGTTTTGCCTTCTACCTTCCCAAATTTTGTATGTGATGCAATACAAGGAAGATTTTGGACAGAGTAGCCATTATAAAATAAAAAACACAACAAATAGGCGTTTGAAGCTTGGAAATCTATAGGTAACATGACCAAAGTGAGTTTTTTTGTTTTGGAAAATAAAATGGAACACTTTGGCTGAGGTGACAGATATTAATTGTCTCCAAACCGAATTTCACTGCCATTTTGAGGTGAATTCAGTCAGAATCCCTATTCACTCAGATAGAAGTTGTGGATGAATATGGAAACAGCTGTTTACTTAGGAATAAATCAAGCCCAATATCACTAAGAAAACTTGCATTTCTTTGGCTTTTTTCTGATTTTTCCTATTTATCATGGTTTGAAAAGAATTTTTTGATGTGAGCTTTGGTTTTGTGGCTGGCATATTGAGTTTAGGGCACAAGAGGAAGGTTCTTTTTCAATCAGGGCACAGCTGTTGGCGTGCTCCAATTCTGCTTGCTGTCATTGTTTTGGGTGCCTCAGCTGATAAGTGGATTCTTTTTCTGCAGTTTCCTAAATGTTTTCTGGTTCTGATCGGATTTGCCTTCTTATTCCCAAAGTTTGTATTCTGACGCAATACAAGCAAGATTTTGGACAGAGTAGCCATTATGAAAGAAAAAAAAAACACAGTAAATTGCCCTTTCAGGATTAGAAATCTACAGGCAACACGACCAAGATGAGTTTCTGTGTTTTGGAAATTCACATGGAACACTTCTGCTGAGGGGACAGATACTAATTCCCTCCAAATTGAGTGTGAGTGCGATTTTGAGGTGAATTGAGTCAGAATTCCAAAGTCAGTCTGTGGAAGGGGGGGATGAATCCAGAAACAGCCTGTTTCCTTCTGTCTAAATCCAGCCAAATACCACAAAGGACTCTTGAATTACTTTGGCTTTCTCAGATTTCCCTTATTTATCATTGTTTGTAATGATTATTTTTTGTGAGCTTTGGTTTTGAGGCTGGAATATGGAGTTCAGGGCACTGGATTAATGGTTTTGTTCAATCAGGGCACAGCTGTTGGCTTGCTCCAATTCTGGCTTGCTGTCATTGTTTTGGGTGCCTCAGCCGATTTGTGGTTTCTTGAGCGTTAATTTGCTAAATATTTTCTGGGTCTGAGTCGGTTTTACCTTCTTCCTTCCCAAATTTTGTATTCTGATGCAATACAAGCAAGATTTTGACAGAGTAGCCATTATGAAAGAAAAAATAACACAGCAAATTGCCCTTTCAGGATTAGAAATCTACAGGCAACTCGACCAAGATGAGTTTCTGTGTTTTGGAAAATGACATGATACCCTTCTGCTGATGGGACAGATCCTAATTCCCTCCAAATTGAGTGTGAGTGCGATTTTGAGGTGAATTCAATCAGAATTCCAAAGTCTGTCTGTGGAAGGGGGTATGAATCTGGAAACAGCCAGTTTCCTTGTGTCTGAATCCAGCCAAATATCACAAAGGACCCCTGCATTTCTTTAGATTTTTCACATTTCCCTTATTTATAATGCTTTGTAATGAATTTTCTGCTGTGAGCTTTGGTTTTGAGGCTGGAATATGGAGTTCAGGGCACAGGAGGAATGGTCTTTTTCAAACAGGGCACAGTTGTCGCCTTGCTCCCATTTTGCCTTGCTGTCATTGTTTTGGGTGCCTCAGCTGATTTTGGTTTCTTGAGCGGCAATTTCCTAAATGTTTTATGGGTCTGAGTTGCTTTTGGCTTCTTCCTTCCCAAATTTTGTATTCTGCCACAATACAAACAAGAGGTTGGACAGAGTAGCCATTATGAAATAAAAAAAAACACAAGAAATAGGAGTTTGAAGCTTAGAAATCTAAAGGTAACAGGACCAAGGTGAGTTTTTGTGTTTTGGAAAATAAAATGGAAACTTTGGCTGAGGTGACAGATATTAATTGCCTCCAAACTGAGTTTCACTGTGATATTCAGGTTAATTCAGTCAGAATTCCACAGGCAGTCAGCTGGAGGGGTGGATGAATCCGGGAACAGCCCATTTCCTTGCAACTAAATCAAGCCCAATATCACAAAGGACTCTTGCATTTCTTTGGCTTTTTTCTCATTTTTCTTATTTATCATGGTTTGTAATGAATTTTATGATGTGAGCTTTGGTTTTGAGGCTTGAATATGGAGTTCAGGCACTGGATTAATGGTCTTTTTCAATCAGGGCACAGCTGTTGGCTTTCTCAAGTTCTGGATTGCTGTCATTTTTTTGGTACCTCAGCTGACTTTAGGTTTCTTGAGCGGCAATTTCCTAAATGTTTTCTGAGTCTCAGTTGGATTTGCCTTCTTCCTTCCCAAATTTTGTATTCTGACGCAATATAAACAAGAGTTTGGACAGAGTAGCCATTATGAAATAAACAACACAACAAATATGCATTTGAAGCTTAGAAATCTACATGTAACACGACCAAGGTGAGTTTTTGTGTTTTGGAAAATCAAATGGAACACTTTGGCTGAGGTGACAGATAGTAATTGCCTCCAAACCGAGTTTCACTGCGATTTTCATGTTAATTCAGTCAGAAACCACAGACACTCAGCTGGGAGGTATGGATGAATCTGGAAACAGCCATTAACAAGGGAATGATTCAAGCCCAATATCACTAAGAACTCCTGAATTTCTTTGGATTTTTTAGGATTTTTCTTATTTTTCATGGTTTGTAATGAATTTTCTGATGTGAGCTTTGGTTTTGAACCTGAAAGATGGAGTTCAGGGCACCGGAGGAATGGTCTTTTTCAATCAGGTAACAGCTGTTGGCTTACTCCAATTCTGTCTTCCTTTCAAGGTTTTGGGTGCCTCAGTGTCCTTCAGTTTCTTGAGCGGCAATTTCCTAAATGTTTTCTGAATCTCAGTTGGTTTTGCCTTCTTCCTTCCCAAATTTTGTATTCTGACGCAATACACACAAGATTTTGGGGAGAGCAGCCAGTATGAAATAAAAAACACAACAAATAGGCTTGTGAAGCTTAGAAATCTACAGGTAACATGACCAAGGTGAGGTTTTGTGTTTTGCAAAATACAATGTAACACTTTGGCTGAGGTGACAAATATTAATTGCCTCCAAACTGAGTTTCACTGCGATTTTCAGGATAATACAGTCAGAATTCCACAGGCAGTCAGCTGAGGGTTGATGAATCCGGGAACAGCCGGTTTCCTTGCGACTCAATGAAGCCCAATATCATTATGGATTCTTGCATTTCTTTGGCTTTTTTCTCATTTTTCTTATTTATCATGGTTTGTAATGAATTTTCTGATGTGAGCTTTGGTTTTGAGGCTGCAATATGGAGTTCAGGGCACAAGAAGAAGGTTCTTTTTCAATCAGGGCACAGCTGTTGGCTTCCTCCAATTCTGGCTTGCTGTCATTGTTTTGGATGCCTCAGCTGACTTTTGCTTTTTGAGCCTCAATTTCCTAAAAGTTTTCTGGGTCTGAGTTGGTTTTGCCTTCTTCCTTCCCAAATTTTGTATTCTGATGCAATACAAACAAGATTTTGGGGAGAGCAGCCATTATGAAATAAAAAACACAACAAATAGGCTTGTGAAGCTCAGAAATCTACAGGTAACAAGAGCAAGGTGAGGTTTTGTGTTTTGGAAAATCAAATGGAACACTTTGGCTGAGGTGACAGATATTAATTGCCTCCAAACTGAGTTTCACTGCGATTTTCAGGTTAGTTAGGTCAGAATTCCACAGGCCATCACCTGGAGGGGTGGATGAATCTGGGAACAGCCGGTTTCCTTGTGACTAAATCCAGCCAAATACCACAAAGCTTCTTGTATTTCTTCGGCTTTTTTCTCATTTTTCTTATTTATCAAGGTTTGTAAGATTTTGGACAGAGTAGCCATTATGAAAGAAAAAAAAAAACATAGCAAATTACCCTTTCAGGATTAGAAATCTACAGGCAACATGATCAAGATGAGTTTCTTTGTTTTGGAAAGTGACATGGAACCCTTCTGCTGAGGCGACAGATTCTAATTCCCTCCAAATTGAGTGTGAGTGCGATTTTGAGGTAAATTCAATCAGAATTCCAAAGTCAGTCTGTGGAAGGGGGGGACAAATCTGGAAACAGTCAGTTTCCTTGTGTCTAATCCAGCCAAATATCACAAAGAACTCTTGCATTTCTTTGGCTTTTTCACATTTCCCTTATTTATCATGGTTTGTAATGAATTTTCTGATGTGAGCTTTAGTTTTGAGGCTGCAATATGGAGTTCAGGGCACAAGAGGAAGGTTCTTTTTCAATCAGGGCACAGCTGTTGGCTTGCTCCAATTTTGGCTTGCTGTCATTGCTTTGGGTGCCTCAGCAGAGTTTTGGTTTCTTAAGCGGCAATTTCATAAATGTTTTCTGGGTCTGAGTTGGTTTTGTCTTCTTCCTTTCCACATTTTGTATTCTGACACAATGCAAACAAGAGTTTGGGCACAGTAGCCAGTATGAAATAAAAAACACAACAAAAACAGACGGTTTCCTTGCGACTAAATCAAGCCCAATATCATTATGGATTCTTGCATTTCTTGGCTTTTTTTGCATTTTTCTTATTTATCATGGTTTGTAATGAGTTTTCTGATGTGAGCTTTGGTTTTGAGGCTGGCATGTTGAGTTCAGGGCACTGGATTAATGGTCTTTTTCAAACAGGGCACAGCTGTTGGCTAGCTCCAATTCTATCTTTCTTTCATGGTTTTGGGTGCCTCAGCAGATATGTGGTTTATTGAGCGGAAATTTCCTAAATGTTTTCTGGCTCTGAGTTGGTTTTGCCTCCTCCTTCCCAAATTTTGTATTCTGAGGCAATACAAACAAGAGTTTGGACAGAGTAGCCATCATGAAATAAAAAAGAAAACAAATAGGCATTTGAAGCTAAGAAATCTACAGGTAACACGACCAAGGTGAGTTTTTGTGTTTGGGAAAATCAAATGGAACACTTTGGCTGAGGTGACAGATTTCAATAGACTCTAAACTGAGTTTCACTGTGAATATCAGGTTAATTCAGTCAGAATTCCACAGGCAGTCACCTGGAGGGTTCGATGAATCCGGGAACAGCCGGTTTCCTTGTTACTAAATCCTACCCAATATCACTAAGAACTGGCGCATTTCTTTGCTCATTTCTCATTTTTCTTATTTATCCTGGTTTGTAATGAATTTTCTGATGTGAGCATCGATTTTGAGGCTGGCATATTGAGTTGAGGGCACAAGAGGAAGGTTCTTTTTCAATCAGGGCACAGCTGTTGGCTTGCTCCAATTCTTTCTTGCTATCATTGTTTTGGGTGCCTCAGCCAATTTGTGGTTTCTTGAGTGGCAATTACCTAAATGTTTTCTGGGTCTGAGTTGCTTTTGCCGTCTTCCTTCCCAAATTTTGTATTCTGACGCAATACGAACAAGAGTTTGGACAGAGTAGCCATTATGAAATAAAAACCACAGCAAATAGGGCTTTGAAGCTTATAAATCTACAGGTAACAAGACCAAGTGAGTTTTTGTGTTTTGGAAAATAAAATGGAACACTTTGGCTGAGGTGACAGATAGTAATTGCCTCCAAACTGAGTTTCACTGCGATTTTCTGGTTAATTCAGTCAGAATTCCACAGGCAGTCAGCTGGAGCAGAGGATGAATCCGGGAACAGCCGGTTTCCTTGAGACTAAAAAAGCCCAATATCATTATGGATTCTTGCATTTCTTTGGCTTTTTTCTCATTTTTCTTATTTATCATGGTTTGTAATGTATTTTCTGATGTGAGCTTTGGTTTTGAGGCTGGCATATTGAGTTCAGGGCACAAGAGGAAGGTTCTTTTTCAATCAGGGCACAGCTGTTGGCTAGCTCCAATTGGCTTGCTGTCATTGGTTTGGGTGCCTCAGCTGACTTTTGGTTTCTTCAGCAGCAATTTCCTAAATGTTTTCTGGGTCTGAGTTGGTTTTGCCTCTACCTTCAAAAATTTTGTATTCTGATGCAATACAAGCAGAGTTTGGACAGAGTAGCCATTATGAAAAAAAAAAAAAAAAACCAGCATATTGCCCTTTCAGGATTAGAATTCTACAGGCAACACGACCAATATGAGTTTCTGTGTTTTGGAAAATGACATGGAACCGTTCTGCTGAGGGGACAGATTCTAATTCCCTCCAAATACAGTGTGAGTGAGATTTTGAGGTGAATTCAATCAGAATTCCAAAGTCAGTCTATGGAAGGGGGGATGAATGTTGAAACAGGCAGTTTCCTTTTCTCTAAATCCAGCCAAATATAACAAAGGACTCTTGCATTTCCTTGGCTCTTTCACATTTCCCTTATTTATCAAGGTTTGAAATGAAATTTCTGATGTGAGCTTTGGTTTTAAGGCTGCAATATGGAGTTCAGGGCACCGGAGGAATGGTCTTTTTCAAACAGTATACAGCTGTTGGCTTGCTCCAATTCTGGCTTGCTGTCATTGTTTTGGGTGCCTCAGCTGACTTCAGGTTTCCTGAGTGGCAATTTCCTAAATGTTTTCTGGGTCTGAATTGGTTTTGCATTCTTCCTTCCCAAATTTTGCATTCTGACACAATGCAAACAAGAGTTTCGACAGAGTAGCCATTATGAAATAAAAAACACAACAAAAGGTGTTCGAAGCATATAAATCTACAGATAACACGACCAAGGTGAGTTTTTGTGTTTTGGAAAATCAAATGGATCACTTTGGCTGAGGTGACAGATATTAATTGCCTCCAAACTGAGTTTCACTGCGATTTTCAGGATAATACAGTCAGAATTCCACAGGCAGTCAGCTGGAGGGGTGGATGCATCTGGGAACAGCCGGTTTCCTTGTGACTGAATCAAGCCCAATATCATTATGGATTCTTGCATTTCTTTGGCTTTTTTCTGATTTTCCTTATTTATCATGGTTTGTAATGAATTTTCTGATGTGAGCTTTGGTTTTGAGGCTGGCATATTGAGTTCAGGGTACAAGAGTATGTTCTTTTTCAATCAGGGCACAGCTGTTGGCTTGCTCCAATTCTGACTTGCTATCATTGTTTTGGTGCCTCAGCCAATTTGTGGTTTCTTGAGCGGCAATTTCCTAAATGTTTTCTGGGTCTGAGTTGGTTTTGCCTTCTTCCTTCCCAAATTTTGTATTCTGCCACAATACAAACAAGAGTTTAGGCACAGTTGCCATTATGAAATAAAAAACGCAACAGATAGGTGTTTGTAGCTTAGAAATCTACAGGTAACACGACCAAGGTAAGTTTTTCTGTTTTGGAAAATACAATGGAAACTTTGTCTGAGGTGACAGATATTAATTGCCTCCAAACTGAGTTTCACTGCGATTTTCAGGATAATTCAGTCAGTACTCCACAGGCAGTAAGCTGGAGGGGTGGATGAATCCGAGAACAGCCGGTTGCCTTGCGACTAAATCCAGCACAATATCACTAAGAACTCGTGCATTTCTTTGGCTTGTTTTCTCATTTTTCTTATCAATTATGGTTTGTAATGAATTTTCAGATGTGAGCTTTGGTTTTCAGGCTGGCATATTGAGTTCAGGGTGCAAGAGGACAGTTCTTTTTTAATCAGGGAACAGCTGTTGCCTTGCTCCAATTCTGGCTTGCTGTCATTGGTTTGGGTGCCTCAGCCGATTTCTGGTTTCTTCAGTGGCAATTTCCTAAATGTTTACTGGTTCAGAGTTGGTTTTGCCTTCTTATTCCCAAATTTTTTATTCTAACACAATGCAAACAATAATTTGGACAGAGTAGCCATCATGAAATAAAAAAGAAAACAAATAGGCATTTGAAGCTACAGGTAACATGACCAAGTTGTTTTTGTGTTTTGGAAAATCAAATGGAACACTTTGGCTGAGGTGACAGATATTAATTGCCTCCAAACTGAGTTTCACTGCGATTTTCAGGTTAATTCATTCAGAAGTCCACAGGCAGTCAGCTGGAAGGGTGGATGGATTTGGGAACAGCCGGTTTCGTTGTGACTGAATCAAGCCCAATATCATTATGGATTCTTGCATTTCCTTGGCTATTTTCTCATTTTTCTTTTTATCATGGTTTGTAATGAATTTTCTGATGTGAGCTTTGGTTTTGATGCTGGCATATTGGGTTCAGGGCACAAGAGGAAGGTTCTTTTTCAATCAGGGCACAGCTATTGGCTTGCTACAATTCTGTCTTGCTTTAAAGGTTTTGGGTGCCTCAGCGTTGTTGTTTTTTGATCCACATTTTCTGAATGTTTTCTGGGTCTGAGTTGGTTTTGCCTTCTTCCTTCCCAAATTTTCTTACGCAATACAAACAAGAGTTTGGACAGAGTAGCCATTATGAAATTAAAAACACAACATTACGCATTTGAAGCTTAGAAATCGATAGGTAACACGACCAAGGTGAGTGTTTGTGTTTTAGAAAGTGTCATGGAACACTTCTGCTGAGGGGACAATTTCTAATTCCCTCCAAAGTGAGTTTCACTGCGATTTCCAGGTTAATTCAGTCAGAATACACATTCACTCAGCTGGGAGGTGTGGAAGAATCTGGAAACAGCAGTTTACATGGGAATAAATGAAGCCCAATATCACTAAGAACTCCTGCATTTCTTTGGCTTTTTTCTCATTTTTCTTATTTATCATGGTTTGTAATGAATTTTCTGATGTGAGCTTTGGTTTTGAGGCTGGCATATTGAGTTCAGGGCACAAGAGGAAGGTTCTTTTTCAATCAGGGCACAGCTGTTGGCTTGCTCCAATTCTGGCTTGCTGTCCTTGTTTTGGGTGCCTCAGCTGACATTTGGTTTCTTGAGCGGCAATTTCCTAAATGTTTTCTTGGTCGGAGTTGGTTTTGCCTTCTTCCTTCCCAAATTTTGTATTCTGACGCAATATAAACTAGAGTTTGGACAGAGTAGCCATTATGAAATAAAAAACACAACACATAGGCGTTTGAAGCTTAGAAATCTACAGGTAACACAACCAAGGTGAGTTTTTGTGTTTTGGAAAATAAAATGGAACACTTTGGCTGAGGTGACAGATATTAATTGCCTCCAAACTGAGTTTCACTGTGATTTTCAGGTTAATTCAGTGAGAATTGCACAGGCAGTCACCTGGAGGGGTGGATGAATCCAGGACTAGCCGGATTTCTTACGACTAAATCAAGCCTAATATCATTATGGATTCTTGCATTTCTTTGGATTTTTTCTCTTTTTTCTTATTTATCATGGTTGGTAATGAATTTTTGATGTGAGCTTTGGATTTGAGGCTGCAATAAGAACTTCCGGGCACAAGAGGAAGGTTCTTTTTCAATCAGGGCACAGCTGTTGGCTTGCTCTAATTGTGGCTTGCTGTCATTGTTTTGGGTGCCTCAGCAAATTTGAGGTTTCTTGAGTGGCAATTTCCTAAATGTTTTCTGGGTCTGACACGGTTTTTTCTTCTTATTCCCAAATTTTTTATTCTGACTCAATACAAACAAGAGTTTGGACAGAGTAGCCATTATGAAATAAAAAACACAACAAATAGGCGTTTGAAGCTTAGAAATCTACAGGTAAGACGACCAAGGTGAGTTTTTGTGTTTTGGAAAATAAAATGGAACACTTTGGCTCAGGTGACATATATTAATTGCCTCCAAACTGAGTTTCCCTGTGATTTTCAGGTTAATTCTGTGAGAATTGCACAGGCAGTCACCTCGAGGGGTGGACGAATCCAGGAATAGCCGGATTCCTTACGACTAAATCAATCCCAATATCATTATGGATTCTTGCATTTCTTTGGCTTTTTTCTCATTTTTGTTATGTATGATGGTTTGTAATGAATTTTCTGATGTGCGCTTTGTTTTTGAGTTTGGCATATTGTGTTCAGGGCACAAGAGGATGGTTCTTTTTCAATCAGGGCACAGCTGTTGGCTTGCTCCAATTCTGGCTTGCTTTCATTGTTTTGGGTGCTTCAGCCGATTTGTGGTTACTTGAGTGGTAATTTACTAAATGCTTTCTGGGTCTGAGTTGGTTTTGCCTTGTTATTCCCAAATTTTGTATTCTGATGCAATACAAGCAAGATTTTGGACAGAGTAGCCATTATGAAAAAAAAGAAAATACGGCAAATTGCCCTTTCAGGATTCAAAAGCTACAGGGAACAAGACCAAGATGAGTTTCTGTGTTTTGGATAATGACTTGGAACACTTCTGCTGAGGGGACAGATTCTAATTACCTTCCAATTGAGTGTGAGTGCGATTTTGAGGTGAATTCCATCAGAATTCCAAAGTCAGTCTGTGGAAGGGGTTGATGAATCTGGAAACAGCCAGTTTCCTTGTGTCTAAATCCAGCCAAATATCACAAAGGACTCTTGCATTTATTTGACTTTTTCACATTTCCCTTATTATCAAGGTTTGTAATGAATATTCTGATGTGAGCTTTGGTTTTGAGACGGCAATATGGAGTTCAGGGCACCGGAAGAATGGTCTTTTTAAAACAGGGCACAGCTGTTAGCTTGCTCCAATTCTGGGTTGCTGTCATTGGTTTTGGGGTTTCAGCTGACTTTTGGTTTCTTGAGCGGCAATTTTCTAAATTTTTTCTGGGTCTGAGTTAGTTTTGCCTTATTCCTTCCCAAATTTTGTATTCTGACACAATGCAACAAATAGACATTTACAGATTATAAATCTGCTGGTAACACGCCAATATGATTTTTTTTGTTTTGGAAAATAAAATGGAACACTTTGGCTGAGGTGACAGATATTAATTGCCTCCAAACTGAGTTTCACTGCGATTTTCTGATAAATTCAGTCGGAATTCCACAGGCAGTCAGCTGGAGCTGTGGATGAATCTGGGAACAGCCGATTTCCTTGCGACTAAATCAAGCCCAATATCATTATGGATTCTTGCATTTCTTTGGCTTTTTTCTCATCTTTCTTATTTATCATGGTTTGTAATGAATTTTCTGGTGTGAGCTTTGGTTTTGAGGCTGGCATATTGACTTCAGGGCACAAGTGGAAGGTTCTTTTTCAATCAGGGCACAGCTGTTGGCCTGCTCCAATTCTGGCTTGCTGTCATTGTTTGGGTGCCTCAGGAGATTTGTGGTTTCTTGAGTGCCAATTTCCTAAATGTTTTCTGGGTCTGAGTCGGTTTTGCCTTCTTATTCCCAAATTTTGTATTCTGATGCAATACAAGCAAGATTTTGGACAGAGTAGCCATTATGAAAGAAAAAAAAAAAAACACATCAAATTGCCCTTTCAGAATGAGAAATGTAGGCAATATGAACAAGATGTGTTTCTGTGTTTTGGAAAATGACATGGAACCCTTTTGCTGAGGGGACAGATTCTAATTCCCTCCAAATTTGGTTTCTTGTGTGGCATTTTCCTGAAAGTTTTCTGGGTCTGTGTTGGTTTTGCCTTTTTCCTTCCCAAATTTTGTATTCTGCCGCAGTAGAAACAAGAGTTTGGACAGAGTAGCCATTTTGTAATGAAAAACACAACAAATAGGCATTTGTAGCTTAGAAATCTACAGGTAACACGACCAAGGTGAGCTTTTGTGTTTTGGAAAATAAAATGGAACACTTTGGCTGAGGTGACAGATATTAATTGCCTCCAAACAGAGTTTCACTGCGATTTTCAGGTTAATTCAGTCAGAATTCCACAGGCAGTCAGATGGAGGGGTGGATGAATCCGGGAACAGCCAGTTTCCTTGCAACTGAATCAAGCCCAATATCATTCTGGATTCTTGCATTTCTTTGCCTTTTTTCTCATTTTTGTTATTTATCATGATTTGTAATGAATTTTCTGATGTGAGCTTTGGTTTTGAGGCTGCAATATGGAGTTCAGGCCACCGGGGGAATGGTCTTTTCCAAACAGGGCACAGCTGTTGGCCTGCTCCAATTCTGGCTTGCTGTCATTGTTTTGGGTGCCTCAGCTGAATTTAGATTTTTGAATGGAAATTTCCTAAATGTTTTATGGGTCTGAGTTGGTTTTGCCTTCTTCCTTCCCAAATTTTGTATTCTGACGCAATACAAACAAGAGTTTGGACAGAGTAGCCATTATGAAATAAAAAAACACATCAAATAGGTGTTTTAAGCTACAGGTAACACGACCAAGGTGAAAAAATAAAATGGAACACTTAGGCTGTGGTGACAGATATTAACTGCCTTCGTTCAGGTTCATTCAGTCAGAATTCCACAGGCTGTCAGCTGGAGGGGTGGATGAATCTGGGAACAGCCGGTTTCCTTGCGACAGTATCAAGGCCAATATCATTCTGGATTCTTGCATTTCTTTGACTTTTTTTCTCATTTTTCTTATTTATCATGCTTTGTAATGAATTTTCTGATGTGAGCTTTGGTTTTGAGGCTGGCATATTGAGTTCAGGGCACAAGAGGAAGGTTCTTTTTCAATCAGGGCACAGCTGTTGGCTTGCTCCAATTCTAGCTTGCTGTCATTGTTTTGGGTGCCTCAGCCGATTTGTGGTTTCTTGAGTGCCAAATTCCTAAATGTTTTCTGGGTCTGAGTTGGTTTTCCTTCTTCCTTCCCAAATTTTGTATTCTGACACAATACAAACAAGAGTTTGGACAGAGTAGCCATTAGGAAATAAAAAACACAACAAATAGGCTTTGGAAGCTACAGGTAACACGACCAAGGTGAGATTTTGTGTTTTGGAAAATCAAATGGAACAAGTTGGCTGTGGTGACAGATATTAACTGCCTCCGTTCAGGTTAATTCAGTCAGAATTCCACAGGCAGTCAGCTGGAGGGGTGGATGAATCCGGGAACAGCCGGTTTCCTTGCAACTAAATGAAGCCCAATATCATTATGGATTCTTGCATTTCTTTGGCTTTATTCTGATATTTCTTATTTATCATGGTTTGTAATGAATTTTCTGATGTGAGCTTTGGTTTTGAGGCTGAAGTATGGAGTTCAGGGCACCGGAGGAATGGTCTTTTTCAATCAGGGCACAGCTGTTGGCCTGCTCCAATTCTGGCTTGCTGTCATTGTTTTGGGTGCCTCCGCCAATTTGAGGTTTCTTGAGTTGCAATTTCCTAAACGTTTTCTGAGTCTCAGTTGGTTTTGTCCTCTTCCTTCCCAAATTTTGTATTCTGATGCAACAGAAACAAGAGTTTGGACAGAATAGCCATTATGAAATAAAAAAACACATCAAATAGGCTTTTGAAAGCTACAGGTAACACGACCAAGGTGAGATTTTGTTTTGGAAAATGAAATGGAACACTTTAGCTGTGGTGACAGATATTAACTGCCTCCGTTCAGGTTAATTCAGTCAATATTCCTCAGGCATCAGCTGGAGAGGTGGATGAATCTGGGAATGTACGGTTTCCTTGCGACTAAATCAAGCCCAATATCATTATGAATTCTTGAATTTCTTTGGCCTTTTTCTCATTTTTCTTAATTTTAGTGGTTTGTAATGAATTTTCTGATGTGAGCTTTGGTTTTGAGGCTGGCATATGGAGTTCAGGGCACAAGAGGAAGGTTCTTATTCAATCAGGTCACAGCTGTTGGCTTGCTCCAATTCTGGCTTGCCGTCATTGTTTTGGGTGCCTCCGCCGATTTGAAGTTTCTTGAGCATCAATATCCTAAATGTTTTCTTGGTCTGAGTTGGTTTTCCTTCTTCCTTCCCAAATTTTGTATTCTGACACAATACAAACAAGAGTTTGGACAGAGTAGCCATTAGGAAATAAAAAACACAACAAATAGGCTTTGGAAGCTACAGGTAACACGACCAAGGTGAGATTTTGTGTTTTGGAAAATCAAATGGAACAAGTTGGCTGTGGTGACAGATATTAACTGCCTCCGTTCAGGTTAATTCAGTCAGAATTCCACAGGCAGTCAGCTGGAGGGGTGGATGAATCCGGGAATAGCCGGTTTCCTTGCAACTAAATGAAGCCCAATATCATTATGGATTCTTGCATTTCTTTGGCTTTATTCTGATATTTCTTATTTATCATGGTTTGTAATGAATTTTCTGATGTGAGCTTTGGTTTTGAGGCTGCAATATGGAGTTCAGGGCACCGGAGGAATGGTCTTTTTCAATCAGGGCACAGCTGCTGGCTTGCTCCAATTATGGCTTGCTGTCATTGTTTTGGGTGCCTCCGCCGATTTCAGGTTTCTTGAGTGGCAATTTCCTAAACGTTTTCTGAGTCTCAGTTGTTTTTGTCCTCTTCCTTCCCAAATTTTGTATTCTGACGTAATACAAGCAAGATTTTGGACAGAATAGACATTATGAAATAAAAAACACATCAAATAGGCTTTTGAAAGCTACAGGTAACACGACCAAGGTGAGATTTTGTGTTTTGGAAAAAGATATGGAACACTTTTGCTGAGGTGACAGATATTAATTGCCTCCAAACCGAGTTTCACAGCGAATTTCATTTTAATTCAGTCAGAAACCACAGACACTCAGCTGGGAGGTATAGAAGAATCTGGAAACAGCCATTAACAAGGGAATAAATCAAGCCCAATATCACTAAGAACTCCTGCATTTCTTTGGATTTTTTCTGATTTTTCTTATTTATCATGGTTTGTAATGAATTTTCTGATGTGAGCTTTGGTTTTGAGGCTGCAATATCGAGTTCAGGACACCGGAGGAATGGTCTTTTTCAATCAGGGCACAGCTGTTGGCTTGCTCCAATTCTGGCTTGCTTTCAAGGTTTTGGCTTCCTCAGCGGCCCTTTGTTTCTTGAGCGGCAATTTCCTAAATGTTTTCTGGGTCTGAGTTGGTTTTCCCTTCTTCCTTCCCAAATTTTGTAATCTGACGCAATAGAAACAAAAGTTTCGCAGAGTAGGCATTATGAAATAGAAAAACTCAACAAAAGGGTTTGAAGCTTAGAAATCTACAGGTAACACGACCAAGGTGAGATTTGTGTTTTGCAAAATGAAATGGAACACTTTGGCTGAGGTGACAGATATTAATTGCCTCCAAACTGAGTTTCCCAGCGATTTTCAGGATAATTCTCTCAGAATTCCACAGGCAGTCAGCTGGAGGGGTGGATGATTACTGGAACAGCCGGTTTCCTAGCGACTAAATCAAGCC
The DNA here is from genome assembly GCF_964237555.1 of Oryctolagus cuniculus. NCBI lineage: Eukaryota > Metazoa > Chordata > Mammalia > Lagomorpha > Leporidae > Oryctolagus > Oryctolagus cuniculus. The sequence continues at coordinate 214,945 of NW_027208382.1, read as the reverse complement.
CAATATCATTATGGATTCTTGCTTTTCTTTTGCTTTTTTCTCCTTTTTCTTATTTATCATGGTTTGTAATGAATGTTCTGATGTGAGCTTTGGTTCTGAGGCTGGCATATTGAGTTCAGGGTAAAAGAGGAAGGTTCTTTTTCAAACAGGGTACCGCTGTTGGCATGCTCCAATTATGGCTTGCTGTCATTGTTGTGGGTGCCTCAGCTGACTTGGTTTCTTGAGTGGAAATTTCCTAAATGTTTTCTGGGTCTGAGTTGGTTTTGCCTTCTTCCTTCCCAAATTTTGTATTCTGACGCCATACAAACAAGAGTTTGGGCAGAGTAGCTATTATGAAATAAAAAACACAACAAATAGGCATTTGAAGCTTAGAAATCTACAGGTAACATGACCAAGGTGAGGTTTTGTGTTTTGGAAAATAAAATGGAACACTTTGGCTGAGGTGACAGATATTAATTGCCTCCAAACTGAGTTTCACTGCGATTTTCAGGTTAATTCAGTCAGAATTCCACAGGCAGTGAGCTGGAGCAGAGGATGAATCTAGCTACAGCCGGTTTCCTTGTGACTAATAAGGCCAAATGTCATTATGGATTCTTGCATTTCTTTGGCTTTTTTCTCTGATTTCCTATTTATCATGGTTTGTAATGAATTTTCTGATGTGAGCTTTGGTTTTATGGCTGCAATATGGAGTTCAGAGCACCGGGGGAATGGTCTTTTTCAAACAGGGCACAGCAGTTGGCCTGCTCCAATTCTGGCTTGCTGTCATTGCTTTGGGTGCCTCAGCTGACTTGGTTTCTTGAGCGGCAATTTCCTAAATGTTTTCTGGGTCTGAGTTGGTTTTGCCTTCTTCCTTCCCAAATTTTGTATTCTGACGCCAAACAAACAAGAGTTTGGGCAGAGTAGCCATTATGAAATGAAAAACACAACAAATAGGCATTTGAAGCTTAGAAATCTACAGGTAACACGACCAAGGTGATTTTTTGTGTTTTGGAAAATAAAATGGAACACTTTGGCTGAGGTGACAGATATTAATTGCCTCCAAACTGAGTTTCACTGCGATTTTCAGGTTAATTCAGTCAGAATTCCACAGGCAGTCAACTGGAGGGGTGAATGAATCCGCGAACAGCCGGCTTCCATGTGACTAAATCAAGCCCAATAACATTACGGATTCTTGCATTTCTTTGGCTTTTTTCTCCTTTTTCTTATTTATCATGGTTTGTAATGAATTTTCTGATGTGAGCTTTTGTTTTGAGGCTGCAATATGGAGTTCAGGGAGCAAGAGGAAGGTTCTGTTTCAAACAGGGCACAGCTATTGGCCTTCCCCAATTCTGGCTTGCTTTCATTGTTTTGGGATCCTCAGCTGATTTGTGGTTTCTTGAGCGGCAATTTTCTGAATGTTTTCTGGGTCTGAGTTGGTTTTGCCTTCTTCCTTCCCAAATTTTGTATTCTGACGCCATACAAACAAGAGTTTGGGTAGAATAGCCATTATGAAATAAAAAACACAAGAAATAGGCGTTTGAAGCTTAGAAATCTACAGGTAACACGACCAAGGTGAGTTTTTGTGTTTTGCAAAATAAAATGGAACACTTTAGCTGAGGTGACAGATATTAATTGCCTCCAAACTGAGTTTCACTGCGATTTTCAGGTTAATTCAGTCAGAATTCCATAGGCAGTCAGCTGGATGGGTGGATGAATCCGGGAACAGCCGGTTTCCTTGCGACTATATCAAGCCTGATATCATTATGGATTCTTGCTTTTCTTTTGCTTTTTTCTCCTTTTTCTTATTTATCATGGTTTGTAATGAATGTTCTGATGTGAGCTTTGGTTCTGAGGCTGGCATATTGAGTTCAGGGTAAAAGAGGAAGGTTCTTTTTCAAACAGGGTACCGCTGTTGGCATGCTCCAATTATGGCTTGCTGTCATTGTTGTGGGTGCCTCAGCTGACTTGGTTTCTTGAGTGGCAATTTCCTAAATGTTTTCTGGGTCTGAGTTGGTTTTGCCTTCTTCCTTCCCAAATTTTGTATTCTGACGCCATACAAACAAGAGTTTGGGCAGAGTAGCTATTATGAAATAAAAAACACAACAAATAGGCATTTGAAGCTTAGAAATCTACAGGTAACATGACCAAGGTGAGTTTTTGTGTTTTGGAAAATAAAATGGAACACTTTGGCTGAGGTGACAGATATTAATTGCCTCCAAACTGAGTTTCACTGCGATTTTCAGGTTAATTCAGTCAGAATTCCACAGGCAGTGAGCTGGAGCAGAGGATGAATCTAGCTACAGCCGGTTTCCTTGTGACTAATAAGGCCAAATGTCATTATGGATTCTTGCATTTCTTTGGCTTTTTTCTCGGATTTCCTATTTATCATGGTTTGTAATGAATTTTCTGATGTGAGCTTTGGTTTTATGGCTGCAATATGGAGTTCAGAGCACCGGGGGAATGGTCTTTTTCAAACAGGGCACAGCAGTTGGCCTGCTCCAATTCTGGCTTGCTGTCATTGTTTTGGGTGCCTCAGCCGATATGTGGTTTGTGAGCGGCAATTTCCTAAATGTTTTCTGGGTCTGAGTTGGTTTTGCCTTCTTCCTACCCAAATTTTGTATTCTGACGCCATACAAACAAGAGTTTCAGCAGAGTAGCCCTTATGAAATAGAAAAACACAACAAATAAGCGTTTGAAGCTTAGAAATCTACAGGTAACACGACCAAGGTGAGATTTGTGTTTTGCAAAATCAAATGGAACACTTTGGCTGAGGTGACAGATATTAACTGCCTCCAAAGTGAGTTTCACTGCGATTTTCAGGTTAATTCAGTCAGAATTACACAGGCAGTCAGCTGGAGGGGCAGATGATTCCGGAAACAGCCGGTTTCCTTGCGACTGAATCAAGCCTAATATCATTATGGATTCTTGCTTTTCTTTTCTTTTTTCTCCTTTTTCTTATTTATCATGGTTTGTAATGAATTTTCTGATGTGAGCTTTGGTTCTGAGGCTGGCATATTGAGTTCAGGTCAGAAGAGGAAGGTTCTTTTTCAAACAGGGCACAGCTGTTGGCTTGCTCTAATTCTGGCTTGCTGTCATTGCTTTGGGTGCCTCAGCTAACTTTTGGTTTCTTGAGCGGCAATTTCCTGAATATTTTCTGGGTCTGAGTTGGTTTTGCCTTCTTCCTTCTGAAATTTTGTATTCTGACGCCAAACAAACACGAGTTTGGGCAGAGTAGCCATTATGAAATAAAAAAACACAACAAATAGGCGTTTGAAGCTTAGAAATCTACAGGTAACATGAGCAAGGTGATTTTTTGTGTTTTGGAAAATAAAATGGAACACTTTGGCTGAGGTGACAGATATTAATTGCCTCCAAACTGAGTTTCACTGCGATTTTCAGATTAATTCAGTCATAATTCCACAGGCTGTCAGCTGGAGGTGTGGATGAATCTGCGAACAGCCGGCTTCCATGTGACTAAATCAAGCCCAATAACATTATGGATTCTTGCATTTCTTTGGCTTTTTTCTCCTTTTTCTTATTTATCATGGTTTGTAATGAATTTTCTGATATGAGCTTTGGTTTTGAGGCTGCAAAATGGAGTTCAGGGAGCAAGAGGAATGTTCTGTTTCAAACAGGGCACAGCTATTGGCCTGCCTCAATTCTGGCTTGCTTTCATTGTTTGGGATCCTCAGCTGATTTGTGGTTTCTTGAGTGGCAATTTGCTAAATGTTTTCTGGGTCTGAGTTGTTTTTCCCTTCTTCCTTCCCAAATTTTGTATTCTGACGCCATACAAACAAGAGTTTGTATGATGCAATACAAGCAAGATTTTGGACAGAGTAGCCATTATGAAAGAATAAAAAAAAAAAACACAGCAAATTGACCTTTCAGGATTAGAAATCCATAGGCAACACAACCAAGATGAGATTCTGTGTTTTGGAAAATGACATGGAACGCTTCTGCTGAGGGGACAGATTCTAATTCCCTCCAAATGGAGTGTGAGAGCGATTTTGAGGTGAATTCAATCAGAATTCCAAAGTCAGTCTGTGGAAGGGGGGAATGAATCTGGAAACAGCCACTTTCTTTGTGTCTAATTCCAGCCAAATATCACAAAGGACTCTTGCATTTCTTTGGCTTTTTCACATTTCCCTAATTTATCATGGTTTGTAATGAATTTTCTGATGTGAGCTTTGGTTTTGAGGCTGCAATATAGAGTTCAGGGCACCGGAGGAATGGTCTTTTTCAAACAGGGCACAGCTGTTGGTGTGCTCCAATTCTGGCTATTATCTTTGTTTTGGGTGCCTCAGCTGAAATTTGGTTTCTTGAGTTTCACTGGGATTGTCAGGTTAATTCAGTCAGAATTCCACAGGCAGTCAGCTTTAGTGGTGGATGAATCTGGGAACAGCCGGTTTCCTTGCAACTAAATCAAACCCAATATCATTATGGATTCTTGCATTTCTTTGGCTTTTTTCTCTTTTTTCTTATTTATCATGGTTTGTAATGAATTTTCTGATGTGAGCTTTGGTTTTGAGGCTGGCATATTGAGTTCAGGGCACAAGAGGAAGGTTGTTTTTCAATCAGGGCACAGCTGTTGGCTTGCTCCACTTCTGGCTTGCTGTCATTGTTTTGAGTGCCTCAGCCGATTTGTGGTTTCTTGTGTGGCAATTTCCCAAATGTTTTCCGGGTCTGAGTTGGCTTTGCCTTCTTCCTTCCCAAATTTTGTATTCTGATGCAATGCAAAGAAGAGTTTGTACAGAATAGCCATTATGAAAGAAAAAACACAACAAATAGGCGTTTGAAGCTTAGAAATCTACAGGTAACATGACCAAGGTGAGATTTTGTGTTTTGGAAAATCAAATGGAACACTTTGGCTGAGGTGACAGATATTAATTGCCTCCAAACTGAGTTTCACTGTGATTTTCAGGTTAATTCAGTCAGAATTCCACAGGCTGTCAGCTGGAGGGGTTGATGAATCCGGGAACAGCCGGTTTCCTAGCGACTAAATCAAGCCCTATATCATTATGGATTCTTGCATGTTTTTGGCTTTTTTCTCTTTTTTCTTATTTATCATGGTTTGTAATGAATTTTCTGATGTGAGCTTTGGTTTTGAGGCTGGCATATTGAGTTCAGGGCACAAGAGGAAGGTTCTTTTTCAATCAGGGCACAGCTGTTGGCTTGCTCCACTTCTGGCTTGCTGTCATTGTTTTGGGTGCCTCAGCTGATTTGTGGTTTCTTGTGTGGCAATTTCCTAACTGTTTTCGGGGTCTGAGTTGGTTTTGCCTTCTTCCTTCCCAATTTTTGTATTCTGATGCAATACAAGCAAGATTTTGGACAGAGTAGCCATTATGAAAGAAAAAAAAAAACACACAGCAAATTGACCTTTCAGGATTAGAAATCCATAGGCAACACAACCAAGGTGAGATTCTGTGTTTTGGAAAATGACATGGAACGCTTCTGCTGAGGGGACAGATTCTAATGCCCTCCAAATGGAGTGTGAGAGCGATCTTGAGGTGAATTCAATCAGAATTCCAAAGTCGGTCTGTGGAAGGGGGGGATGAATCTGGAAACAGCCAGTTTCTTTGTGTCTAAATCCTGCCAAATATCACAAAGGACTCTTGCATTTCTTTGGCTTTTTCACATTTCCCTTATTTATCATGGTTTGTAATGAATTTTCTGATGTGAGCTTTGGTTTTGAGGCTGGCATATTATGTTCAGGGCACAAGAGGAAGGTTCTTTTTCAATCAGGGCACAGCTGTTGGCTTGCTCCAATTCTGGCTTGCTGTCATTGTTTTGGGTGCCTCAGCTGATTTGTGGTTTCTTGAGTGGCAATTTCCTAAATGTTTTCTGGGTCTGAGTCGGTTTTGCCTTCTTATTCCCAAATTTTGTATTCTGATGCAATACAAGCAAGATTTTGGAGAGTAGCCATTATGAAAGAAAAAAAAAAAAAAAGCGCATTGCCCTTTCAGGATTAGAAATCTACAGGCAACACAACCAAGATGAGTTTCTGTGTTTTGGAAAATGACATAGAACGCTTCTGCTGAGGGGACAGATTCTAATTCCCTCCCAAATGATTGTGAGTACGATTTTGAGGTGAATTCAATCAGAATTCCAAAGTCAGTCTGTGGAAGGGGGTATGAATCTGGAAACATCCAGTTTCCTTGTGTCTAAATCCAGCCAAATATCACAAAGTACTCTTGCATTTCTTTGGCTTTTTTCTCTTTTTTCTTATTTATCATGGTTTGAAATTAATTTTCTGATGTGAGCTTTGGTTTTGAGGCTGGCATTTTGAGTTCAGGGCACCGGAGGAATGGTCTTTTTCAAACAGGGCACAGCTGTTGGCTGGCTGCAGTTCTGGCTTGCTGTCCTTATTTTGAGTACCTCAGCCGATTTGTGGTTTCTTGTGTGGCAATTTCCCAAATGTTTTCTGGGTCTGAGTTGGCTTTGCCTTCTTCCTTCCCAAATTTTGTATTCTGATGCAATACAAGCGAGATTTTCGACAGAGTAGACATTATGAAATAAAAAACACAACTAATAGGCGTTTGAAGCTTAGAAATCAACAGGTAACATGACCAAGGTGAGTTTTTGTGTTTTGGAAAAGAAAATGGAACACTTTGGCTGAGGTGACAGATATTAATTGCCTCCAAACTGAGTTTCACTGCGATTTTCAGGTTAATTCATTCAGAATTCCACAGGCAGCAGCTGGAGGGGTGGATGAATCCGTGAACAGCTGGTTTCCTAGCGACTAAATCAAGCCCTATATCATTATGCATTCTTGCATTTTTTTGGCTTTTTTCTCTTTTTTCTTATTTATCATGGTTTGTAATGAATTTTCTGATATGAGCTTTGGTTTTGAGGCTGGCATATTGAGTTCAGGGTACAAGAGGAAGGTTCTTTTTCAATCAGGGCACAGCTGTTGGCTTGCTCCAATTCTGGCTTGCTGTCATGGTTTTGGGTGCCTCAGCTGACTTTTGGTTTCTTGAGTGGCAATTTCCTAAATGTTCTCTGGGTCTGAGTTGGCTTTGCCATCTTCCTTCCCAAATTTTGTATTCTGATGCAATACAAGCAAGATTTTGGTCAGAGTAGCCATTATGAAATAAAAAACACAACAAATAGGTGTTTGAAGCATACAAATCTACAGGTAACATGACCAAGCTGTTTTTGTGTTTTGGAAAATGAAATGGAACATGTTGGCTGAGGTAACAGATATTAATTGCCTCCAAACTCAGTTTCACTGCGATTTTCAGGTTACTTCAGTTAATTCAGTTAGGATTCCACAGGCTTGCATTTCTTCAGCTTTTTCACATTTCCCTTATTTATCATGGTTTGTATGAATTTTCTGATGTGAGCTTTGGTTTTGAGGCTGGCATATTGAGTTCAGGGCACAAGAGGAAGGTTCTTTTTCAATCAGGGCACAGCTGTTGGCTTGCTCCACTTCTGGCTTTCTGTCATTGTTTTGGGTGCCTCAGCTGATTTGTGGTTTCTTGTGTGGCAATTTCCTAAATGTTTTCGGGGTCTGAGTTGGTTTTGCCTTCTTCCTTCACAATTTTTGTATTCTGATGCAATACAAGCAAGATTTTGGAGAGTAGCCATTATGAAAGAAAAAAAAAAAACACACAGCAAATTGACCTTTCAGGATTAGAAATCCATAGGCAACACAACCAAGATGAGATTCTGTGTTTTGGAAAATGACATGGAACGCTTCTGCTGAGGGGACAGATTCTAATTCCCTCCAAATGGAGTGTGAGAGCGATTTTGAGGTGAATTCAATCAGAATTCCAAAGTCAGTCTGTGGAAGGGGGGGATGAATCTGGAAACAGCCAGTTTCTTTGTGTCTAAATCCTGCCAAATATCACAAAGGACTCTTGCATTTCTTTGGCTTTTTCACATTTCCCTAATTTATCATGGTTTGTAATGAATTTTCTGATGTGAGCTTTGGTTTTGAGGCTGGCATATTGAGTTCAGGGCACCGGAGGAATGGTCTTTTTCAAACAGGGCACAGCTGTTGGTGTGCTCCAATTCTGGCTATTATCTTTGTTTTGGGTGCCTCAGCTGAAATTTGGTTTCTTGAGTTTCACTGGGATTGTCAGGTTAATTCAGTCAGAATTCCACAGGCAGTCAGCTTTAGTGGTGGATGAATCTGGGAACAGCCGGTTTCCTTGCAACTAAATCAAACCCAATATCATTATGGATTCTTGCATTTCTTTGGCTTTTTTCTCTTTTTTCTTATTTATCATGGTTTGTAATGAATTTTCTGATGTGAGCTTTGGTTTTGAGGCTGGCATATTGAGTTCAGGGCACAAGAGGAAGGTTGTTTTTCAATCAGGGCACAGCTGTTGGCTTGCTCCACTTCTGGCTTGCTGTCATTGTTTTGAGTGCCTCAGCCGATTTGTGGTTTCTTGTGTGGCAATTTCCCAAATGTTTTCCGGGTCTGAGTTGGCTTTGCCTTCTTCCTTCCCAAATTTTGTATTCTGATGCAATGCAAAGAAGAGTTTGTACAGAATAGCCATTATGAAAGAAAAAACACAACAAATAGGCGTTTGAAGCTTAGAAATCTACAGGTAACATGACCAAGGTGAGATTTTGTGTTTTGGAAAATCAAATGGAACACTTTGGCTGAGGTGACAGATATTAATTGCCTCCAAACTGAGTTTCACTGTGATTTTCAGGTTAATTCAGTCAGAATTCCACAGGCTGTCAGCTGGAGGGGTTGATGAATCCGGGAACAGCCGGTTTCCTAGCGACTAAATCAAGCCCTATATCATTATGGATTCTTGCATGTTTTTGGCTTTTTTCTCTTTTTTCTTATTTATCATGGTTTGTAATGAATTTTCTGATGTGAGCTTTGGTTTTGAGGCTGGCATATTGAGTTCAGGGCACAAGAGGAAGGTTCTTTTTCAATCAGGGCACAGCTGTTGGCTTGCTCCACTTCTGGCTTGCTGTCATTGTTTTGGGTGCCTCAGCTGATTTGTGGTTTCTTGTGTGGCAATTTCCTAACTGTTTTCGGGGTCTGAGTTGGTTTTGCCTTCTTCCTTCCCAATTTTTGTATTCTGATGCAATACAAGCAAGATTTTGGACAGAGTAGCCATTATGAAAGAAAAAAAAAAAACACACAGCAAATTGACCTTTCAGGATTAGAAATCCATAGGCAACACAACCAAGGTGAGATTCTGTGTTTTGGAAAATGACATGGAACGCTTCTGCTGAGGGGACAGATTCTAATGCCCTCCAAATGGAGTGTGAGAGCGATCTTGAGGTGAATTCAATCAGAATTCCAAAGTCGGTCTGTGGAAGGGGGGGATGAATCTGGAAACAGCCAGTTTCTTTGTGTCTAAATCCTGCCAAATATCACAAAGGACTCTTGCATTTCTTTGGCTTTTTCACATTTCCCTTATTTATCATGGTTTGTAATGAATTTTCTGATGTGAGCTTTGGTTTTGAGGCTGGCATATTATGTTCAGGGCACAAGAGGAAGGTTCTTTTTCAATCAGGGCACAGCTGTTGGCTTGCTCCAATTCTGGCTTGCTGTCATTGTTTTGGGTGCCTCAGCTGATTTGTGGTTTCTTGAGTGGCAATTTCCTAAATGTTTTCTGGGTCTGAGTCGGTTTTGCCTTCTTATTCCCAAATTTTGTATTCTGATGCAATACAAGCAAGATTTTGGAGAGTAGCCATTATGAAAGAAAAAAAAAAAAAAAGCGCATTGCCCTTTCAGGATTAGAAATCTACAGGCAACACGACCAAGATGAGTTTCTGTGTTTTGGAAAATGACATAGAACGCTTCTGCTGAGGGGACAGATTCTAATTCCCTCCCAAATGATTGTGAGTACGATTTTGAGGTGAATTCAATCAGAATTCCAAAGTCAGTCTGTGGAAGGGGGTATGAATCTGGAAACATCCAGTTTCCTTGTGTCTAAATCCAGCCAAATATCACAAAGTACTCTTGCATTTCTTTGGCTTTTTTCTCTTTTTTCTTATTTATCATGGTTTGAAATTAATTTTCTGATGTGAGCTTTGGTTTTGAGGCTGGCATTTTGAGTTCAGGGCACCGGAGGAATGGTCTTTTTCAAACAGGGCACAGCTGTTGGCTGGCTGCAGTTCTGGCTTGCTGTCCTTATTTTGAGTACCTCAGCCGATTTGTGGTTTCTTGTGTGGCAATTTCCCAAATGTTTTCTGGGTCTGAGTTGGCTTTGCCTTCTTCCTTCCCAAATTTTGTATTCTGATGCAATACAAGCGAGATTTTCGACAGAGTAGACATTATGAAATAAAAAACACAACTAATAGGCGTTTGAAGCTTAGAAATCAACAGGTAACATGACCAAGGTGAGTTTTTGTGTTTTGGAAAAGAAAATGGAACACTTTGGCTGAGGTGACAGATATTAATTGCCTCCAAACTGAGTTTCACTGCGATTTTCAGGTTAATTCATTCAGAATTCCACAGGCAGCAGCTGGAGGGGTGGATGAATCCGTGAACAGCTGGTTTCCTAGCGACTAAATCAAGCCCTATATCATTATGCATTCTTGCATTTTTTTGGCTTTTTTCTCTTTTTTCTTATTTATCATGGTTTGTAATGAATTTTCTGATATGAGCTTTGGTTTTGAGGCTGGCATATTGAGTTCAGGGTACAAGAGGAAGGTTCTTTTTCAATCAGGGCACAGCTGTTGGCTTGCTCCAATTCTGGCTTGCTGTCATGGTTTTGGGTGCCTCAGCTGACTTTTGGTTTCTTGAGTGGCAATTTCCTAAATGTTCTCTGGGTCTGAGTTGGCTTTGCCATCTTCCTTCCCAAATTTTGTATTCTGATGCAATACAAGCAAGATTTTGGTCAGAGTAGCCATTATGAAATAAAAAACACAACAAATAGGTGTTTGAAGCATACAAATCTACAGGTAACATGACCAAGCTGTTTTTGTGTTTTGGAAAATGAAATGGAACATGTTGGCTGAGGTAACAGATATTAATTGCCTCCAAACTCAGTTTCACTGCGATTTTCAGGTTACTTCAGTTAATTCAGTTAGGATTCCACAGGCTTGCATTTCTTCAGCTTTTTCACATTTCCCTTATTTATCATGGTTTGTATGAATTTTCTGATGTGAGCTTTGGTTTTGAGGCTGGCATATTGAGTTCAGGGCACAAGAGGAAGGTTCTTTTTCAATCAGGGCACAGCTGTTGGCTTGCTCCAATTCTGGCTTGCTGTCCTTGTTTTGGGTGCCTCAGCTGACATTTGGTTTCTTGAGCGGCAATTTCCTAAATGTTTTCTTGGTCGGAGTTGGTTTTGCCTTCTTCCTTCCCAAATTTTGTATTCTGACGCAATATAAACTAGAGTTTGGACAGAGTAGCCATTATGAAATAAAAAACACAACACATAGGCGTTTGAAGCTTAGAAATCTACAGGTAACACAACCAAGGTGAGTTTTTGTGTTTTGGAAAATAAAATGGAACACTTTGGCTGAGGTGACAGATATTAATTGCCTCCAAACTGAGTTTCACTGTGATTTTCAGGTTAATTCAGTGAGAATTGCACAGGCAGTCACCTGGAGGGGTGGATGAATCCAGGACTAGCCGGATTTCTTACGACTAAATCAAGCCTAATATCATTATGGATTCTTGCATTTCTTTGGATTTTTTCTCTTTTTTCTTATTTATCATGGTTGGTAATGAATTTTTGATGTGAGCTTTGGATTTGAGGCTGCAATAAGAACTTCCGGGCACAAGAGGAAGGTTCTTTTTCAATCAGGGCACAGCTGTTGGCTTGCTCTAATTGTGGCTTGCTGTCATTGTTTTGGGTGCCTCAGCAAATTTGAGGTTTCTTGAGTGGCAATTTCCTAAATGTTTTCTGGGTCTGACACGGTTTTTTCTTCTTATTCCCAAATTTTTTATTCTGACTCAATACAAACAAGAGTTTGGACAGAGTAGCCATTATGAAATAAAAAACACAACAAATAGGCGTTTGAAGCTTAGAAATCTACAGGTAAGACGACCAAGGTGAGTTTTTGTGTTTTGGAAAATAAAATGGAACACTTTGGCTCAGGTGACATATATTAATTGCCTCCAAACTGAGTTTCCCTGTGATTTTCAGGTTAATTCTGTGAGAATTGCACAGGCAGTCACCTCGAGGGGTGGACGAATCCAGGAATAGCCGGATTCCTTACGACTAAATCAATCCCAATATCATTATGGATTCTTGCATTTCTTTGGCTTTTTTCTCATTTTTGTTATGTATGATGGTTTGTAATGAATTTTCTGATGTGCGCTTTGTTTTTGAGTTTGGCATATTGTGTTCAGGGCACAAGAGGATGGTTCTTTTTCAATCAGGGCACAGCTGTTGGCTTGCTCCAATTCTGGCTTGCTTTCATTGTTTTGGGTGCTTCAGCCGATTTGTGGTTACTTGAGTGGTAATTTACTAAATGCTTTCTGGGTCTGAGTTGGTTTTGCCTTGTTCTTCCCAAATTTTGTATTCTGATGCAATACAAGCAAGATTTTGGACAGAGTAGCCATTATGAAAAAAAAGAAAATACGGCAAATTGCCCTTTCAGGATTCAAAAGCTACAGGGAACAAGACCAAGATGAGTTTCTGTGTTTTGGATAATGACTTGGAACACTTCTGCTGAGGGGACAGATTCTAATTACCTTCCAATTGAGTGTGAGTGCGATTTTGAGGTGAATTCCATCAGAATTCCAAAGTCAGTCTGTGGAAGGGGTTGATGAATCTGGAAACAGCCAGTTTCCTTGTGTCTAAATCCAGCCAAATATCACAAAGGACTCTTGCATTTATTTGACTTTTTCACATTTCCCTTATTATCAAGGTTTGTAATGAATATTCTGATGTGAGCTTTGGTTTTGAGACGGCAATATGGAGTTCAGGGCACCGGAAGAATGGTCTTTTTAAAACAGGGCACAGCTGTTAGCTTGCTCCAATTCTGGGTTGCTGTCATTGGTTTTGGGGTTTCAGCTGACTTTTGGTTTCTTGAGCGGCAATTTTCTAAATTTTTTCTGGGTCTGAGTTAGTTTTGCCTTATTCCTTCCCAAATTTTGTATTCTGACACAATGCAACAAATAGACATTTACAGATTATAAATCTGCTGGTAACACGCCAATATGATTTTTTTTGTTTTGGAAAATAAAATGGAACACTTTGGCTGAGGTGACAGATATTAATTGCCTCCAAACTGAGTTTCACTGCGATTTTCTGATAAATTCAGTCGGAATTCCACAGGCAGTCAGCTGGAGCTGTGGATGAATCTGGGAACAGCCGATTTCCTTGCGACTAAATCAAGCCCAATATCATTATGGATTCTTGCATTTCTTTGGCTTTTTTCTCATCTTTCTTATTTATCATGGTTTGTAATGAATTTTCTGGTGTGAGCTTTGGTTTTGAGGCTGGCATATTGACTTCAGGGCACAAGTGGAAGGTTCTTTTTCAATCAGGGCACAGCTGTTGGCCTGCTCCAATTCTGGCTTGCTGTCATTGTTTGGGTGCCTCAGGAGATTTGTGGTTTCTTGAGTGCCAATTTCCTAAATGTTTTCTGGGTCTGAGTCGGTTTTGCCTTCTTATTCCCAAATTTTGTATTCTGATGCAATACAAGCAAGATTTTGGACAGAGTAGCCATTATGAAAGAAAAAAAAAAAAACACATCAAATTGCCCTTTCAGAATGAGAAATGTAGGCAATATGAACAAGATGTGTTTCTGTGTTTTGGAAAATGACATGGAACCCTTTTGCTGAGGGGACAGATTCTAATTCCCTCCAAATTTGGTTTCTTGTGTGGCATTTTCCTGAAAGTTTTCTGGGTCTGTGTTGGTTTTGCCTTTTTCCTTCCCAAATTTTGTATTCTGCCGCAGTAGAAACAAGAGTTTGGACAGAGTAGCCATTTTGTAATGAAAAACACAACAAATAGGCATTTGTAGCTTAGAAATCTACAGGTAACACGACCAAGGTGAGCTTTTGTGTTTTGGAAAATAAAATGGAACACTTTGGCTGAGGTGACAGATATTAATTGCCTCCAAACAGAGTTTCACTGCGATTTTCAGGTTAATTCAGTCAGAATTCCACAGGCAGTCAGATGGAGGGGTGGATGAATCCGGGAACAGCCAGTTTCCTTGCAACTGAATCAAGCCCAATATCATTCTGGATTCTTGCATTTCTTTGCCTTTTTTCTCATTTTTGTTATTTATCATGATTTGTAATGAATTTTCTGATGTGAGCTTTGGTTTTGAGGCTGCAATATGGAGTTCAGGCCACCGGGGGAATGGTCTTTTCCAAACAGGGCACAGCTGTTGGCCTGCTCCAATTCTGGCTTGCTGTCATTGTTTTGGGTGCCTCAGCTGAATTTAGATTTTTGAATGGAAATTTCCTAAATGTTTTATGGGTCTGAGTTGGTTTTGCCTTCTTCCTTCCCAAATTTTGTATTCTGACGCAATACAAACAAGAGTTTGGACAGAGTAGCCATTATGAAATAAAAAAACACATCAAATAGGTGTTTTAAGCTACAGGTAACACGACCAAGGTGAAAAAATAAAATGGAACACTTAGGCTGTGGTGACAGATATTAACTGCCTTCGTTCAGGTTCATTCAGTCAGAATTCCACAGGCTGTCAGCTGGAGGGGTGGATGAATCTGGGAACAGCCGGTTTCCTTGCGACAGTATCAAGGCCAATATCATTCTGGATTCTTGCATTTCTTTGACTTTTTTTCTCATTTTTCTTATTTATCATGCTTTGTAATGAATTTTCTGATGTGAGCTTTGGTTTTGAGGCTGGCATATTGAGTTCAGGGCACAAGAGGAAGGTTCTTTTTCAATCAGGGCACAGCTGTTGGCTTGCTCCAATTCTAGCTTGCTGTCATTGTTTTGGGTGCCTCAGCCGATTTGTGGTTTCTTGAGTGCCAAATTCCTAAATGTTTTCTGGGTCTGAGTTGGTTTTCCTTCTTCCTTCCCAAATTTTGTATTCTGACACAATACAAACAAGAGTTTGGACAGAGTAGCCATTAGGAAATAAAAAACACAACAAATAGGCTTTGGAAGCTACAGGTAACACGACCAAGGTGAGATTTTGTGTTTTGGAAAATCAAATGGAACAAGTTGGCTGTGGTGACAGATATTAACTGCCTCCGTTCAGGTTAATTCAGTCAGAATTCCACAGGCAGTCAGCTGGAGGGGTGGATGAATCCGGGAACAGCCGGTTTCCTTGCAACTAAATGAAGCCCAATATCATTATGGATTCTTGCATTTCTTTGGCTTTATTCTGATATTTCTTATTTATCATGGTTTGTAATGAATTTTCTGATGTGAGCTTTGGTTTTGAGGCTGAAGTATGGAGTTCAGGGCACCGGAGGAATGGTCTTTTTCAATCAGGGCACAGCTGTTGGCCTGCTCCAATTCTGGCTTGCTGTCATTGTTTTGGGTGCCTCCGCCAATTTGAGGTTTCTTGAGTTGCAATTTCCTAAACGTTTTCTGAGTCTCAGTTGGTTTTGTCCTCTTCCTTCCCAAATTTTGTATTCTGATGCAACAGAAACAAGAGTTTGGACAGAATAGCCATTATGAAATAAAAAAACACATCAAATAGGCTTTTGAAAGCTACAGGTAACACGACCAAGGTGAGATTTTGTTTTGGAAAATGAAATGGAACACTTTAGCTGTGGTGACAGATATTAACTGCCTCCGTTCAGGTTAATTCAGTCAATATTCCTCAGGCATCAGCTGGAGAGGTGGATGAATCTGGGAATGTACGGTTTCCTTGCGACTAAATCAAGCCCAATATCATTATGAATTCTTGAATTTCTTTGGCCTTTTTCTCATTTTTCTTAATTTTAGTGGTTTGTAATGAATTTTCTGATGTGAGCTTTGGTTTTGAGGCTGGCATATGGAGTTCAGGGCACAAGAGGAAGGTTCTTATTCAATCAGGTCACAGCTGTTGGCTTGCTCCAATTCTGGCTTGCCGTCATTGTTTTGGGTGCCTCCGCCGATTTGAAGTTTCTTGAGCATCAATATCCTAAATGTTTTCTTGGTCTGAGTTGGTTTTCCTTCTTCCTTCCCAAATTTTGTATTCTGACACAATACAAACAAGAGTTTGGACAGAGTAGCCATTAGGAAATAAAAAACACAACAAATAGGCTTTGGAAGCTACAGGTAACACGACCAAGGTGAGATTTTGTGTTTTGGAAAATCAAATGGAACAAGTTGGCTGTGGTGACAGATATTAACTGCCTCCGTTCAGGTTAATTCAGTCAGAATTCCACAGGCAGTCAGCTGGAGGGGTGGATGAATCCGGGAATAGCCGGTTTCCTTGCAACTAAATGAAGCCCAATATCATTATGGATTCTTGCATTTCTTTGGCTTTATTCTGATATTTCTTATTTATCATGGTTTGTAATGAATTTTCTGATGTGAGCTTTGGTTTTGAGGCTGCAATATGGAGTTCAGGGCACCGGAGGAATGGTCTTTTTCAATCAGGGCACAGCTGCTGGCTTGCTCCAATTATGGCTTGCTGTCATTGTTTTGGGTGCCTCCGCCGATTTCAGGTTTCTTGAGTGGCAATTTCCTAAACGTTTTCTGAGTCTCAGTTGTTTTTGTCCTCTTCCTTCCCAAATTTTGTATTCTGACGTAATACAAGCAAGATTTTGGACAGAATAGACATTATGAAATAAAAAACACATCAAATAGGCTTTTGAAAGCTACAGGTAACACGACCAAGGTGAGATTTTGTGTTTTGGAAAAAGATATGGAACACTTTTGCTGAGGTGACAGATATTAATTGCCTCCAAACCGAGTTTCACAGCGAATTTCATTTTAATTCAGTCAGAAACCACAGACACTCAGCTGGGAGGTATAGAAGAATCTGGAAACAGCCATTAACAAGGGAATAAATCAAGCCCAATATCACTAAGAACTCCTGCATTTCTTTGGATTTTTTCTGATTTTTCTTATTTATCATGGTTTGTAATGAATTTTCTGATGTGAGCTTTGGTTTTGAGGCTGCAATATCGAGTTCAGGACACCGGAGGAATGGTCTTTTTCAATCAGGGCACAGCTGTTGGCTTGCTCCAATTCTGGCTTGCTTTCAAGGTTTTGGCTTCCTCAGCGGCCCTTTGTTTCTTGAGCGGCAATTTCCTAAATGTTTTCTGGGTCTGAGTTGGTTTTCCCTTCTTCCTTCCCAAATTTTGTAATCTGACGCAATAGAAACAAAAGTTTCGCAGAGTAGGCATTATGAAATAGAAAAACTCAACAAAAGGGTTTGAAGCTTAGAAATCTACAGGTAACACGACCAAGGTGAGATTTGTGTTTTGCAAAATGAAATGGAACACTTTGGCTGAGGTGACAGATATTAATTGCCTCCAAACTGAGTTTCCCAGCGATTTTCAGGATAATTCTCTCAGAATTCCACAGGCAGTCAGCTGGAGGGGTGGATGATTACTGGAACAGCCGGTTTCCTAGCGACTAAATCAAGCCCAATATCATTATGGATTCTTGCTTTTCTTTTGCTTTTTTCTCCTTTTTCTTATTTATCATGGTTTGTAATGAATGTTCTGATGTGAGCTTTGGTTCTGAGGCTGGCATATTGAGTTCAGGGTAAAAGAGGAAGGTTCTTTTTCAAACAGGGTACCGCTGTTGGCATGCTCCAATTATGGCTTGCTGTCATTGTTGTGGGTGCCTCAGCTGACTTGGTTTCTTGAGTGGAAATTTCCTAAATGTTTTCTGGGTCTGAGTTGGTTTTGCCTTCTTCCTTCCCAAATTTTGTATTCTGACGCCATACAAACAAGAGTTTGGGCAGAGTAGCTATTATGAAATAAAAAACACAACAAATAGGCATTTGAAGCTTAGAAATCTACAGGTAACATGACCAAGGTGAGGTTTTGTGTTTTGGAAAATAAAATGGAACACTTTGGCTGAGGTGACAGATATTAATTGCCTCCAAACTGAGTTTCACTGCGATTTTCAGGTTAATTCAGTCAGAATTCCACAGGCAGTGAGCTGGAGCAGAGGATGAATCTAGCTACAGCCGGTTTCCTTGTGACTAATAAGGCCAAATGTCATTATGGATTCTTGCATTTCTTTGGCTTTTTTCTCTGATTTCCTATTTATCATGGTTTGTAATGAATTTTCTGATGTGAGCTTTGGTTTTATGGCTGCAATATGGAGTTCAGAGCACCGGGGGAATGGTCTTTTTCAAACAGGGCACAGCAGTTGGCCTGCTCCAATTCTGGCTTGCTGTCATTGCTTTGGGTGCCTCAGCTGACTTGGTTTCTTGAGCGGCAATTTCCTAAATGTTTTCTGGGTCTGAGTTGGTTTTGCCTTCTTCCTTCCCAAATTTTGTATTCTGACGCCAAACAAACAAGAGTTTGGGCAGAGTAGCCATTATGAAATGAAAAACACAACAAATAGGCATTTGAAGCTTAGAAATCTACAGGTAACACGACCAAGGTGATTTTTTGTGTTTTGGAAAATAAAATGGAACACTTTGGCTGAGGTGACAGATATTAATTGCCTCCAAACTGAGTTTCACTGCGATTTTCAGGTTAATTCAGTCAGAATTCCACAGGCAGTCAACTGGAGGGGTGAATGAATCCGCGAACAGCCGGCTTCCATGTGACTAAATCAAGCCCAATAACATTACGGATTCTTGCATTTCTTTGGCTTTTTTCTCCTTTTTCTTATTTATCATGGTTTGTAATGAATTTTCTGATGTGAGCTTTTGTTTTGAGGCTGCAATATGGAGTTCAGGGAGCAAGAGGAAGGTTCTGTTTCAAACAGGGCACAGCTATTGGCCTTCCCCAATTCTGGCTTGCTTTCATTGTTTTGGGATCCTCAGCTGATTTGTGGTTTCTTGAGCGGCAATTTTCTGAATGTTTTCTGGGTCTGAGTTGGTTTTGCCTTCTTCCTTCCCAAATTTTGTATTCTGACGCCATACAAACAAGAGTTTGGGTAGAATAGCCATTATGAAATAAAAAACACAAGAAATAGGCGTTTGAAGCTTAGAAATCTACAGGTAACACGACCAAGGTGAGTTTTTGTGTTTTGCAAAATAAAATGGAACACTTTAGCTGAGGTGACAGATATTAATTGCCTCCAAACTGAGTTTCACTGCGATTTTCAGGTTAATTCAGTCAGAATTCCATAGGCAGTCAGCTGGATGGGTGGATGAATCCGGGAACAGCCGGTTTCCTTGCGACTATATCAAGCCTGATATCATTATGGATTCTTGCTTTTCTTTTGCCTTTTTCTCCTTTTTCTTATTTATCATGGTTTGTAATGAATGTTCTGATGTGAGCTTTGGTTCTGAGGCTGGCATATTGAGTTCAGGGTAAAAGAGGAAGGTTCTTTTTCAAACAGGGTACCGCTGTTGGCATGCTCCAATTATGGCTTGCTGTCATTGTTGTGGGTGCCTCAGCTGACTTGGTTTCTTGAGTGGCAATTTCCTAAATGTTTTCTGGGTCTGAGTTGGTTTTGCCTTCTTCCTTCCCAAATTTTGTATTCTGACGCCATACAAACAAGAGTTTGGGCAGAGTAGCTATTATGAAATAAAAAACACAACAAATAGGCATTTGAAGCTTAGAAATCTACAGGTAACATGACCAAGGTGAGTTTTTGTGTTTTGGAAAATAAAATGGAACACTTTGGCTGAGGTGACAGATATTAATTGCCTCCAAACTGAGTTTCACTGCGATTTTCAGGTTAATTCAGTCAGAATTCCACAGGCAGTGAGCTGGAGCAGAGGATGAATCTAGCTACAGCCGGTTTCCTTGTGACTAATAAGGCCAAATGTCATTATGGATTCTTGCATTTCTTTGGCTTTTTTCTCGGATTTCCTATTTATCATGGTTTGTAATGAATTTTCTGATGTGAGCTTTGGTTTTATGGCTGCAATATGGAGTTCAGAGCACCGGGGGAATGGTCTTTTTCAAACAGGGCACAGCAGTTGGCCTGCTCCAATTCTGGCTTGCTGTCATTGTTTTGGGTGCCTCAGCCGATATGTGGTTTGTGAGCGGCAATTTCCTAAATGTTTTCTGGGTCTGAGTTGGTTTTGCCTTCTTCCTACCCAAATTTTGTATTCTGACGCCATACAAACAAGAGTTTCAGCAGAGTAGCCCTTATGAAATAGAAAAACACAACAAATAAGCGTTTGAAGCTTAGAAATCTACAGGTAACACGACCAAGGTGAGATTTGTGTTTTGCAAAATCAAATGGAACACTTTGGCTGAGGTGACAGATATTAATTGCCTCCAAAGTGAGTTTCACTGCGATTTTCAGGTTAATTCAGTCAGAATTACACAGGCAGTCAGCTGGAGGGGCAGATGATTCCGGAAACAGCCGGTTTCCTTGCGACTGAATCAAGCCTAATATCATTATGGATTCTTGCTTTTCTTTTCTTTTTTCTCCTTTTTCTTATTTATCATGGTTTGTAATGAATTTTCTGATGTGAGCTTTGGTTCTGAGGCTGGCATATTGAGTTCAGGTCAGAAGAGGAAGGTTCTTTTTCAAACAGGGCACAGCTGTTGGCTTGCTCTAATTCTGGCTTGCTGTCATTGCTTTGGGTGCCTCAGCTAACTTTTGGTTTCTTGAGCGGCAATTTCCTGAATATTTTCTGGGTCTGAGTTGGTTTTGCCTTCTTCCTTCTGAAATTTTGTATTCTGACGCCAAACAAACACGAGTTTGGGCAGAGTAGCCATTATGAAATAAAAAAACACAACAAATAGGCGTTTGAAGCTTAGAAATCTACAGGTAACATGAGCAAGGTGATTTTTTGTGTTTTGGAAAATAAAATGGAACACTTTGGCTGAGGTGACAGATATTAATTGCCTCCAAACTGAGTTTCACTGCGATTTTCAGATTAATTCAGTCATAATTCCACAGGCTGTCAGCTGGAGGTGTGGATGAATCTGCGAACAGCCGGCTTCCATGTGACTAAATCAAGCCCAATAACATTATGGATTCTTGCATTTCTTTGGCTTTTTTCTCCTTTTTCTTATTTATCATGGTTTGTAATGAATTTTCTGATATGAGCTTTGGTTTTGAGGCTGCAAAATGGAGTTCAGGGAGCAAGAGGAATGTTCTGTTTCAAACAGGGCACAGCTATTGGCCTGCCTCAATTCTGGCTTGCTTTCATTGTTTGGGATCCTCAGCTGATTTGTGGTTTCTTGAGTGGCAATTTGCTAAATGTTTTCTGGGTCTGAGTTGTTTTTCCCTTCTTCCTTCCCAAATTTTGTATTCTGACGCCATACAAACAAGAGTTTGTATGATGCAATACAAGCAAGATTTTGGACAGAGTAGCCATTATGAAAGAATAAAAAAAAAAACACAGCAAATTGACCTTTCAGGATTAGAAATCCATAGGCAACACAACCAAGATGAGATTCTGTGTTTTGGAAAATGACATGGAACGCTTCTGCTGAGGGGACAGATTCTAATTCCCTCCAAATGGAGTGTGAGAGCGATTTTGAGGTGAATTCAATCAGAATTCCAAAGTCAGTCTGTGGAAGGGGGGAATGAATCTGGAAACAGCCACTTTCTTTGTGTCTAATTCCAGCCAAATATCACAAAGGACTCTTGCATTTCTTTGGCTTTTTCACATTTCCCTAATTTATCATGGTTTGTAATGAATTTTCTGATGTGAGCTTTGGTTTTGAGGCTGCAATATAGAGTTCAGGGCACCGGAGGAATGGTCTTTTTCAAACAGGGCACAGCTGTTGGTGTGCTCCAATTCTGGCTATTATCTTTGTTTTGGGTGCCTCAGCTGAAATTTGGTTTCTTGAGTTTCACTGGGATTGTCAGGTTAATTCAGTCAGAATTCCACAGGCAGTCAGCTTTAGTGGTGGATGAATCTGGGAACAGCCGGTTTCCTTGCAACTAAATCAAACCCAATATCATTATGGATTCTTGCATTTCTTTGGCTTTTTTCTCTTTTTTCTTATTTATCATGGTTTGTAATGAATTTTCTGATGTGAGCTTTGGTTTTGAGGCTGGCATATTGAGTTCAGGGCACAAGAGGAAGGTTGTTTTTCAATCAGGGCACAGCTGTTGGCTTGCTCCACTTCTGGCTTGCTGTCATTGTTTTGAGTGCCTCAGCCGATTTGTGGTTTCTTGTGTGGCAATTTCCCAAATGTTTTCCGGGTCTGAGTTGGCTTTGCCTTCTTCCTTCCCAAATTTTGTATTCTGATGCAATGCAAAGAAGAGTTTGTACAGAATAGCCATTATGAAAGAAAAAACACAACAAATAGGCGTTTGAAGCTTAGAAATCTACAGGTAACATGACCAAGGTGAGATTTTGTGTTTTGGAAAATCAAATGGAACACTTTGGCTGAGGTGACAGATATTAATTGCCTCCAAACTGAGTTTCACTGTGATTTTCAGGTTAATTCAGTCAGAATTCCACAGGCTGTCAGCTGGAGGGGTTGATGAATCCGGGAACAGCCGGTTTCCTAGCAACTAAATCAAGCCCTATATCATTATGGATTCTTGCATGTTTTTGGCTTTTTTCTCTTTTTTCTTATTTATCATGGTTTGTAATGAATTTTCTGATGTGAGCTTTGGTTTTGAGGCTGGCATATTGAGTTCAGGGCACAAGAGGAAGGTTCTTTTTCAATCAGGGCACAGCTGTTGGCTTGCTCCACTTCTGGCTTGCTGTCATTGTTTTGGGTGCCTCAGCTGATTTGTGGTTTCTTGTGTGGCAATTTCCTAACTGTTTTCGGGGTCTGAGTTGGTTTTGCCTTCTTCCTTCCCAATTTTTGTATTCTGATGCAATACAAGCAAGATTTTGGACAGAGTAGCCATTATGAAAGAAAAAAAAAAACACACAGCAAATTGACCTTTCAGGATTAGAAATCCATAGGCAACACAACCAAGGTGAGATTCTGTGTTTTGGAAAATGACATGGAACGCTTCTGCTGAGGGGACAGATTCTAATGCCCTCCAAATGGAGTGTGAGAGCGATCTTGAGGTGAATTCAATCAGAATTCCAAAGTCGGTCTGTGGAAGGGGGGGATGAATCTGGAAACAGCCAGTTTCTTTGTGTCTAAATCCTGCCAAATATCACAAAGGACTCTTGCATTTCTTTGGCTTTTTCACATTTCCCTTATTTATCATGGTTTGTAATGAATTTTCTGATGTGAGCTTTGGTTTTGAGGCTGGCATATTATGTTCAGGGCACAAGAGGAAGGTTCTTTTTCAATCAGGGCACAGCTGTTGGCTTGCTCCAATTCTGGCTTGCTGTCATTGTTTTGGGTGCCTCAGCTGATTTGTGGTTTCTTGAGTGGCAATTTCCTAAATGTTTTCTGGGTCTGAGTCGGTTTTGCCTTCTTATTCCCAAATTTTGTATTCTGATGCAATACAAGCAAGATTTTGGAGAGTAGCCATTATGAAAGAAAAAAAAAAAAAAGCGCATTGCCCTTTCAGGATTAGAAATCTACAGGCAACACAACCAAGATGAGTTTCTGTGTTTTGGAAAATGACATAGAACGCTTCTGCTGAGGGGACAGATTCTAATTCCCTCCCAAATGATTGTGAGTACGATTTTGAGGTGAATTCAATCAGAATTCCAAAGTCAGTCTGTGGAAGGGGGTATGAATCTGGAAACATCCAGTTTCCTTGTGTCTAAATCCAGCCAAATATCACAAAGTACTCTTGCATTTCTTTGGCTTTTTTCTCTTTTTTCTTATTTATCATGGTTTGAAATTAATTTTCTGATGTGAGCTTTGGTTTTGAGGCTGGCATTTTGAGTTCAGGGCACCGGAGGAATGGTCTTTTTCAAACAGGGCACAGCTGTTGGCTGGCTGCAGTTCTGGCTTGCTGTCCTTATTTTGAGTACCTCAGCCGATTTGTGGTTTCTTGTGTGGCAATTTCCCAAATGTTTTCTGGGTCTGAGTTGGCTTTGCCTTCTTCCTTCCCAAATTTTGTATTCTGATGCAATACAAGCGAGATTTTCGACAGAGTAGACATTATGAAATAAAAAACACAACTAATAGGCGTTTGAAGCTTAGAAATCAACAGGTAACATGACCAAGGTGAGTTTTTGTGTTTTGGAAAAGAAAATGGAACACTTTGGCTGAGGTGACAGATATTAATTGCCTCCAAACTGAGTTTCACTGCGATTTTCAGGTTAATTCATTCAGAATTCCACAGGCAGCAGCTGGAGGGGTGGATGAATCCGTGAACAGCTGGTTTCCTAGCGACTAAATCAAGCCCTATATCATTATGCATTCTTGCATTTTTTTGGCTTTTTTCTCTTTTTTCTTATTTATCATGGTTTGTAATGAATTTTCTGATATGAGCTTTGGTTTTGAGGCTGGCATATTGAGTTCAGGGTACAAGAGGAAGGTTCTTTTTCAATCAGGGCACAGCTGTTGGCTTGCTCCAATTCTGGCTTGCTGTCATGGTTTTGGGTGCCTCAGCTGACTTTTGGTTTCTTGAGTGGCAATTTCCTAAATGTTCTCTGGGTCTGAGTTGGCTTTGCCATCTTCCTTCCCAAATTTTGTATTCTGATGCAATACAAGCAAGATTTTGGTCAGAGTAGCCATTATGAAATAAAAAACACAACAAATAGGTGTTTGAAGCATACAAATCTACAGGTAACATGACCAAGCTGTTTTTGTGTTTTGGAAAATGAAATGGAACATGTTGGCTGAGGTAACAGATATTAATTGCCTCCAAACTCAGTTTCACTGCGATTTTCAGGTTACTTCAGTTAATTCAGTTAGGATTCCACAGGCTTGCATTTCTTCAGCTTTTTCACATTTCCCTTATTTATCATGGTTTGTATGAATTTTCTGATGTGAGCTTTGGTTTTGAGGCTGGCATATTGAGTTCAGGGCACAAGAGGAAGGTTCTTTTTCAATCAGGGCACAGCTGTTGGCTTGCTCCACTTCTGGCTTTCTGTCATTGTTTTGGGTGCCTCAGCTGATTTGTGGTTTCTTGTGTGGCAATTTCCTAAATGTTTTCGGGGTCTGAGTTGGTTTTGCCTTCTTCCTTCCCAATTTTTGTATTCTGATGCAATACAAGCAAGATTTTGGAGAGTAGCCATTATGAAAGAAAAAAAAAAAACACACAGCAAATTGACCTTTCAGGATTAGAAATCCATAGGCAACACAACCAAGATGAGATTCTGTGTTTTGGAAAATGACATGGAACGCTTCTGCTGAGGGGACAGATTCTAATTCCCTCCAAATGGAGTGTGAGAGCGATTTTGAGGTGAATTCAATCAGAATTCCAAAGTCAGTCTGTGGAAGGGGGGGATGAATCTGGAAACAGCCAGTTTCTTTGTGTCTAAATCCTGCCAAATATCACAAAGGACTCTTGCATTTCTTTGGCTTTTTCACATTTCCCTAATTTATCATGGTTTGTAATGAATTTTCTGATGTGAGCTTTGGTTTTGAGGCTGGCATATTGAGTTCAGGGCACCGGAGGAATGGTCTTTTTCAAACAGGGCACAGCTGTTGGTGTGCTCCAATTCTGGCTATTATCTTTGTTTTGGGTGCCTCAGCTGAAATTTGGTTTCTTGAGTTTCACTGGGATTGTCAGGTTAATTCAGTCAGAATTCCACAGGCAGTCAGCTTTAGTGGTGGATGAATCTGGGAACAGCCGGTTTCCTTGCAACTAAATCAAACCCAATATCATTATGGATTCTTGCATTTCTTTGGCTTTTTTCTCTTTTTTCTTATTTATCATGGTTTGTAATGAATTTTCTGATGTGAGCTTTGGTTTTGAGGCTGGCATATTGAGTTCAGGGCACAAGAGGAAGGTTGTTTTTCAATCAGGGCACAGCTGTTGGCTTGCTCCACTTCTGGCTTGCTGTCATTGTTTTGAGTGCCTCAGCCGATTTGTGGTTTCTTGTGTGGCAATTTCCCAAATGTTTTCCGGGTCTGAGTTGGCTTTGCCTTCTTCCTTCCCAAATTTTGTATTCTGATGCAATGCAAAGAAGAGTTTGTACAGAATAGCCATTATGAAAGAAAAAACACAACAAATAGGCGTTTGAAGCTTAGAAATCTACAGGTAACATGACCAAGGTGAGATTTTGTGTTTTGGAAAATCAAATGGAACACTTTGGCTGAGGTGACAGATATTAATTGCCTCCAAACTGAGTTTCACTGTGATTTTCAGGTTAATTCAGTCAGAATTCCACAGGCTGTCAGCTGGAGGGGTTGATGAATCCGGGAACAGCCGGTTTCCTAGCGACTAAATCAAGCCCTATATCATTATGGATTCTTGCATGTTTTTGGCTTTTTTCTCTTTTTTCTTATTTATCATGGTTTGTAATGAATTTTCTGATGTGAGCTTTGGTTTTGAGGCTGGCATATTGAGTTCAGGGCACAAGAGGAAGGTTCTTTTTCAATCAGGGCACAGCTGTTGGCTTGCTCCACTTCTGGCTTGCTGTCATTGTTTTGGGTGCCTCAGCTGATTTGTGGTTTCTTGTGTGGCAATTTCCTAACTGTTTTCGGGGTCTGAGTTGGTTTTGCCTTCTTCCTTCCCAATTTTTGTATTCTGATGCAATACAAGCAAGATTTTGGACAGAGTAGCCATTATGAAAGAAAAAAAAAAAAACACACAGCAAATTGACCTTTCAGGATTAGAAATCCATAGGCAACACAACCAAGGTGAGATTCTGTGTTTTGGAAAATGACATGGAACGCTTCTGCTGAGGGGACAGATTCTAATGCCCTCCAAATGGAGTGTGAGAGCGATCTTGAGGTGAATTCAATCAGAATTCCAAAGTCGGTCTGTGGAAGGGGGGGATGAATCTGGAAACAGCCAGTTTCTTTGTGTCTAAATCCTGCCAAATATCACAAAGGACTCTTGCATTTCTTTGGCTTTTTCACATTTCCCTTATTTATCATGGTTTGTAATGAATTTTCTGATGTGAGCTTTGGTTTTGAGGCTGGCATATTATGTTCAGGGCACAAGAGGAAGGTTCTTTTTCAATCAGGGCACAGCTGTTGGCTTGCTCCAATTCTGGCTTGCTGTCATTGTTTTGGGTGCCTCAGCTGATTTGTGGTTTCTTGAGTGGCAATTTCCTAAATGTTTTCTGGGTCTGAGTCGGTTTTGCCTTCTTATTCCCAAATTTTGTATTCTGATGCAATACAAGCAAGATTTTGGAGAGTAGCCATTATGAAAGAAAAAAAAAAAAAAAGCGCATTGCCCTTTCAGGATTAGAAATCTACAGGCAACACGACCAAGATGAGTTTCTGTGTTTTGGAAAATGACATAGAACGCTTCTGCTGAGGGGACAGATTCTAATTCCCTCCCAAATGATTGTGAGTACGATTTTGAGGTGAATTCAATCAGAATTCCAAAGTCAGTCTGTGGAAGGGGGTATGAATCTGGAAACATCCAGTTTCCTTGTGTCTAAATCCAGCCAAATATCACAAAGTACTCTTGCATTTCTTTGGCTTTTTTCTCTTTTTTCTTATTTATCATGGTTTGAAATTAATTTTCTGATGTGAGCTTTGGTTTTGAGGCTGGCATTTTGAGTTCAGGGCACCGGAGGAATGGTCTTTTTCAAACAGGGCACAGCTGTTGGCTGGCTGCAGTTCTGGCTTGCTGTCCTTATTTTGAGTACCTCAGCCGATTTGTGGTTTCTTGTGTGGCAATTTCCCAAATGTTTTCTGGGTCTGAGTTGGCTTTGCCTTCTTCCTTCCCAAATTTTGTATTCTGATGCAATACAAGCGAGATTTTCGACAGAGTAGACATTATGAAATAAAAAACACAACTAATAGGCGTTTGAAGCTTAGAAATCAACAGGTAACATGACCAAGGTGAGTTTTTGTGTTTTGGAAAAGAAAATGGAACACTTTGGCTGAGGTGACAGATATTAATTGCCTCCAAACTGAGTTTCACTGCGATTTTCAGGTTAATTCATTCAGAATTCCACAGGCAGCAGCTGGAGGGGTGGATGAATCCGTGAACAGCTGGTTTCCTAGCGACTAAATCAAGCCCTATATCATTATGCATTCTTGCATTTTTTTGGCTTTTTTCTCTTTTTTCTTATTTATCATGGTTTGTAATGAATTTTCTGATATGAGCTTTGGTTTTGAGGCTGGCATATTGAGTTCAGGGTACAAGAGGAAGGTTCTTTTTCAATCAGGGCACAGCTGTTGGCTTGCTCCAATTCTGGCTTGCTGTCATGGTTTTGGGTGCCTCAGCTGACTTTTGGTTTCTTGAGTGGCAATTTCCTAAATGTTCTCTGGGTCTGAGTTGGCTTTGCCATCTTCCTTCCCAAATTTTGTATTCTGATGCAATACAAGCAAGATTTTGGTCAGAGTAGCCATTATGAAATAAAAAACACAACAAATAGGTGTTTGAAGCATACAAATCTACAGGTAACATGACCAAGCTGTTTTTGTGTTTTGGAAAATGAAATGGAACATGTTGGCTGAGGTAACAGATATTAATTGCCTCCAAACTCAGTTTCACTGCGATTTTCAGGTTACTTCAGTTAATTCAGTTAGGATTCCACAGGCTTGCATTTCTTCAGCTTTTTCACATTTCCCTTATTTATCATGGTTTGTATGAATTTTCTGATGTGAGCTTTGGTTTTGAGGCTGGCATATTGAGTTCAGGGCACAAGAGGAAGGTTCTTTTTCAATCAGGGCACAGCTGTTGGCTTGCTCCACTTCTGGCTTTCTGTCATTGTTTTGGGTGCCTCAGCTGATTTGTGGTTTCTTGTGTGGCAATTTCCTAAATGTTTTCGGGGTCTGAGTTGGTTTTGCCTTCTTCCTTCACAATTTTTGTATTCTGATGCAATACAAGCAAGATTTTGGAGAGTAGCCATTATGAAAGAAAAAAAAAAAACACACAGCAAATTGACCTTTCAGGATTAGAAATCCATAGGCAACACAACCAAGATGAGATTCTGTGTTTTGGAAAATGACATGGAACGCTTCTGCTGAGGGGACAGATTCTAATTCCCTCCAAATGGAGTGTGAGAGCGATTTTGAGGTGAATTCAATCAGAATTCCAAAGTCAGTCTGTGGAAGGGGGGGATGAATCTGGAAACAGCCAGTTTCTTTGTGTCTAAATCCTGCCAAATATCACAAAGGACTCTTGCATTTCTTTGGCTTTTTCACATTTCCCTAATTTATCATGGTTTGTAATGAATTTTCTGATGTGAGCTTTGGTTTTGAGGCTGGCATATTGAGTTCAGGGCACCGGAGGAATGGTCTTTTTCAAACAGGGCACAGCTGTTGGCCTGCTCCAATTCTGGCTATTGTCTTTGTTTTGGGTGCCTCAGCTGAAATTTGGTTTCTTGAGTTTCACTGCGATTGTCAGGTTAATTCAGTCAGAATTCCACAGGCCCTCAGCTTGAGGGGCGAATGAATCCGGGAACAGCCGGTTTCCTTGCGACTAAATCAAGCCCAATATAATTAGGGATTCTTGCATTTCTTTGGCTTTTTTCTCATTTTTCTTATGTATCATGGTTTGTAATGAATTTTCTGATGTGAGCTTTGGTTTTGAGGCTGGCATATTGAGTTCAGGGCACAAGAGGAAGGTTCTTTTTCAATCAGGGCACAGCTGTTGGCGTGCTCCAATTCTGGCTTGCTGTCATTGTTTTGGGTGCCTCAGCTGACTTTTGGTTTCTTGAGTGAAAATTTCCTAAATGTTTTCTGGGTCTGAGTTTTTTTGCCTTCTCCCTTTTGAAATTTTGCATTCTGACACAATACAAACAAGAGTTTGGGCACAGTAGCCATTATGAAATAAACAACACAACAAATTGCGTTTGAAGCTTAGAAATCTGCAGGTAGCATGACCAAGGTGAGTTTTTGTGTATTGGAAAATAAAATGGAACACTTTGGCTGAAGTGACAGATATTAATTGCCTCCAAACCGAGTTTCACTGCGATTTTCATGTTAATTCAGTCAGAAACCACAGACACTCAGCTGGGAGTTGTTGATGAATCTGCAACCAGCCAGCAATAAGAGAATAAATCAAGCCCAATATCACTAAGAACTCCTGCATTTCTTTGGCTTTTTTCTGATTTTTCTTATTTATCATGGTTTGTAATGAATTTTCTGATGTGAGCTTTGGTTTTGAGGCTGGCATATTGAGTTCAGGGTACAAGAGGAAGGTTCTTTTTCAATCAGGGCACAGCTGTTGGTGTGTTCCAATTCTGGCATCCTGACATTTTTTTGGGTGCCTCAGCTGATTTGTGATTTCTTGAGCGGCAATTTCCTAAATGTTTTCTGGGTCTGAGTTGGTTTTCCCTTCTTCCTTCCCTAATTTTGTAACTGACACAATACAAACAAGAGTTTGGCCAGAGCAGCCATTATGAAATAAAAAACACTACACATATGTGTTTGAAGCTTAGAAATCTACAGATAACACGACCAAGGTGAGTTTTTGTGTTATGGAAAATAAAATGGAACACTTTGGCTGAGGTGACAGATATTAATTGCCTCCAAACTGAGTTTCACTGCGATTTGCAGGTTAATTCAGTCAGAATTCCACAGGCAGTCAGCTGTAGGGGTGGATGAATCCGGGAACAGCCCGTTTCCTTGCGACTAAATCCAGCTCAATATCATTATGGATTCTTGCATTTCTTGGCTTTTTTCTCATTTTTCTTATGTATCGTGGTTTGTAATGAATTTCCTGATGTCAGCTTTGGATTTGAGGCTGGAATATGGAGTTCAGGGTCCCGGAAGAATGGCCTTTTTCAATCAGGACTCAGCTGATTGCCTCCTCCAATTCTGGCTTGCTGTCATGGTTTTGGGTGCCTCAGCTGACTTTTGGTTTCTTGAGTGGCAATTTCCTAAATGTTTTCTGTGTCTGAGTTGGCTTTGCCTTCTACCTTCCCAAATTTTGTATGTGATGCAATACAAGGAAGATTTTGGACAGAGTAGCCATTATGAAATAAAAAAAACACAACAAATAGGCGTTTGAAGCTTGGAAATCTATAGGTAACATGACCAAAGTGAGTTTTTTTGTTTTGGAAAATAAAATGGAACACTTTGGCTGAGGTGACAGATATTAATTGTCTCCAAACCGAATTTCACTACCATTTTGAGGTGAATTCAGTCAGAATCCCTATTCACTCAGCTGGGAGTTGTGGATGAATCTGGAAACAGCTGTTTACTTAGGAATAAATCAAGCCCAATATCACTAAGAAAACTTGCATTTCTTTGGCTTTTTTCTGATTTTTCCTATTTATCATGGTTTGAAAAGAATTTTTTGATGTGAGCTTTGGTTTTGTGGCTGGCATATTGAGTTTAGGGCACAAGAGGAAGGTTCTTTTTCAATCAGGGCACAGCTGTTGGCTTGCTTCAATTCTGGCTTGCTGTCATGGTTTTGGGTGCCTCAGCTGATTTGTGGATTCTTTTTCTGCAGTTTCCTAAATGTTTTCTGGTTCTGATCGGATTTGCCTTCTTATTCCCAAATTTTGTATTCTGACGCAATACAAGCAAGATTTTGGACAGAGTAGCCATTATGAAAGAAAAAAAAAACACAGTAAATTGCCCTTTCAGGATTAGAAATCTACAGGCAACACGACCAAGATGTGTTTCTGTGTTTTGGAAATTCACATGGAACACTTCTGCTGAGGGGACAGATACTAATTCCCTCCAAATTGAGTGTGAGTGCGATTTTGAGGTGAATTGAGTCAGAATTCCAAAGTCAGTCTGTGGAAGGGGGGGATGAATCCAGAAACAGCCTGTTTCCTTCTGTCTAAATCCAGCCAAATACCACAAAGGACTCTTGAATTTCTTTGGCTTTCTCAGATTTCCCTTATTTATCATTGTTTGTAATGATTATTTTTTGTGAGCTTTGGTTTTGAGGCTGGAATATGGAGTTCAGGGCACTGGATTAATGGTTTTGTTCAATCAGGGCACAGCTGTTGGCTTGCTCCAATTCTGGCTTGCTGTCATTGTTTTGGGTGCCTCAGCCGATTTGTGGTTTCTTGAGTGGTAATTTGCTAAATATTTTCTGGGTCTGAGTCGGTTTTACCTTCTTCCTTCTCAAATTTTGTATTCTGATGCAATACAAGCAAGATTTTGACAGAGTAGCCATTATGAAAGAAAAAATAACACAGCAAATTGCCCTTTCAGGATTAGAAATCTGCAGGCAAAGCGACCAAGATGAGTTTCTGTGTTTTGGAAAATGACATGGAACACTTCTGCTGAGGGGACAGATCCTAATTCCCTCCAAATTGAGTGTGAGTGCGATTTTGAGGTGAATTCAATCAGAATTCCAAAGTCTGTCTGTGGAAGGGGGTATGAATCTGGGAACAGCCAGTTTCCTTGTGTCTGAATCCAGCCAAATATCACAAAGGACTCCTGCATTTCTTTGGCTTTTTCACATTTCCCTTATTTATCATGGTTTGTAATGAATTTTCTGCTGTGAGCTTTGGTTTTGAGGCTGGAATATGGAGATCAGGGCACAGGAGGAATGGTCTTTTTCAAACAGGGCACAGTTGTCGCCTTGCTCCCATTTTGCCTTGCTGTCATTGTTTTGGGTGCCTCAGCTGACTTTTGGTTTCTTGAGCGGCAATTTCCTAAATGTTTTATGGGTCTGAGTTGGTTTTAGCTTCTTCCTTCCCAAATTTTGTATTCTGACACAATACAAACAAGAGTTTGGGCACGGTAGCCATTATGAAATAAAAAACACAACAAATAGGTGTTTGAAGCTTAGAAA
Organism: Oryctolagus cuniculus; assembly: GCF_964237555.1. NCBI lineage: Eukaryota > Metazoa > Chordata > Mammalia > Lagomorpha > Leporidae > Oryctolagus > Oryctolagus cuniculus. The sequence continues at coordinate 182,372 of NW_027208382.1, read as the reverse complement.
TCTACAGGTAACACGACCAAGGTGAGTTTTTGTGTTTTGGAAAATAAAATGAAAACTTTGGCTGAGGTGACAGATATTAATTGCCTCCAAACTGAGTTTCACTGCAATTTTCAGGTGAATTCAGTCAGAATTCCACAGGCAGTCAGCTGGAGGGGTGGATGAATCCGGGAACAGCCGGTTTCCTTGCAACTAAATCAAGCCCAATATCATTATGGATTCTTGCATTTCTTTGGCTTTTTTCTCATTTTTCTTATTTATCATGGTTTGTAATGAATTTTCTGATGTGAGCTTTGGTTTTGAGGCTGCAATATGGAGTTCAGGCACTGGATTAATGGTCTTTTTCAATCAGGGCACAGCTGTTGGCTTGCTCCACTTCTGGATTGCTGTGATTTTTTTGGTGCCTCAGCTGACTTTAGGTTTCTTGAGCGGCAATTTCCTAAATGTTTTCTGAGTCTCAGTTGGATTTGCCTTCTTCCTTCCCAAATTTTGTATTCTGACGCAATATAAACAAGAGTTTGGACAGAGTAGCCATTATGAAATAAACAACACAACAAATATGCATTTGAAGCTTAGAAATCTACAGGTAACACGACCAAGGTGAGTTTTTGTGTTTTGGAAAATCAAATGGAACACTTTGGCTGAGGTGACAGATAGTAATTGCCTCCAAACTGAGTTTCACTGCGATTTTCATGTTAATTCAGTCAGAAACCACAGACACTCAGCTGGGAGGTATGGATGAATCTGGAAACAGCCATTAACAAGGGAATGATTCAAGCCCAATATCACTAAGAACTCCTGAATTTCTTTGGATTTTTTAGGATTTTTCTTATTTTTCATGGTTTGTAATAAATTTTCTGATGTGAGCTTTCGTTTTGAACCTGCAAGATGGAGTTCAGGGCACTGGATTAATGGTCTTGTTCAATCAGGGCACAGCTGTTGGCATGCTCCAATTCTGTCTTCCTTTCAAGGTTTTGGGTGCCTCAGTGTCCTTCAGTTTCTTGAGCGGCAATTTCCTAAATGTTTTCTGATTCTCAGTTGGTTTTGCCTTCTTCCTTCCCAAATTTTGTATTCTTACGCAATAGAAACAAGAGTTTGGGCACAGTAGCCATTATGAAGTAAACAACACAGCAAATAGGCATTTGAAGCTTAGAAATCTACAGGTAACATGACCAAGGTGAGGTTTTGTGTTTTGGAAAATCAAATGAAACACTTTGGCTGAGGTGACAGATATTAATTGCCTCCAAACTGAGTTTCACTGCGATTTTCAGGTTAATTCAGTCAGAATTCCACAGTCAGTCAGCTGGAGTGGTGGATGAATCCGGGAACAGCCGGTTTCCTTGTGTCTAAATCCAGCCAAATATCACAAAGGACTCTTGCATTTCTTTGTTTTTTTCACATTTCCCTTATTTATCCTGGTTTGTAATGAATTTTCTGATGTGAGCTTTGCTTTTCAGGCGGCAATATGGAGTTCAGGGCACCGGAGGAATGGTCTTTTTCAAACAGGGCAGAGCTGTTGGCTTGCTCCACTTCTGGCTTGCTGTCATTGTTTTGGGTGTCTCAGCTGACTTTTGGTTTCTTGAACGGCATTTTCCTAAATGATTACTGGGTCTGAGTTGATTTTGCCTTCTTTCTTCCCAAATTTTGTATTCTGATGCAATACAAACAAGAGTTTGTTTACAGTAGCCATTATGAAATAAGCAACAAAACAAATAGGCGTTTGAAGCTTATACATCTACAGGTAACACGACCAAGGTGAGTTTTTGTGTTTTGGAAAATCAAATGGAACACTTTGGCTGAGGTGACAGATATTAATTGCCTCCAAACTGAGTTTCACTGTGATTTTCAGGTTAATTCAGTCAGAAATCCACAGGCAGTCAGCTGGAGGGGTGGATGAATCCGGGAACAGCCGGTTTCCTTACGACTAAATCAAGCCCAATATCATTATGGATTCTTGCAATTCTTTGGCTTTTTTCTCATTTTTCTTATTTATCATGGTTTGTAATGAATTTTCTGATGTGTTCTTTGGTTTTGAGACTGCAATATGGAGTTCAGGGCACTGGATTAATGGTCTTTTTCAATCAGGGCACAGCTGTTGGCTTGCTCAAGTTCTGGCTTGCTTTCATTGTTTTCGGTGCCTCAGCTGACTTTTGGTTTCTTGAGCGGAAATTCGGTAAATGTTTTCTGAGTCTCAGTTGGTTTTGCCTGCTTTCTTCCCAAATTTTGTATTCTGACACAATATAAACAAGAGTTTGGACAGAGTAGCCATTATGAAATAAAAAACACAACAAATATGCGTTTGAAGCTTAGAAATCTACAGGCAACATGACCAAGGTGAGATTTTGTGTTTTGGAAAATAAAATGGAACACTTTGGCTGTGGTGACAGATATTAACTGCCTCCATTCATCTTAATTCAGTCAGAATTCCACAGTCAGTCAGCTGGATGGGGGATGAATCCGGTAATAGCCGGTTTCCTTGTGACTAAATGAAGTCCAATATCATTATGGATTCTTGCATTTCTTTGGCTTTTTTCTCATTTTTCTTATTTATCATGGTTTGTAATGAATTTTCTGATGTGAGCTTTGGTTTTTAGGCTGGCATATTGAGTTGAGGTCACAAAAGGAAGGAACTTTTTCAATCAGGGCACAGCTGTTGGGTTGCTCCAATTCTGGCTTGCTGTCATTGGTTTGGGTGCCTCAGCTGACTTTCGGTTTCTTGAGCGGCAATTTCCTAAATGTTTTCTGGGTCTCAGTTGGTTTTGCCTTCTTCCTTCCCAAATTTTGTATTCTGACGCAATACAAACAAGAGTTTGGACAGAGTAGCCATTATGAAATAAAAAAACAAAACAAATAGGCATTTGAAGCTACAGGTAACACGACCAAGGTGAGATTTTGTGTTTTGGAAAATCAAATGGAACACTTTGGCTGAGGTGACAGATAGTAATTGCCTCCAAACTGAGTTTCACTGCAATTTTCAGGTTAATTCAGTCGGAATTCCACAGGCAGTCAGCTGGAGGGGTGGATGCATCCGGGAACATCTGGTTTCCTTGTGACTAAATCAAGGCCAATATCATTATGGATTCTTTCATTGCTTTGAATTTTTCTCATTTTTCTTTTGTATCATGGTTTGTAATGAATTTTCTGATGTGAGCTTTGGTTTTGAGGCTGGCATATTGAGTTCAGGGCACAAGAGGATGGTTCTATTTCAAACAGGGCACAGCTGTTGGCTTGCTCCAATTCTGGCTTGCTGTCATTGTTTTGGGTGCCTCAGCTGATTTTGGTTTCTTGAGCGGCAATTTCCTAAATGTTTTATGGGTCTGAGTTGGTTTTGCCTTCTTGCTTCCCAAATTTTGTATTCTGAGGCAATACAAACAAGAGTTTTGACAGAGTAGCCATTATGAAATAAAAAACACAACAAATAGGCGTTTGAAGCTTATACATCTACAGGTAACAAGACCAAGTGAGTTTTTGTGTTTTGGAAAATAAAGTGGAACACTTTGGCTGAGGTGACAGATAGTAATTGCCTCCAAACTGATTGTCACTGCGATTTTCAGGTTAATTCAGTCAGAATTCCACAGGCAGTCAGCTGGAGGGGGGGATGAATCTTGGACGAGCCGATTTCCTTGCGACTAAATCAAGCCCAATATCATTATGGATTCTTGCATTTCTTTGGCTTTTTCTCCTTTTTCTTATTTATCATGGTTTGTAATGAATTTTCTGATGTGAGCTTTGGTTTTAAGCTGGCATATTGAGTTCAGGGCACAAGAGGAGGGTTGTTTATCAATCAGGGCACAGCTGTTGGGTTGCTCCAATTCTGGCTTGCTGTCATTGTTTTGGGTGCCTCAGCTGATTTGTGGATTCTTGAGTGGCAATATCCTAAATGCTTTCTGGGTCTGAGTTACTTTTGCCTTCTTATTCCCAAATTTTGTATTCTGATGCAATACAAGCAAGATTTTTACAGAGTAGCCATTATGAAAGAAAAAAAAAAAAAAAGCAAATTGGCCTTTCAGGATTAGAACTGTACAGGCAACACAATCAAGATGAGTTTCTTTGTTTTGGATAGTGACATGGACCCCTTCTGCTGAGGGGACAGATACTAATTTCCTCCAAATTGAGTGTGAGTGCAATTTTGAGGTGAATTCAATCAGAATTCCAAAGTCAGTCTGTTTAAGGGTGGGATGAATCCTGAAACAGCCAGTTTCCTTGTGTCTAAATCCAGCCAAATATCACAAAGGACTCTTGCATTTCTTTGGCTTTTTCACATTTCCCTTATTTATCATGGTTTGTTATGAATTTTCTGATGTGAGCTTTGGTTTTGAGGCTGCAAAATGGATTTCAGGGTACAAGAGAATGGTTCTTTTTCAATCAGGGCACAGCTGTTGGCTTGCTCCAATTCTGTCTTGCTGTCATTGTTCTGCATGCCTCAGCTTACTTTTGGTTCCTTGAGCAGTAATTTCCTAAATATTTTCTGGGTATGAGTTGGTTTTGCCTTCTTCCTTCCCAAATTTTGTATTCTGATGCAATACAAACAAGAGTTTGGACAGAGTAGCCATTATGAAATAAAAAACACAACAAATAGGCATTTGAAGCTACAGGTAACACGACCAAGGTGAGATTTTGTGTTTTGGAAAATCAAATGGAACACTTTGGCTGAGGTGACAGATAGTAATTGCCTCCAAACTGAGTTTCACTGCAATTTTCAGGTTAATTCAGTCGGAATTCCACAGGTAGTCAGCTGGAGGGGTGGATGCATCCGGGAACATCTGGTTTCCTTGTGACTAAATCAAGGCCAATATCATTATGGATTCTTGCATTGCTTTGGATTTTTCTCATTTTTCTTTTGTATCATGGTTTGTAATGAATTTTCTGATGTGAGCTTTGGTTTTGAGGCTGGCATATTGAGTTCAGGGCACAAGAGGATGGTTCTATTTCAAACAGGGCACAGCTGTTGGCTTGCTCCAATTCTGGCTTGCTGTCATTGTTTTGGGTGCCTCAGCTGATTTTGGTTTCTTGAGCGGCAATTTCCTAAATGTTTTATGGGTCTGAGTTGGTTTTGCCTTCTTGCTTCCCAAATTTTGTATTCTGAGGCAATACAAACAAGAGTTTTGACAGAGTAGCCATTATGAAATAAAAAACACAACAAATAGGCGTTTGAAGCTTATACATCTACAGGTAACAAGACCAAGTGAGTTTTTGTGTTTTGGAAAATAAAGTGGAACACTTTGGCTGAGGTGACAGATAGTAATTGCCTCCAAACTGATTGTCACTGCGATTTTCAGGTTAATTCAGTCAGAATTCCACAGGCAGTCAGCTGGAGGGGGGGATGAATCTTGGACGAGCCGATTTCCTTGCGACTAAATCAAGCCCAATATCATTATGGATTCTTGCATTTCTTTGGCTTTTTCTCCTTTTTCTTATTTATCATGGTTTGTAATGAATTTTCTGATGTGAGCTTTGGTTTTAAGCTGGCATATTGAGTTCAGGGCACAAGAGGAGGGTTGTTTATCAATCAGGGCACAGCTGTTGGGTTGCTCCAATTCTGGCTTGCTGTCATTGTTTTGGGTGCCTCAGCTGATTTGTGGATTCTTGAGTGGCAATATCCTAAATGCTTTCTGGGTCTGAGTTACTTTTGCCTTCTTATTCCCAAATTTTGTATTCTGATGCAATACAAGCAAGATTTTTACAGAGTAGCCATTATGAAAGAAAAAAAAAAAAAAGCAAATTGGCCTTTCAGGGTTAGAACTGTACAGGCAACACAATCAAGATGAGTTTCTTTGTTTTGGATAGTGACATGGACCCCTTCTGCTGAGGGGACAGATACTAATTTCCTCCAAATTGAGTGTGAGTGCAATTTTGAGGTGAATTCAATCAGAATTCCAAAGTCAGTCTGTTTAAGGGTGGGATGAATCCTGAAACAGCCAGTTTCCTTGTGTCTAAATCCAGCCAAATATCACAAAGGACTCTTGCATTTCTTTGGCTTTTTCACATTTCCCTTATTTATCATGGTTTGTTATGAATTTTCTGATGTGAGCTTTGGTTTTGAGGCTGCAAAATGGATTTCAGGGTACAAGAGAATGGTTCTTTTTCAATCAGGGCACAGCTGTTGGCTTGCTCCAATTCTGTCTTGCTGTCATTGTTCTGCATGCCTCAGCTTACTTTTGGTTCCGTGAGCAGTAATTTCCTAAATATTTTCTGGGTCTGAGTTGGTTTTGCCTTCTTCCTTCCCAAATTTTGTATTCTGATGCAATACAAACAAGAGTTTGGACAGAGTAGCTATTATGAAATAAAAAGTGCAACAAATAGGCGTTTGAAGCTCAGAAATCTACAGGTAACATGACCAAGGTGAGTTTTTGTGTTTTGGAAAAGAAAATGGAACACTTTGGCTGAGGTGACAGATATTAATTGCCTCCAAACTGAGTTTCCCTGCGATTTTCAGGTTAATTCCATCAGAATTCCACAGGCATTCAGCTGCAGGGGTGGATGAATCCAGGAACAGCTGGTTTCCTTGCTACTAAATCAACCCAATATCATTATGGATTCTTGCATTTCTTTGGCTTTTTCTCATTTCTCTCATGTATCATGGTTTGTAATAAATTTTCTGATGTGAGCTCTGGTTTTAAGGCTGGCGTATTGGGTTCAGGGCACAAGAGGATGGTTCTTTTCAATCAGGGCACAGCTGTTGGCCTCCTCCAATTCTGGCTTGCTGTCAATGTTTTGAGTGCTTCAGCAAATTTGTGGATTCTAGTGTGTCAATTTACTAGATGTTTTTTGGGTCTGTGTTGGTTTTGCCTTCTTCCTTCCCAAATTTTGTATTCTGATGCAATACAAACAAGAGTTTGGACAGAGTAGGTATTATGAAATAAAAAACACAACAAATAGCCGTTTGAAGCTTAGAAATCTACAGGTAACACGACCAAGGTGAGTTTTTGTGTTTTGGAAAATCAAATGGAACACTTTGGCTGATGTGACAGATATTAATGGCCTCCAAACTGAGTTTCACTGTGATTTTCAGGTTAATTCAGTCAGAATACCACAGGCAGTCAGCTGCAGGGGTGGATGAATCCTGGAACAGCCTGTTTCCTTCGAGTGAATCAAGCCCAATATCATAATGGATTCTTGCATTTCTTTGGCCTTTTTCTTATTTTTCTTATTTATCATGGTTTGTAATGAATTTTCTGAGGTGAGCTTTGGTTTTGAAGCTGCAATATGGAGTTCAGGATCCGGGGGAATGGTCTTTTTCCTTTTTTTTTTTTTTCTTGACAGGCAGAGTGGACAGTGAGAGAGAGAGACAGGGAGAAATTTCTTCCTTTGCCGTTGGTTCACCCTCCAATGGCCGCCGCGGCCAGTGTGCTGCGGCGGGCGCACCGCGCTGATCAAATTGCAGGAACCAGGAGCCAGGTGCTTTTCCTGGTCTCCCATGGGGTGCAGTGCCCCAGCACTTGGGCCATCCTCCACTGCACTCCCTGGCCACAGCAGAGGGCTGACCTGGAAGAGGGGCAACCGGGACAGAATCCGCACCCAGACCGGGACTAGAACCTGGTGTGCTGGGGCCGCTAGGTGGAGGATTAGCTTAATGAGCCTCGGAGCCGGCTGGGAATGGTCTTTTTCAAACAGGGCACAGCTCTTGGCCTGCTCCAATTCTGGCTTGCTGTCATTGTTTTGGGAGCCTCAGATGATTTGTGGTTTCTTGAGCGGCAATATCCTAAATGTTTTCTGCGTCTGAGTTGGTTTTGCCTTCTTCCTTCCCAAATTTTGTATTCTGATGCAATACAAACAAGAGTTTGAGCAGAGTAGCCATTTTGTAATGAAAAACACAGCAAATAGGCGTTTGAAGCTTAGAAATCTACAGGTAACACGACCAAGGTGAGTTTTTGTGTTTTGGAAAATCAAATGGAACACTTTGCCTGAGGAGACAGATATTAATTGCCTCCAAACTGAGTTTCACTGCGATTTTCAGGTGAATTCAGTCAGAATTCCACAGGCAATCAGCAGGAGCGGTGGATGAATCCGGGAATAGCCGGTTTCCTGGCGACTAAATCCAGCCCAATATCATTATGGATTCTTGCATTTCTTTCGCTTTTTTCTCATTTTTCTTATTTATCATGGTTTGTAATGAATTTTTTGATGTGAGCTTTGGTTTTGAGGCTGGCATATTGAGTTCAGGTCACCAGAGGAAGGTTCTTTTTCAATCAGGGCACAGCTGTTGGCATGCTCCAATTCTGGCTTGCTGTCATTGTTTTGGGTGCCTCAGCTGTCTTTTGGTTTCTTGAGTGGCAATTTACTAAATGTTTTCTGGATCTTAGTTGGTTTTGCCTTCTTCCTTCCCAAATATTGTATTCTGACACGATACAACCAATAGTTTGGACAGAGTTGCCATTATGAATTAAAAAACATTACAAATAGGCCTTTGAAGCTTAGAAATCTACAGGTAACATAACCAAGGTGAGTTTTTATGTTTTGCAAAATCAAATGGAATACTTTGGCTGAGGTCACAGATATATATTGCCTCCAAAGTGAGTTTCACTGCGATTTTCTGGTTAATTCAGTCAGAATTCCACAGGCAGTCAGCAGGAGTGGTGGATGAATCTGGGAACAGCCGGTTTCCTTGCGACTAAATCAAGCCCAATATCATTATGGATTCTTGCATTTCTTTGGCTTTTTTCTCATTTTACTTATTTATCATGGTTTGTAATGAATTTTCTGATGTGAGCTTTGGTTTTGAGGCTGCAATATGGAGTTCAGGGTACCGGAGGAATACTCTTTTTCAAACAGGGCATAGCTGTTGGCCTGCTCCAAATCTGGCTTGCTGTCATTTCTTTGGGTGCCTCAGCTGAATTTTGGTTTCTTGAGCGGCAATTTCCTAAATGTTTGCTGGGTCTGAGTTGGTTTTGCCTTCTTCCTTCCCAAATTTTCTTTTCTGATGGCATGCAAACAAGAGTTTCGGCAGAGTAGCCATTATGAAATAAAAACCACAAGAAATAGGATTTTGAAGCTTAGAAATCTACAGGTAGCACGACCATGGTGAGTTTTTGTGTTTTGGACCATAAAATGGAACGCTTTGGCTGAGGTGACAGATATTAATTGCTACCAAACTGAGTTTCACTGCGATTTTCAGGTTAATTCAGTCAGAATTCCACAGGCAGTCAGCTGGAGGGGTGGATGAATCTGGGAGCAGCCGGTTTCCATGCGAATAAAACAAGCCTAATATCATTATGGATTCTTGCATTTCTTTGGCTTTTTTCTCATTTTTTATTTATCAAGGTTTGTCATGAATTTTCTGATGTGAGATTTGGTTTTGAGGCTGCAATATGCAGTTCAGGGCACCGGAGGAATGGCCTTTTTCAAACAGGGCACAGCTGTTGGCCTGCTCGAATTCTGGCTTGCTGTCATTGTTTTAAGTGCCTCAGCTGACTTTTGGTTTCTTGAGCGGCAATTTCCTACATGTTTTCAGGGTCTGAGTTGGTTTTGCCTTCTTCCTTCCCAAATTTTGTATTCTGACGCCATACAAACAAGAGTTTGGGCAGAGCAGCCATTTTGTAATGAAAAACACAGCAAATAGGCATTTGAAGCTTAGAAATCTACAGGTAACATGACCAAGGTGAGGTTTTGTGTTTTGGAAAATCAAATGGAACACGTTGGCTGAGGTGACAGATATAAATTGCCTCCAAACTGAGTTTCACTGCGATTTTCAGGTGAATTCAGTCACAATTCCACAGGCAGTCAGCTGGAGGGGTGGATGAACTGGGAACAGCCGGTATCCTTGCGAATAAATCCAGCCCAATATCATTATGGATTCTTGCATTTCTTTGTCTTTTTTCTCATTTGTCTTATTTATCATGGTTTGTAATGAATTTTCTGATGTCAGCTTTGGTTTTGAAGCTGCAATATGGAGTTCAGGGCACCGGAGGAATGGCCTTTTTCCATCAGGGCACAGCTGTTGGCTTGCTCCAATTCTGGCTTGCTGTCATTATTTTGGGAGCCTCAGCTGACTTTTGGTTTCTTGAGTGGAAATTTCCTAAATGTTTTCTGGATCTGAGTTGGTTTTGCCTTCTTCCTTCCCAAATTTTGTATTCTGACGGCATACAAACAAGAGTTTGGACAGAGTAGCCATTATGGAATGAAAAACACAACCAATAGGCGTTTGAAGCTTAGAAATCTACAGGTAACACGACCAAGGCGAGTTTTTGTGTTTTGGAAAGTCAAATGGAACACTTTGGCTAGGTGACAGATATTAATTGCCTCCAAACTGAGTTTCACTGCGATATTCAGGTTAATTCAGTCAGAATTCCACAGGCAGTCACCTGGAGGGGTAGATGAATCTGGGAACAGCCGGTTTCCTTGCGACTAAATCAAGCCCAATATCATTATGGATTCTTGCATTTCTTTGGCTCTTATTTTTCTTATTTATCATGGTTTGTAATGAATTTTCTGATGTGCGCTTTGGTTTTTAGGCTGGCATATGGAGTTCAGGGCACAAGAGGAATGGCATTTTCACTCAGGGCATAAGTGTTGGCTTGCTCCAATTCTGGCTTGCTGTCATTGTTTTGGGTGCCTCAGCCGATTTGTGGTTTCTTGAGCGGCATTTTCCTAAATGTTTTCTGGGTCTGAGTTGGTTTTTCCTTCTTCCTTCCCAAATTTTGTATTCTGATGCAATATAAACAAGAGTTTGGTCAAAGTAGCCATTATGAAATAAAAAACACAACAAACAAGCATTTCAAGGTTATACATGTACAGAAAACACGACCAAGGTGAGTTTTTGTGTTTTGGAAAATCAAATGGAACACTTTGACTGAGGTGACAGATATTAATTGCCTCCAAACTGAGTTTCACTGCGATGTTCAGGTTAATTCAGTCGAATTCCACAGGTAGCCAGATGGAGGGGTGGATGAATCTGGGAACAGCCGGTTTCCTTGCGTCTGAATCAAGCCCAATATCATTATGGATTCTTGCATTTCTTTGGCTTTTTTCTCATTTTTCTTATTTATGATGGTTTGTAATGAATTTTCTGATGTGAGCTTTGGTTTTGAGTCTGCAAGATGGAGTTCAGGGCACCGGAGGAATGGCCATATTCAATCAGGGCACAGACCTTTGCTTGCTCAAATTCTGGCTTACTGTCATTGGTTTGGGTGCCTCAGCTGAGTTTGCTTTCTTGAGCGGCAAGTTCCTAAATGTTTTCTGGGTCTGAGTTGGTTTTGCCTTCTTCCTTCAAATGTTGCTTCTGACGCAATACAAACAAGAGTTTAGACAGAGTAGCCATTATGAAACAAAAAACACAACAAATAGGCGTTTGAAGCTTAGACATCTACTGGTAACATGACCAAGGTGAGTTTTTGTGTTTTGGAATATAAAATGGAACACTTTGGCTGTGGTGACAGATATTAATTGCGTCCAAACTGAGTTTCACTGTGATTTTCAGGTTAATTCAGTCAGAATTCCACAGGCAGTCAGCTGGAGGGGTGGATGAATCCGGGAACAGCCGGTTTCCTAGCGACTAAATCAAGCCTAATATCATTATGGAATCTTGCATTTCTTTGGATTTATTCTCATTTTTCTTATTTATCATGGTGTGTAATGAATTTTCTGATGTGAGCTTTGGTTTTGAGTCTGGAAGATGGAGTTCAGGGCAGAAGAGGATGGTTCTTTTTCAATCAGGGCACAGCTCTTTGCTTGCTCCAATTCTGGTTTAATGTAATTGGTTTGGGAACCTCAGCTGACTTTTGGTTTCTTGAGCGGCAATTTCCTAAATGTTTTCTGGGTCTGAGTTGGTTTTGCCTTCTTCCTTCCCAAATTTTGTATTCTGACGCCATACAAACAAGAGGTTGGACAGAGTAGCCATTATGAAATAAAAAAAAACACAAGAAATAGGAGTTTGAAGCTTAGAAATCTACAGGTAACGCGACCAAGGTGAGTTTTTGTGTTTTGGAAAATCAAATGGAACGCTTTGGCTGAGGTGACACATATTAATTGCCTCCAAACTGAGTTTCACTGCGATTTTCAGGTTAATTCAGTCAGAATTCCACAAGCAGTCAGCTGGACGGGTGGATGAATCCGGGAAAGATGGTTTCCTTGCGACTAAATCAAGCCCAATATCATTGTGGATTCTTGCATTTCTTTGGCTTTTTTCTCATCTTTCTTATTTATCATGGTTTGTAATGAATTTTCGGATGTGAGCTTTGGTTTTGAGGCTGGCATTTTGAGTTCAGGGCACCGGAGGAATGGTCCTTTTCAAACAGGGCACAGCTGTTGGCCTGCTCCAATTCTGGCTTGCTGTCATTTTATTTTGGGTGCCTCAGCTTATTTGTGGTTTCTTGAGCGGCAATTTTCTGAATGTTTTCTGGGTCTGAGTTGCTTTTGCCTTCTTCCTTGTCAAATTTTGTATTCTGACGCAATACAAACAAGAGTTTCAGCAGAGTAGCTATTATGAAATAAAAAACACAACAAATAGGATTTTGAAGCTTAGAAATCTACAGGTAACACGACCATGGTGAGTTTTTGTGTTTTGGACCATAAAATGGAACGCTTTGGCTGAGGTGACAGATATTAATTGCTACCAAACTGAGTTTCACTGCGATTTTCAGGTTAATTCAGTCAGAATTCCACAGGCAGGCAGCTGGAGGGGTGGATGAATCCAGGAACAGCCGGTTTCCTTGAGACTAAATCAAGCCCAATATCATTATGCATTCTTGCATTTGTTTGGCTTTTTTCTCATTTTTCTTATTTATCATGGTTTGTAATGCATTTTCTGATGTCAGCTTTGGTTTTGAGGCTGCAATATGGAGTTCAGGGCACCGGGGCAATGGTCTTTTTCAAACACGGCACAGCTGTTGGCCTGCTCCAATTCTGGCTTGCTGTCATTGTTTTGAGTGCCTCAGCCGATTTGTGGTTTCTTGAGCGGCAATTTCCAAAATGTTTTCTGGGTCTGAGTTGGTTTTGCCTTCTTCCTTCCCAAATGTTGTATTCTGACACAATACAAACAAGAGTTTGGGCAGAGTAGCCATTATGAAATAAAAAACACTACAAATAGGCGTTCGAAGCTCAGAAATCTACAGGTAACACGACCAAGGAGAGTTTTTGTGTTTTGGAAAATACAATGGAACACTTTGGCTGAGGTGACAGATATTAATGGCCTCCAAACTGAGTTTCACTGCGATTTTCAAGTTAATTCAGTCAGAATTCCACAGGCAGTCAGCTGGAGGGGTGGATGAATCTGGGAACAGCCAATTTCCTTGCGACTAAATCAAGCCCAATATCATTATGGATTCTAGCATTTCTTTGGCTTTTTTCTCATTTTTCTTATTTATCATGGTTTGTAATGAATTTTCTGATGTGAGCTTTGGTTTTGAGGCTGCAATATCGAGTTCAGGGCACAAGAGGAAGGTTATTTTTCAAAAAGGGCACAGCTGTTGACTTGCTCCAATTCTGCCTTGCTGTCATTGTTTTGGGTGCCTTAGTTGACTTTTGGTTTCTTGAGCGGCAATTTCCTAAATGTTTTCTGTGTCTGAGAGGTTTTTGCCTTCTTCCTTCCCAAATTTTGTATTGTGACGCAATACAAACATGACTTCAGACAGAGTACCGATTATGAAATAAAAAACACAACAAATAGGCGTTTGAAGCTTAGAAATCTACAGGAAACATGACCAAGGTGAGTTTTTGTGTTTTGGAAAATCAAATGGAACACTTTGGCTGAGGTGACAGATATTAATTGCCTCCAAACTGAGGTTCACTGCGATTTTCCGGTTAATTCAGTCATATTTCCACAGGCAGTCAGCTGGAGGGTTGGATGAATCTGGGAACAGCCAATTTCCTTGCGACTAAATCAAGCCCAATATCATTATGGATTCTTGCATTTCTTTGGCTTTTTTCTTCGTTTTCTTATTTATCATGGTTTGTAATGAATTTTCTGATGTGAGCTTCGGTTTTGAGGCTGCAATATGGAGTTCAGGGTAACAGAGGAATGGACTTTTTCAAACAGGGCACAGCTGTTGGCCTGCTCTAATTCTGGCTTGCTGTCATTGTTTTGGGTGCCTCAGCCAATTATTGGTCTTTTGAGTGGCAATTTCCTAAATGTTTTCTGTGTCTGAGAGGTTTTTGCCTTCTTCCTTCCCAAATTTTGTATTCTGACGCAATACAAACAAGAGTTTCGGCAGAGTAGCCATTATGAAATAGAAAACACAACAAATAGTCATTTGAAGCTTAGAAATCAACAGGTAACACGATCAAGGTGAGTTTTTGTGTTTTCGAAAATAAAATGGAACACTTTGGCTGAGGTGACAGATATTAATTGCCTCCAAACTGAGTTTCACTGCAATTTTCAGGTGAATTCAGTCAGAATTCCACAGGCAGTCAGCTGGAGGGGTGGATGAATCTGGGAATAGCCGGTTTCCTTGTGATTGAATCAAGCCCAATATCATTATAAATTCTTGCATTTCTTTGGCTTTTTTCTTATTTTTCTTATTTATCATGGTTTGTAATGAATTTTCTGATGTGAGCTTTATTTTGAGGCTGCAATATAGACTTCAGTGCAGAAGAGAATGGTTCTTTTTCAATCAGGGCACACCTCTTTGCTTGCTCCAATCTGGTTTAATGTCATTGCTTTGGGTACCTCTGCTGACTTTTGGTTTCTTGAGCGGCAATTTCCTAAATGATTTCTGGGTGTGAGTTGGTTTTGCCTTCTTCCTTCCCAAATGTTGTATTCTGATGCAATACAAACAAGAGTTTGGTTAAAGTAGCCATTATGAAATAAAAAACACAACAAATAGTCGTTTGAAGCTTAGAACTCTACAGGTAACACGACCAAGGTGAGTTTTTGTGTTTTGGAAAAGAAAATGGAACACTTTGGATGAGGTGACAGATATTAATTGCCTCCAATCTGAGTTTCACTGCGATTTTCAGCTGAATTCAGTCAGAATTCCACAGGCAGTCAGCTGCAGTGGTTGATGAATCCGGGAACAGCCGGTTTCCTTGAGACTAAATCAAGCCCAATATCATTATGCATTCTTGGAATTCTTTGGCTTTTTTCTCATTTTCCTTATTTTTCATGGTTTGTAATGAATTTCCTGATGTGAGCTTTGGTTTTGAGGCTGCAATATGGAGTTCAGGGCACCGGAGGAATGGTCTTTTTCAATCAGGGCACAGCTTTTGGCCTGCTCCAATTCTGGCTTGCTGTTATTGTTTTGAGTGCCTCAGCTGACTTTTGGTTTCTTGAGCAGCAATTTCCTACATGTTTTCTGAGTCTGAGTTGGTTTTGCCTTTTTCCTTCCCAAATTTTGTATTCTGACGCCATACAAACAAGTGTTTGGGGCGAGTAGCCAGTGTGAAATACAAAACACAACAAATAGTCTTTTGAAGCTTAGAAATCTACAGGTAACACAACAAAGGTGAGTTTTTGTGTTTTAGATAATAAAATGGTCTGAGGTGACAGATATTAATTGCCTCCAAACTGAGTTTCACTGCGATTTTCAGGTTAATTCTGTCAGAATTCCACAGGCAGTCCGCTGGAGGGGTGGATGAATCCAGGAACAGCCGGTTTCCTTGCGACTAACTCAAAGCCAATATCATTATGGATTCTTGCATTTCTTTGGCTTTTTTCTCATTTTTCTTATTTATCATGGTTTGTAATGCATTTTCTGATGTCAGCTTTGGTTTTGAGGCTGCAATATAGAGTTCAGGGCACTGGGGCAATGGTCTTTTTCAAACACGGCACAGCTGTTGGCCTGCTACAATTCTGGCTTGCTGTCATTGTTTTGAGTGCCTCAGCCGATTAGTGGTTCTTGAGCGGCAATTTCCAAAATGTTTTCTGGGTCTGAGTTGGTTTTGCCTTCTTCCTTCCCAAATGTTGTATTCTGACACAATACAAACAAGAGTTTGGGCAGAGTAGCTATTATGAAATAAAAAACACAACAAGTAGGCTTTTGAAGCTTAGAAATCTACAGGTAACACGACCAAGGTGAGTTTTTGTGTTTTGGAAAATCAAATGGAACACTTTGGCTGAGGTGACAGTTATTTACTGCCTCCAAACGGAGTTTCACTGCGATATTCAGGTTAATTCAGTCACAATTACACGGGCAGTTAGCTGGAGGGGTGGATGAATCCGGGAACAGCCGGTTTCCTTGCGACTGAACCAAGCCCAATATCATTATGGATTCTTGCATTTCCTTGGCTTTTTTCTCATTTTTCTTATTTATCATGGTTTGTAATGAATTTTCTGATGTGAGCTTTGGTTTTGAGGCTGCAATATGGAGTTCAGGGCACCGGAGGAATAGTCTTTTTCAAACAGGGCACAGCTGTTGGCCTGCTCCAATTCTGGCTTGCTGTCATTGTTTTGAGTGCCTCAGCCGATTTGTGGTTTCTTGAGCGGCAATTTCCTAAATGTTTTCTGGGTCTGAGTTGGTTTTGCCTTCTTCCTTCCCAAATTTTGTATTGTGACGCAATACAAACAAGAGTTTGGGCAGAGTAGCCATTATGAAATAAAAAACACTACAAATAGGCGTTTGAAGCTCAGAAATCTACAGGTAACAGGACAAGATGAGGTTTTGAGTTTTGGCAAATAAAATGGAACACTTTGGCTGAGGTGACAGATATTAATGGCCTCCAAACTGAGTTTCACTCCGATTTTCAGGTTAATTCAGTCAGAATTCCACAGGCAGTCAGCTGGAGGGGTGGATGAATCTGGGAACAGCCAATTTCCTTGCGACTAAATCAAGCCCAATATCATTATGGATTCTAGCATTTCTTTGGCTTTTTTCTCATTTTTCTTATTTATCATGGTTTGTAATGAATTTTCTGATGTGAGCTTTGGTTTTGAGGCTGCAATATCGAGTTCAGGGCACAAGAGGAAGGTTATTTTTCAAAAAGGGCACAGCTGTTGACTTGCTCCAAGTCTGCCTTGCTGTCATTGTTTTGGGTGCCTTAGCTGAATTTTGGTTTCTTGAGCGGCAATTTCCTAAATGTTTTCTGTGTCTGAGAGGTTTTTGCCTTCTTCCTTCCCAAATTTTGTATTGTGACGCAATACAAACATTTGTTCAGACAGAGTACCGATTATGAAATAAAAAACACAACAAATAGGCGTTTGAAGGTTATGATTCTACAGGTATCATGACCAAGGTGAGTTTTTGAGCTTTGAAAAATCAAATGGAACACTTTGGCTGAGGTGACAGATATTAATTGCCTTCAAACTGAGTTTCACTGCATTTTTCAGGTTAATTCAGTCAGAATTCCACAGGCAGTCAGCTGTAGGGGTGGATGAATGCGGGAACATCCGGTTTCCTTGCGACTAAATCAAGCCCAATATCATTATGGATTCTTGCATTTCTTTGGCTTTTTTCTCATTTTTCTTATTTGTAATGGTTTGTAATGCATTTTCAGATGTGAGCTTTGGTTTTGAGGCTGGCATATCGAGTTCAGGGCACAAGAGGATGGTTCTGTTTCAATCAGGGCACAGTTGTTGATTTGCTCCAATTCCGGCTTGCTGTCATTGTTTTGGATGCCTCAGAAGATTCGTGGTTTCTTGAGTGGCAATTTCATAAATGTTTTCTGTGTCTGAGTTGGATTTGCCTTCTTATTCCCAAATTTTGTATTCTGATGCAATGCAAAGAAGAGTTTGGACAGAGTAGCCATTATGAAATAAACAACACAACAAATAGGCATTTGAAGCTTGGAAATCTACAGGTAACAAGACCAAGGTGAGTTTTTGTGTTTTGGAAAATAAAATGGAACACTTTGGCTGAGGTGACAGATATTAATTGCCTCCAAACTGAGTTTCACTGCAATTTTCAGGTTAATTCAGTCAGAATTCCACACGCAGTCAGCTGGAGTGTTGGATGAATCCGGGAACAGCCGGTTTCCTTGCAACTAAATCCAGCTCAATATCATTATGGTTTCTTGCATTTCTTGGCTTTTTTCTCATTTTTCTTATGTATCGTGGTTTGTAATGAATTTCCTGATGTGAGCTTTGGTTTTGAGGCTGGAATATGGAGTTCAGGGTACCGGAAGAATGGCCTTTTTCAATCAGGACTCAGCTGATTGCCTGCTCCAATTCTGGCTTGCTGT
Organism: Oryctolagus cuniculus; assembly: GCF_964237555.1. Lineage (NCBI taxonomy): Eukaryota > Metazoa > Chordata > Mammalia > Lagomorpha > Leporidae > Oryctolagus > Oryctolagus cuniculus. The sequence continues at coordinate 164,327 of NW_027208382.1, read as the reverse complement.
CATGGTTTTGGGAGCCTCAGCTGACTTTTGGTTTCTTGAGTGGCAATTTCCTAAATGTTTTCTGGGTCTGAGTTGGCTTTGCCTTCTACCTTCCGAAATTTTGTATGTTGATGCAATACAAGCAAGATTTTGGACAGAGTAGCCATTATGAAATAAAAAACACAACAAATAGGCGTTTGACGCTTTGAAATCTATAGGAAACATGACCAAAGTGAGTTTTTTTGTTTTGGAAAATAAAATGGAACACTTTGGCTGAGGTGACAGATATTAATTTTCTCCAAACCGAATTTCACTGCCATTTTGAGGTGAATTCAGTCAGAATCCCTATTCACTCAGCTGGGAGTTGTGGATGAATCTGGAAACAGCTGTTTACATAGGAATAAATCAAGCCCAATATCACTAAGAAAACTTGCATTTCTTTGGCTTTTTTCTGATTTTTCCTATTTATCATGGTTTGAAATGAATTTTCTGATGTGAGCTTTGGTTTTGTGGCTGGCATATTGAGTTTAGGGCACAAGAGGAAGGTTCTTTATCAATCAGGGCACAGCTGTTGGCGTGCTCCAGTTCTGCTTGCTGTCATTGTTTTGGATTCCTTAGCTGATTTGTGGATTCTTTTTCTGCAGTTTCCTAAATGTTTTCTGGGTCTGAGTCGGATTTGCCTTCTTATTCCCAAATTTTGTATTCTGACGCAATACAAGCAAGATTTTGGACAGAGTAGCCATTATGAAAGAAAAAAAAAAAAAACACAGTAAATTGCCCTTTCAGGATTAGAAGTCTACAGGCAACACGACTAAGATGAGTTTTTGTGTTTTGGAAAATGACATGGAACACTTCTGCTGAGGGGACAGATACTAATTCCCTCCAAATTGAGTGTGAGTGCGATTTTGAGGTGAATTGAGTCAGAATTCCAAAGTCAGTCTGTGGAAGGGGTTGATGAATCCGGAAACAGCCTGTTTCCTTCTGTCTAAATCCAGCCAAATACCACAAAGGACTCTTGAATTACTTTGGCTTTCTCAGATTTCCCTTATTTATCATTGTTTGTAATGATTTTTTTTTGTGAGCTTTGGTTTTGAGGCTGGAATATGGAGTTCAGGGCACTGGATTAATGGTCTAGTTCAATCAGGGCACAGCTGTTGGCTTGCTCCAATTCTGGCTTGCTTTCAAGGTTTTGGGTGCCTCAGTCCATTTGTGGTTTCTTGAGCGGCAATTTCCTACATGTTTTCTGGCTCTGAGTAGGTTTTGCCTTCTTCCTTCCCAAATTTTGTATTCTGGCGTAATACAAACAAGAGTTTGGACAGAGTAGCCATTATGAAATAAAAAACACAACAAATATGCGTTTGAAGCTTATATATGTACTGGTCACAAGACCAAGGTATGATTTTTTGTTTTCGAAAATAAAATTGAACACTCTGGCTGAGGTGACAGATATTAATTGCCTCCAAAACCGAGTTTCACTGCGATTTTCAGATTAATTCAGTTAATTCAGTTAGGATTCCACAGGCTTGCATTTCTTTGGCTTTTTCTCATTTCCCTTATTTATCATGGTTTGTAACGAATTTTCTGATGTGAGCTTTGGTTTTGAGGCTGGAATATGGAGTTCAGGGTACTGGAGGAATGGTCTTTTTCAAACAGGGCACAGCTGTTGGCTTGCTCCAATTCTGGCTTGCTGTCATTGTTTTGGGTGCCTCAGCTCAATTTTGGTTTGTTGAGCGGCAATTTCCTAAATGTTTTCTTGGTCTGATTTGGTTTTGCCTTCCTCCTTCCCAAATTTTGTATTCTGACGCCATACAAACATGAGTTTGGGGAGAGTACCGATTATGAAATACAAAACACAACAAATGGGCATTTGAAGCTTAAAAATCTACAGGTTACATGACCAAGGTGAGTTTTTGTGTTTTGGAAAAAAAAATGTTACACTTTGGCTGAGGTCACAGATATTAATTGACTCCAAACTGAGTTTCACTGCGATTTTCAGGGTAATTCAGTCAGAATTCCACAGGCAGACAGCTGGAGGGGTGGATGAATCTGGGGACAGCCGGTTTCCTTGCGAATAAATCAAGCCCAATATCATTAAGGATTCTTGCATTTCTTTGGCTTTTTTCTCTTTTTTCTTATTTATCATGGTTTGTAATGAATTTTCTGATGTGAGCTTTGGTTTTGAGGCTGGCATATTGAATTCAGGGCACAAGAGGATGGTTCTTTTTCAATCAGGGCACAGCTGTTGGCTTGCTCCAATTCTGGCTTGCTGTCATTGTTTTGGGTGCCTCAGCTGATTTGTGGTTTCTTGAGCGGCAATTTCCTTAATGTTTTCTGGGTCTGAGTCGGTTTTGCCTTCTTATTCCCATATTTTGTATTCTGATGCAATACAAGCAAGATTTGGACAGAGTAGCCATTATGAAAGAAAAAAAAAAACACAGAAATTGCCCTTTCAGGATTAGAAATCTACTGGCAACATGATCAACATTAGTTTCTGTGTTTTGGAAAATGACATGGAACCCTTCTGCTGAGGGGACAGATTCTGATACCCTCCAAATTGAGTGTGAGTGCAATTTTGAGGTGAAATCAATCAGAATTCCAAAGTCAGTCAGTGGAAGGGGGGATGAATCTTTAAACAGCCAGTTACCTTGTGTCTAAATCCAGCCAAATATCACTAAGAACTCGTGCATTTCTTTGGCTTTTGTCTCATTTTTCTGATTTATCATGGTTTGTAATGAATTTTCTGATGTGAGCTTTGGTTTTGAGGCTGGCATATTGAGTTCAGGGCACCGGATCAATGGTCTTTTTCAAACAGGACACAGCTGTTGGCTTGTTGCAATTCTGGCTTGCTGTCATTGTTTTGGGTGCCTCAGCTGTTTTTGGTTTCTTTAGCGGCAATTTCCTACATGTTTTCTGGGTCTGAGTTGGTTTTGCCTTCTTCCTTTCCAAATTTTCTATTCTGACGTAATACAAACAAGAGTTTGGACAGAGTAGCCATTATGAAATAAAAAACACAACAAATATGCGTTTGAAGCTTATATATGTAGAGGTAACACGAGCAAGGTAAGTTTTTGTGTTTTTGAAAGTAAAATTGAACACTCTGGCTGAGGTAACAGATATTAATTGCCTCCAAAACCGAGTTTCACTGCAATTTTTTTGTTAATTCATTCAGAAACCAAAGACACTCAGTTGGGAGGTGTGGATGAATCTGGAAACAGCCGTTTACATGGCCATAATTCAAGCCCAATATCCCTAAGAACTCCTGCATTTCTTTGGATTTTTCTCATTTTTCTTATTTATCATGGTTTGTAATGAATTTTCTGATGTGAGCTTTGCTTTTGAGGCTGGCATATTGAGTTCAGGGCACAAGAGGAAGGTTCTCTTTCAATCAGGGCACAGCTGTTGTCTTTCTCCAATTCTGGCTTGCTGTCATTGTTGTGGGTTCCTCAGCTGACTTTTGGTTTCTTGAGTGGCAATTTCCTAAATGTTTTCTGGGTCTGACACGGTTTTTCCTTCTTAATCCCAAATTTTGTATTCTGACGCAATACAAACAAGAGTTTGGACAGAGTAGCAATGATGAAATAAAAAACAAAACAAATAGGCATTTGAAGCTTAGAAATCTACAGGTAACACGACCAAGGTGAGTTTTTGAGTTTTGGAAAATAAAATAGAACACTTTGGCTGAGGTGACAGATATTAATTGCCTCCAAACCGAGTTTCACTGCGATTTTCAGGTTAATTAAGTCAGAAACCACAGACACTCAGCTGGGAGGTGTGGATGAATCTGGAAACAGCCGTTTACATGGCAATAAATCAAGCCCAATATTACTAAGAACTCCTGCATTTCTTTGGCTTTTTTCTCATTTTTCTGATTTATAATGGTTTGTAATGAATTTTCTGATGTGAGCTTTGGTTTTGAATCTGCTATATTGAGCTCAGGGCACAAGAGGAAGGTTCTTTTTCAATCCGGGCACAGCTGTTGGCTTGCTCCAATTCTGGCTTGCTGTCATTGTTGTAGGTTCCTCCACTGACTTTTGGATTCTTGAGTGGCAATTTCCTAAATGTTTTCTGGGTCTGAGTCGGTTTTGCCTTCTTCCTTGCCAAATTTTGTATTCTGACGCAATACAAACAAGAGCTTGGGCAGAGTAGCCATTATGAAATAAAAAACAAAACAAATAGGCATTTGAAGTTTTGAAATCTACAGGTAAGAAGACTAAGGTGAGTTTTTGAGTTTTGGAAGATAAAATGGAACACTTTGGCTGAGGTGACAGATATTAATTGCCTCCAAACCGAGTTTCACTGCGATTTTCAGGTTAATTCAGTCAGAAACCACAGATATTCAGCTGGGAGGTGTGGATGAATCTGGAAACAGCTGTTTACATGGCAATAAATCAAGCCCAATATTACTAAGAACTCCTGCATTTCTTTGCCTTTTTTCTCTTTTTTCTTATTTATCATGCTTTGTAATGAATTTTCTGATGTGAGCTTTGGTTTTGAGTCTGGCATATTGAGTTCAGGGCACAAGAGGAAGGTTCTTTTTCAATCAGGGCACAGCTGTTGGCTTGTTCCAATTCTGTCTTGTTTTAAGTTTTTGGGTGCCTCAGCGGTGTTTGGTTTCTTGAGTGGCAATTTTCTAAATGTTTTCTGGGTCTGAGTTGTTTTTGCCTTCTTCCTTCCCAAATTTTGTATTCTGACGCAATACAAACAAGAGTTTGGACAGAATAATGAATTTTCTGATGTGAGCTTTGGTTTTGAGCCTGCAATATGGAGTTCAGTGCACAAGAGAATGGTTCTTTTTCAATCAGGGCACAGCTGTTGGCTTGCTCCAATTCTGGCTTCCTGTCATTGGTTTAGGTGCCCCAGCCGATTTGAGGTTTCTTGAGCAGCAATTTCCTAAATGTTTTCTGGGTCTGAGTTGGTTTTGCCTTCTTCCTCCCCAAATTTTGTATTCTGACGCAATACAAACAAGAGTTTGGACAGAGTAGCCATTATGAAATAAGAAACACAACACATAGGCATTTGAAGCTTATAAATCTACAGGTAACACGAACAAGGTGAGTTTTTGTGTTTTGGAAAATAAAATGGAACACTGTGGCTTAGGTGACAGTTATATATTGCCTCCAAACTGAGTTTCACTGCGAATTTCAGGTTAATTTAGTCAGAAGTCTACAGGCAGTCAGCTTTAGGGTTGGATGAATCCGGGAACAGCTGGTTTCCTTGAGACTAAATCAAGCCCAATATCATTATGGATTCTTGCATTTCTTCGGCTTTTTTCTCATTTTTCTTATTCATCATGGTTTGTAATGAATTTTCTTGTGTGATCTTTGGTTTTGAGGCTGGCATATTGAGTTCAGGGCACCAGAGGAATGGTCTTTTTCAAACAGGGCTCAGCTGTTGGCTTGCTCCAATTCTGGCTTGCTGTCGTTTTTTTGTGTCCCTCAGCCAATTTGTGGATACTTGAGTGGTAATTTCCTAAATGTTTTCTGGGTCTGAGTTGGTTTTGCCTTCTTATTCCCTAATTTTGTATTCTGATGCAATACAAGCAAGATTTTGGACAGAGTAGCCATTATGAAAGAAAAAAAAAACACCAAATTACCCTTTCAGGATTAGAAATCTACAGGCAACATGAGCAAGATGAGTTTCTGTGTTTTGGAAAATGACATGGAACACTTCTGCTGAGGGGACAGATAGTAATTCCCTCCAAATTGAGTGTGAGTGCGATTTTGAGGTGAATTGAGTCAGAATTCCAAAGTCAGTCTGTGGAAGGGGGGGATGAATCTTTAAACAGCCAGTTTCCTTCTGTCTAAATCCAGCCAAATATCACAAAGGACCCTTGCATTTCTTTGGCTTTTTCACATTTCCCTTATTTATCATGGTTTGTAATGAAATTTGTGATGTGAGCTTTAGTTTTGAGGCTGGCATATTGAGTTCAGGGCACAAGAGGAAGGTTCTTTTTCAATCAGGGCACAGCTGTTGGCTTGCTCCAATTCTGGCTTGCTGTCCTTGTTTTGGGTGCCTCAGCTGACTTTTGGTTACTTGAGCGGCAATTTCCTAAATGTTTTCTGGGTCTGAGTTGGTTTTGCCTTCTTCCTTCCCAAATTTTGTATTCTGACGCCATACAAACAAGAGTTTGGACAGAGTAGCCATTATGAAATAAAAAACACAACAAATAGGCGTTGGAAGCTTAGAAATCTACAGGTAACTCAACCAAGGTGAGGTTTTGTGTTTTGGAAAATGAAATGGAACACTTTGGCTGAGGTGACAGATATTAATTGCCTCCAAACTGAATTTCACTGTGATTTTCAGGTGAATTCAGTGAGAATTCCACAGGCAGTCAGCTGGAGGGGTGGATGAATCCGGGAACAGCCGGTTTCCTTGCGACTAAATCCAGCCCAATATCATTATGGATTCTTGCATGTCTTTGTCTATTTTCTCATTTTTCTTATTTATCATGGTTTGTAATGAATTTGCTGATGTGTTCTTTGGTTTTGAGGCTGCAATATGGAGTTCAGGGAACTTGAGGAATGGTCTTTTTTAATCAGGGCACAGCTGTTGCCTTGCTCAAATTCTGGCTTGCTGTCATTGGTTTGGGTGCCTCAGCCAATTTGTCGTTTCCTCAGTGGCAATTTCCTAAATGTTTACTGGTTCTGAGTTGGTTTTGCCTTCTTCCTTCCCAAATTTTGTATTCTGAAGAAATATAAACAAGAGTTTAGACAGAGTAGCCATTATGAAATTAAAAGCACAACAAATAGGCGTTTGAAGCTTAGAAATCTACAGGTAACACGACTAAGGTGAGTTTTTGTGTTTTGGAAAATAAAATGGAACACTTTGGCTGAGGTGACAGATATTAATAGTCTCCAAACTGAGTTTCACTGCAATTTTCAGGTTAATTCATTCAGAAGTCCACAGGCAGTCAGCTGGAAGGGTGGATCGATCTGGGAACAGCCGGTTTCGTTGTGACTGAATCAAGCCCAATATCATTATGGATTCTTGCATTTCCTTGGCTATTTTCTCATTTTTCTTTTTATCATGGTTTGTAATGAATTTTCTGATGTGAGCTTTGGTTTTGATGCTGGCATATTGGGTTCAGGGCACAAGAGGAAGGTTCTTTTTCAATCAGGGCACAGCTATTGGTTTGCTACAATTCTGTCTTGCTTTAAAGGTTTTGGGTGCCTCAGCGTTGTTGTTTTTTGATCCACATTTTCTGAATGTTTTCTGGGTCTGAGTTGGTTTTGCCTTCTTCCTTCCCAAATTTTCTATTCTGACGCAATACAAACAAGAGTTTGGACAGAGTAGCCATTATGAAATTAAAAACACAACATTACGCGTTTGAAGATTACAAATCGATAGGTAACACGACCAAGGTGAGTTTTTGTGTTTTAGAAAATGTCATGGAACACTTCTGCTGAGGGGACAATTTCTAATTCCCTCCAAAGTGAGTTTCACTGCGATTTCCATGTTAATTCAGTCAGAATACACATTCACTCAGCTGGGAGGTGAGGATGAATCTGGAAACAGCAGTTTACATGGGAATACATGAAGCCCAATATCACTAAGAACTCCTGCATTTCTTTGGCTTTTTTCTCATTTTTCTTATTATCATGGTTTGTAATGAATTTTCTGATGTCAGCTTTGGTTTTGAGGCTGGCATATTGAGTTCAGGGCACAAGAGGAAGGTTCTTTTTCAATCAGGGCACAGCTGTTGGCTTGCTCCAATTCTGGCTTGCTGTCCTTGTTTTGGGTGCCTCAGCTGACTTTTGGTTTCTTGAGCGGCAATTTCCTAAATGTTTTCTTGGTCGGAGTTGGTTTTGCCTTCTTCCTTCCCAAATTTTGTATTCTGACGCAATATAAACTAGAGTTTGGGCAGAGTAGCCATTATGAAATAAAAAACACAACACATAGGCGTTTGAAGCTTAGAAATCTACAGGTAACACGACCAAGGTGAGTTTTTGTGTTTTGGAAAATCAAATGGAACACTTTGGCTGAGGTGACAGATATTAATTGCCTCCAAACTGAGTTTCACTGTGATTTTCAGGTTAATTCAGTGAGAATTGCACAGGCAGTCACCTGGAGGGGTGGATGAATCCAGGACTAGCCAGATTTCTTACGACTAAATCAAGCCCAATATCATTATGGATTCTTGCATTTCTTTGGCTTATTTCTCTTTTTTCTTATTTATCATGGTTGGTTATGAATTTTTGATGTGAGCTTTGAATTTGAGGCTGCAATAAGAACTTCCGGGCACAAGAGAAATGTTCTTTTTCAATCAGGGCACAGCTGTTGGCTTGCTCTAATTGTGGCTTGCTGTCATTGTTTTGGGTGCCTCAGCAAATTTGAGGTTTCTTGAGTGGCAATTTCCTAAATGTTTTCTGGGTCTGACACGGTTTTTTCTTCTTATTCCCAAATTTTTTATTCTGACTCAATACAAACAAGAGTTTGGACAGAGTAGCCATTATGAAATAAAAAACACAACAAATAGGCGTTTGAAGCTTAGAAATCTACAGGTAACACGACCAAGGTGAGTTTTTGTGTTTTGGAAAATAAAATGGAACACTTTGGCTCAGGTGACATATATTAATTGCCTGCAAACTGAGTTTCCCTGTGATTTTCAGGTTAATTCAGTGAGAATTGCACAGGCAGTCACCTTGAGGGGTGGACGAATCCAGGAATAGCCGGATTCCTTACAACTAAATCAATCCCAATATCATTATGGATTCTTGCATTTCTTTGGCTTTTTTCTCATTTTTGTTATGTATGATGGTTTGTAATGAATTTTCTGATGTGCGCTTTGTTTTTGAGGTTGGCATATTGAGTTCAGGGCACAAGAGGATGGTTCTTTTTCAATCAGGGCACAGCTGTTGGCTTGCTCCAATTCTGGCTTGCTGTCATTGTTTTGGGTGCTTCAGCCGATTTGTGGTTACTTGAGTGGTAATTTACTAAATGCTTTCTGGGTCTGAGTTGGTTTTGCCTTGTTATTCCCAAATTTTGTATTCTGATGCAATACAAGCAAGATTTTGGACAGAGTAGCCATTATGAAAAAAAAGAAAATACGGCAAATTGCCCTTTCAGGATTCAAAAGCTACAGGGAACAAGACCAAGATGAGTTTCTGTGTTTTGGATAATGACTTGGAACACTTCTGCTGAGGGGACAGATTCTAATTACCTTCCAATTGAGTGTGAGTGCGATTTTGAGGTGAATTCCATCAGAATTCCAAAGTCAGTCTGTGGAAGGGGTTGATGAATCTGGAAACAGCCAGTTTCCTTGTGTCTAAATCCAGCCAAATATCACAAAGGACTCTTGCATTTATTTGACTTTTTCACATTTCCCTTATTATCAAGGTTTGTAATGAATATTCTGATGTGAGCTTTGGTTTTGAGACGGCAATATGGAGTTCAGGGCACCGGAAGAATGGTCTTTTTAAAACAGGGCACAGCTGTTAGCTTGCTCCAATTCTGGGTTGCTGTCATTGGTTTTGGGGTTTCAGCTGACTTTTGGTTTCTTGAGCGGCAATTTTCTAAATTTTTTCTGGGTCTGAGTTAGTTTTGCCTTATTCCTTCCCAAATTTTGTATTCTGACACAATGCAACAAATAGACATTTACAGATTATAAATCTGCTGGTAACACGCCAATATGATTTTTTTTGTTTTGGAAAATAAAATGGAACACTTTGGCTGAGGTGACAGATATTAATTGCCTCCAAACTGAGTTTCACTGCGATTTTCTGATAAATTCAGTCGGAATTCCACAGGCAGTCAGCTGGAGCTGTGGATGAATCTGGGAACAGCCGATTTCCTTGCGACTAAATCAAGCCCAATATCATTATGGATTCTTGCATTTCTTTGGCTTTTTTCTCATCTTTCTTATTTATCATGGTTTGTAATGAATTTTCTGGTGTGAGCTTTGGTTTTGAGGCTGGCATATTGAGTTCAGGGCACAAGTGGAAGGTTCTTTTTCAATCAGGGCACAGCTGTTGGCCTGCTCCAATTCTGGCTTGCTGTCATTGTTTGGGTGCCTCAGGAGATTTGTGGTTTCTTGAGTGCCAATTTCCTAAATGTTTTCTGGGTCTGAGTCGGTTTTGCCTTCTTATTCCCAAATTTTGTATTCTGATGCAATACAAGCAAGATTTTGGACAGAGTAGCCATTATGAAAGAAAAAAAAAAACACATCAAATTGCCCTTTCAGAATGAGAAATGTAGGCAATATGAACAAGACGTGTTTCTGTGTTTTGGAAAATGACATGGAACCCTTTTGCTGAGGGGACAGATTCTAATTCCCTCCAAATTTGGTTTCTTGTGTGGCATTTTCCTGAAAGTTTTCTGGGTCTGTGTTGGTTTTGCCTTTTTCCTTCCCAAATTTTGTATTCTGCCGCAGTAGAAACAAGAGTTTGGACAGAGTAGCCATTTTGTAATGAAAAACACAACAAATAGGCATTTGTAGCTTAGAAATCTACAGGTAACATGACCAAGGTGAGCTTTTGTGTTTTGGAAAATAAAATGGAACACTTTGGCTGAGGTGACAGATAGTAATTGCCTCCAAACAGAGTTTCACTGCGATTTTCAGGTTAATTCAGTCTGAATTCCACAGGCAGTCAGATGGAGGGGTGGATGAATCCGGGAACAGCCAGTTTCCTTGCAACTGAATCAAGCCCAATATCATTCTGGATTCTTGCATTTCTTTGCCTTTTTTCTCATTTTTGTTATTTATCATGATTTGTAATGAATTTTCTGATGTGAGCTTTGGTTTTGAGGCTGCAATATGGAGTTCAGGCCACCGGGGGAATGGTCTTTTCCAAACAGGGCACAGCTGTTGGCCTGCTCCAATTCTGGCTTGCTGTCATTGTTTTCGGTGCCTCAGCTGAATTTGGATTTTTGAATGGCAATTTCCTAAACGTTTTTTGGGTCTGAGTTGGTTTTGCCTTCTCCCTTCCCAAATGTTGTATTCTGACGCAATACAAACAAGAGTTTGGGCGGAGTAGCCATTATGAAATAAAAAACACATCAAATAGGTGTTTTAAGCTACAGGTAACACGACCAAGGTGAGATTTTGTGTTTTGAAAAAATAAAATGGAACACTTAGGCTGTGGTGACAGATATTAACTGCCTTCGTTCAGGTTAATTCAGTCAGAATTCCACAGGCTGTCAGCTGGAGGGGTGGATGAATCTGGGAACAGCCGGTTTCCTTGCGACAGTATCAAGGCCAATATCATTCTGGATTCTTGCATTTCTTTGACTTTTTTTCTCATTTTTCTTATTTATCATGGTTTGTAATGAATTTTCTGATGTGAGCTTTGGTTTCGAGGCTGGCATAGTGAGTTCAGGGCACAAGAGGAAGGTTCTTTTTCAATCAGGGCACAGCTGTTGGTTTGCTCCAATTCTGGCTTGCTGTCATTGTTTTGGGTGCCTCAGCCGATTTGTGGTTTCTTGAGTGGCAATTTCCTAAATGTTTTCTGGGTCTGAGTTGGTTTTCCTTCTTCCTTCCCAAATTTTGTATTCTGATGCAATACAAGCAAGATTTTGGACAGAGTAGCCATTAGGAAATAAAAAACACAACAAATAGGCTTTTGAAGATACAGGTAACACGACCAAGGTGAGATTTTGTGTTTTGGAAAATAAAATGGCACACTTTGGCTGTGGTGACAGATATTAACTGCCTCCGTTCAGGTTAATTCAGTCAGAATTCCACAGGCAGTCAGCTGGATGGGTGGATGAATCCGGGAACAGCCGGTTTCCTTGCAACTAAATCCAGCCCAATATCATTCTTGATTCTTGCATTTCTTTGTCTATTTTCTCATTTTTCTTATTTATCATGGTTTGTAATGAATTTTCTGATGTGAGCTTTGGTTTTGAGGCTGCAGTATGGAGTTCAGGGCACCGGAGGAATGGTCTTTTTCAATCAGGGTACAGCTGTTGGCTTGCTCCAATTCTGGCTTGCTGTCATTGTTTTGGGTGCCTCCGCCGATTTGAGGTTTCTTGAGTGGCAATTTCCTAAACGTTTTCTGAGTCTCAGTTGGTTTTGTCCTCTTCCTTCCCAAATTTTGTATTCTGACGCAACAGAAACAAGAGTTTGGACAGAATAGCCATTATGAAATAAAAAACACATCAAATAGGCTTTTGAAAGCTACAGGTAACACGACCAAGGTGAGATTTTGTTTTGAAAAATGAAATGGAACACTTTGGCTGTGGTGACAGATATTAACTGCCTCCGTTCAGGTTAATTCAGTCAATATTCCTCAGGCATCAGCTGGAGAGGTGGATGAATCTGGGAATATACGGTTTCCTTGCGACAAAATCAAGCCCAATATCATTATGAATTCTTGAATTTCTTTGGCCTTTTTCTCATTTTTCTTAATTTTAGTGGTTTGTAATGAATTTTCTGATGTGAGCTTTGGTTTTGAGGCTGGCATATGGAGTTCAGGGCACAAGAGGAAGGTTCTTATTCAATCAGGTCACAGCTGTTGGCTTGCTCCAATTCTGGCTTGCCGTCATTGTTTTGGGTGCCTCCGCCGATTTGAAGTTTCTTGAGCATCAATATCCTAAATGTTTTCTTGGTCTGAGTTGGTTTTCCTTCTTCCTTCCCAAATTTTGTATTCTGACACAATACAAACAAGAGTTTGGACAGAGTAGCCATTAGGAAATAAAAAACACAACAAATAGGCTTTTGAAGCTACAGGTAACACGACCAAGGTGAGATTTTGTGTTTTGGAAAATCAAATGGAACAAGTTGGCTGTGGTGACAGATATTAACTGCCTCCGTTCAGGTTAATTCAGTCAGAATTCCACAGGCAGTCAGCTGGAGGGGTGGATGAATCCGGGAATAGCCGGTTTCCTTGCAACTAAATGAAGCCCAATATCATTATGGATTCTTGCATTTCTTTGGCTTTATTCTGATATTTCTTATTTATCATGGTTTGTAATGAATTTTCTGATGTGAGCTTTGGTTTTGAGGCTGCAATATGGAGTTCAGGGCACCGGAGGAATGGTCTTTTTCAATCAGGGCACAGCTGCTGGCTTGCTCCAATTCTGGCTTGCTGTCATTGTTTTGGGTGCCTCCGCCGATTTGAGGTTTCTTGAGTGGCAATTTCCTAAACGTTTTCTGAGTCTCAGTTGTTTTTGTCTTCTTCCTTCCCAAATTTTGTATTCTCACGCAATACAAGCAAGATTTTGGACAGAATAGACATTATGAAATAAAAAACACATCAAATAGGCTTTTGAAAGCTACAGGTAACACGACAAAGGTGAGATTTTGTGTTTTGGAAAAAGATATGGAACACTTTTGCTGAGGTGACAGATATTAATTGCCTCCAAACCGAGTTTCACAGCGAATTTCATTTTAATTCAGTCAGAAACCACAGACACTCAGCTGGGAGGTATAGAAGAATCTGGAAACAGCCATTAACAAGGGAATAAATCAAGCCCAATATCACTAAGAACTCCTGCATTTCTTTGGATTTTTTCTGATTTTTCTTATTTATCATGGTTTGTAATGAATTTTCTGATGTGAGCTTTGGTTTTGAGGCTGCAATATCGAGTTCAGGACACCGGAGGAATGGTCTTTTTCAATCAGGGCACAGCTGTTGGCTTGCTCCAATTCTGGCTTGCTTTCAAGGTTTTGGCTTCCTCAGCGGCCCTTTGTTTCTTGAGCGGCAATTTCCTAAATGTTTTCTGGGTCTGAGTTGGTTTTGCCTTCTTCCTTCCCAAATTTTGTAATCTGACGCAATAGAAACAAAAGTTTGGGCAGAGTAGCAATTATGAAATAAAAAACACAACAAATAGGCGTTTGAAGCTTAGAAATCTACAGGTAACACAACCAAGGTGAGTTTTTGTGTTTTGGAAAATCAAATGGAACACTTTGGTTGAGGTGACAGATATTAATTGCCTCGAAATTGAGTTTCACTGGGATTTTCAGGTTAATTCAGTCAGAATTCCACAGGCAGTCAGCTGGAAGGGTGGATGAATCCGGGAACAGCCCTTTTCCTTGCGACTGAATCAAGCCCAATGTCATTATGGATTCTTGCATTTCTTTGGCTTTTTTCTCATTTTTCTTATTTATCATGGTTTGTAATGAATTTTCTGATGTCAGCTTTGGTTTTGAGTCTGCAATATGGAGTTCAGGGCACCAGAGGTATGGTCTTTTTCAAACAGGGCACAGCTGTTGTGCTGCTCCAATTCTGGCTTGCTGTCATTGTTTTGAGTGCCTCAGCCGATTTGTGGTTTCTTGAGCGGCAATTTCCTAAAGGTTTTCTGGGTCTGAGTTGGTTTTGCCTTCTTCCTTCCCAAATTTGTATTCTGACGCAATACAAACAAGAGTTTCAGCAGAGTAGCCATTAGGAAATAAAAAACACAACAAAAAGGCATTTGAAGCTTAGAAATCTACAGGTAACACGACCAAGGTGAAGTTTTGTGTTTTGGAAAATCAAATGGAACACTTTGGCTGAGGTGACAGATATTAATTGCCTCCAAACTGAGTTTCCCTGCGATTTTCAGGTTAATTCAGTCAGAATTCCACAGGCAGTCAGCTGGAGGGGTGGATGAATCCGGGAACTGCTGGTTTCCTTGCGACTAAATCAAGCCCAATATCATTATGGATTCTTGCATTTCTTTGGCTTTTTTCTCCTTTTTCTTATTTATCATGGTTTGTAATAAATTTTCTGATGTGAGCTTTGGTTTTGAGGCGGCAATATGGCGTTCAGGGCACCGGAGCAATGGTCTTTTTCAAACAGGGTACAGATGTTGGCTTGCTCCAATTCTGGCTTGCTGTCATTGTTTTGGGTGCCTCAGCCAATTTGTGGTTTCTTGAGCCACAATGTCCTAAATGTTTTCAGGGTCTGAGTTGGTTTTGCCTTCTTCCTTCCCAAATTTTGTATTCTGATGGAATACAAACAAGAGTTTGGACAGAGCAGTCATTATGAAATAAAAAACACAACAAATAGGCGTTTGAAGCTTATAAGTCTACTCGAAACACGACCAAGGTGAGTATTTGTGTTTTGGAAAATAAAATGGAACACTTTGTTGAGGTCACAGATATTAATGAATTCCAAACTGAGTTTGACTGCGATTTTCAGGTGAATTCAATGAGAATTCCACAGGCAGTCAGCTGGAGTGGTGGATGAATCTGGGAGCAGCCGGTTTCCTTGCGACTAAATCCAGCCCAATATCAGAAAGGTCTCCTGTATTTCTTTGGCATTTTTCTCATTTTTTGATTTATCCTGCTTTGTAATGAATTTTCTGATGTGAGATTTGGTTTGAGGCTGCAATATGGAGTTTAGAGCACAAGAGGAAGGTTTTTTTTTTTAAACAGGGCACAGCTCTTGACTTGCTCCAATTCTGGCTTACTGTCATTGTTTTGCATGCCTCAGCTCAATTTTGGTTTGTTGAGTGGCAATTTCCTAAATGTTTTGTGGGTCTGAGTTGGTTTTCCCTTCTTCCTTCCCAAATTTTGTATTCTGTCGCATTACAAACAAGAGTTTGGACAGAGTAGCCATTATGAAATAAAAAAACACAACAAATAGGTGTTAGAAGCTTAGAAATCTACAGGTAACACGACCAAGGTGAGTTTTTGTGTTTTGGAAAATGAAATGGAACACTTTGGCTGAGGCGACAGATATTAATTGCCTCCAAACTGAGTTTCACTGCGATTTTCAGGTTAATTCAGTCAGAATTCCACAGGCAGTCAGCTGGAGGGGTGGATGAATCCGGGAACAGCCCGTTTCCTTGCGACTGAATCAAGCCCAATGTCATTATGGATTCTTGTGTTTCTTTGGCTTTTTTCTCATTTTTCTTATTTATCATGGTTTGTAATGAATTTTCTGATGTCAGCTTTGGTTTTGAGTCTGCAATATGGAGTTCAGGGCACCAGAGGTATGGTCTTTTTCAAACAGGGCACAGCTGTTGTGCTGCTCCAATTCTGGCTTGCTGTCATTGTTTTGAGTGCCTCAGCCGATTTGTGGTTTCTTGAGCGGCAATTTCCTAAAGGTTTTCTGGGTCTGAGTTGGTTTTGCCTTCTTCCTTCCCAAATTATGTATTCTGACGCAATACAAACAAGAGTTTGGGCGGAGTAGCCATTATGAAATAAAAAACACAACAAAAAGGCTTTTGAAGCTTAGAAAAATACAGGTAACACGACCAAGGTGAGTTTTTGTGTTTTGGAAAATAAAATGGAACACTTTGTTGAGGTCACAGATATTAATAGCCTCCAAACTGAGTTTCACTGCGATTTTCAGGTGAATTCAGTCAGAAGTCCACAGGCAGTCAGATGGAGGTGTGGATGAATCCGGGAACAGCCGGTTTCCTTGCGACTAAATCAAGCCCAATATCATTCTTGATTCTTGCACTTCTTTGGCTTTTTTCTCATTTTTCTTATTTATCATGGTTTGTAATGAATTTTCTGATGTGAGCTTTGGTTTTGAGGTTGCAATATTGAGTTCAGGGCACCTGAGGAATGGTCTTTTTCAAACAGGGTACAGATGTTGGCTTGCTCCAATTCTGGCTTGCTGTCATTGTTTTGGGAGCCTCAGCTGACTTTTGGTATCTTGAGCGGCAATGTCCTAAATGTTTTCTGGGTCTGAGTTGGTTTTGCCTTCTTCCTTCCCAAATTTTGTATTCTGATGGAATACAAACAAGAGTTTGGGCAGAGTAGCCATTATGAAATAAAAAACACAACAAATAGGCGTTTGAAGCTTATAAGTCTACTCGTAACGAGACCAAGGTGAGTTTTTGATTTTGGAAAATCAAATGGAACACTTTGGCTGAGGTGACAGATATTAATTGCCTCCAAACTGAGGTTCACTGTGATTTTCCCGTTAATTTAGTCATAATTCCACAGGCATCAGCTGGAGGGGTGGATGAATCTGGGAACAGCCAATTTCCTTGCGACTCAATCAAGCCCAATATCATTATGGATTCTTGCATTTCCTTGGCTTTTGTCTCATTTTTCTTATTTATCATGGTTTGTAATGAATTTTCTGATGTGAGCTTTGGTTTTGAGGCTGCAATATCGAGTTCAGGGCACCGGAGGAAGGTTATTTTTCAAAAAGTGCACAGCTGTTGACTTGCTCCTATTCTGCCTTGCTGTCATTGTTTTGGGTGCCTCAGCCGATTATTGGTCTTTTGAGCGACAATTTACTACATGTTTTCAGGGTCTGAGTTGGTTTTGCCTTCTTCCTTCCCAAATGTTGTATTCTGACGCCATACAAACAAGAGTTTCGGCAGAGTAGCCATTATGCAATAAAATCACAACAAATAGGTTTTGAAGCTTATAAATCCATAGGTAACACGAGCAAGGTGAGTTTTTGTGTTTTGGAAAATCAAATGGAACACTTTGGCTGAGGTGACAGATATTAATTGCCTCCAAACTGAGTTTCACTGCGATTTTCAGGTGAATTCAGTCAGATCCACAGGCAGTCAGCTGGAGGGGTGGATGAATCCGGGAACAGCCGGTTTCCTTGCGACTAAATCAGGCCCAATATCATTCTTGATTCTTGCATTTCTTTGGCTTTTTTCTCCTTTTTCTGATATAGCATGCTGTGTAATGAATTTTCTGATGTGAGCTTTGGTTTTGAGGCTGCAATATGGAGTTCAGGGCACCTGAGGAATGGTCTTTTTCAAACAGGGCACAGCTGTTGGCCTGCACCAATTCTGGCTTGTTGTCATTGTTTTGAGTGCCTCAGCCGATTTGTGGTTTCTTGAGCGGCAATTTCCTAAATGTTTTCTGGGTCTGAGTTGGTTTTGCCTTCTTCCTTCCCAAATTTTGTATTCTGACGCCATGCAAACAAGAGTTTCGGCAGGGTAGCCATTATGAAATAAAAAACACCACAAATAGGCTTTTGAAGCTTAGAAATTTACAGGTAACACAACAAAGGTGAGTTTTTGTGTTTTGGAAAATCAAATGGAACACTTTGGCTGAGGTGACAGATAGTAATTGACTCCAAACTGAGTTTCACTGCGATTTTCAGGTTAATTCAGTCAGAATTCCACAGGCAGTCAGCAGGAGGGGTGGTTGAATCCGGGAACAGCCCGTTTTCTTGCGACTAAATGAAGCCCACTATCATTATGGATTCTTGCATTTCTTTGGCTTTTTTCTCATTTTTCTTATTTATCATGGTTTGTAATGAATTTTCTGATGTGAGCTTTGGTTTTGAGGCTGTAATATGGAGTTCAGGGCACCGGGGGAACGGTCTTTTTCAAACAGAGCACAGCTGTTGGCCTGCTCCAATTCTGGCTTGGTGTCATTGTTTTGGGTGCCTCTGCCAATTTGAGGTTTTTTGAGCAGCAATTTCCTAAAAGTTTTCTGGGTCTGAGTTGGTTTTGCCTTCTTCCTTCCCAAATTTTGTATTCTGATGCAATACAAACAAGAGTTTGGGCAGAGTGGCCATTATGAAATAAAAAACACAACAAATAGGTTTTGAAGCTTAGAAATCCAGAGGTAACATGACCAAGGTGAGTTTTTGTGTTTTGGAAAATCAAATGGAACAGTTTGGCTGAGGTGACATATATTAATTGCCTCCAAACTGAGTTTCACTGTGATTTTCCGGTTAATTCAGTCAGAATTCCACAGGCAGTCAGCTGGAGGGGTGGATGAATCTGGGAACAGCCGGTTTCCTTGAAACTAAATCCAGCCCAACATCATTATGAATTCTTGCATTTCTTTGGCTTTTGTCTCCTTTTTCTGATTTATCATGGTTTGTAATGAATTTTCTGATGTGAGCGTCGGTTTTGAGGCTGGCATATGGAGTTCAAGGCACAAGAGGAAGGTTCTTATTCAATCAGGGCACAGCTGCTGTGTTACTCCAATTCTGGTTTACTGTCATTGTTTTGGTTGTCTCCGCCGATTTGAGGTTTCTTGAGCATCAATTTCCTAAATGTTTTGTTCGTCTGAGTTGGTTTTCCTTCTTCCTTCCAAAATTTTGTATTCTGACCCAATACAAACAAGAGTTTAGACAGACTTGCCATTTTGCCATAAAAACAAACACAATAAATAGGCGTTTGAAGCTTAGAAATCCACAGGTAATACGACCAAGTTGAGTTTTTGTGTTTTGGAAAATAAAATGGGACACTTTGGCTGAGGTGACAGATATTAATTGCCTCCAAACTGAGTTTCCCTGCGATTTTCCGGATAATTCCGTCAGAATTCCACAGGCAGTCAGCTGGAGGGGTGGATGAATCTGGGAATAGCCGGTTTCCTTTTGACTAAATCAAGCCCAATATCATTATGGATTCTTGCGTTTCTTTGGCTTTTTTCTCATTTTTCTTATGTATCATGGTTTGTAATGAGTTTTCTGATGTGAGCTTTTGTTTTAAGCTGGCATATTCAGTTCAGGGCACCAGAGGAAGTTTGTTTTTCAATCAGGGCACAGCTGTTGGCCTGCTCCAATTCTGGCTTGCTGTCATTGTTTTGGGTGCCTCAGCTGATTTGTGGATTCTTGAGTGGCAATATCCTAAATGTTTTCTGGGTCTGAGTTAGTTTTGCATTCTTATTCCCAAATTTTGTATTCTGATGCAATACAAGCAAGATTTTGACAGAGTAGCCATTATGAAAGAAAAAAAAAAAAACAAAGCAAATTGGCCTTTCATGTTTAGAACTGTACAGGCAACACAATCAAGATGAGTTTCTGTGTTTTGGAAAATGACTTGGACTCCTTCTGCCGAGGGGACAGATACTAATTTCCTCCAAATTGAGTGTGAGTGCAATTTTCAGGTGAATTCAATCAGAATTCCAAAGTCAGTCTGTTTAAGGGTGGGATGAATCCTGAAACAGCCAGTTTCCTTGTGTCTAAATCCAGCCAAATATCACAAAGGACTCTTGCATTTCTTTGGCTTTTTCACATTTCCCTTATTTATCATGGTTTGTAATGAATTTTGTGATGTGAGCTTTGGTTTTGAGGCTGCAATATGGAGTTCATGGCACAAGAGAATGGTTCTTTTTCAATTGGGGCACAGTTGTTGGCTTGCTCCAATTCTGGCTTGCTGTCATTGTTGGGTGCCTCAGCTGACTTTTGGTTTCTTGAGGGTCAGTTTGCTGAATATTTTCTGGGTCTGAGTTGGTTTTCCCTTCTTCATACCCAAATTGTGTATTCTCATGCAATACAAGCAAGATTGTGGACAGAGTAGCCATTATGAAAGAAAACAAAAAACACAGCAAATTGGCCTTTCAGGATTAGAAATCTACAGGCAACATGACCAAGATGAGTTTCTGTGGTTTGGAAAATGATATGGAATCCTTCTGCTGGGGAGAGAGATACTAATTCATCCAAATTGAATGTGAGTGGGATTTTGAGGTGAATTCAATCAGAAGTCCAAAGTCAGTCTGTGGATGGGGAGATGAATCTGGAAACAGCCAGGTTCCTTTTGTCTAATCCCGCCAAGTATCACAAAGGACTCTTGCATTTCTTTGGCTTTTTCACATTTCCCTTATTTATCATGGTTTGTAATGAATTTTCTGATGTGAGCTTTGGTTTTGAGGCTGCAATATGGAGTTCAGGGTAACGGAGGAATGGTCTTTTTCAAACAGGGCACAGCTGTTGGCCTGCTCCAATTCTGGCTTGCTGTCATTGTTTTCGATACCTCAGCTAATTTGTGGTTTCTTGAGCGGCAATTTCCTAAATGTTTTGTGCATCTGAGTTGGTTTTTCCTTCTTCCTTCCCTAATTTTGTATTCTGAGGCAACACAAACAAGAGTTTCGACAGAGTAGCAATTATGAAATAAAAACCACAACAAATAGGCATTTGAAGCTTAGAAATCTACAGGTAACATGACCAAGGTGAGTTTTTGTGTTTTGGAAAAAAAAATGGAACACTTTGGCTGAGGTGACAGAAAGTAATTGCCTCCAAACTGAGTTTCACTGCGATATTCAGGTGAATTCAGTCAGAATTCCACAGGCAGTCAGCTGGAGGGGTTGATGAATCCGGGAACAGCCAGATTCCTTGCAACTAAATCAAGCCCAATATCATTATTGATTCTTGCATTTCTTTGGCTTTTTTCTCCTTTTTCTTATTTATCATGGGTTGTAATGAATTTTCTGATGTCAGCTTTGGTTTTGAGGCTGAAATATGGAGTTCAGGGCACCGGGGGAATGGACCTTTTAAACAGGGCAAAGCTGTTGGCCTGCTCCAATTCTGGCTTGCTGTCATTGTTTTGAGCCTCAGCCGATTTGTGGTTTCCTGAGCTGCAATTTCCTACATGTGTTCTGCATCTGAGTTGGTTTTGCCTTCTACCTTCCCAAATTTTGTATTCTGATTTCTACAAACAAGAGTTTGGGGAGAGTAGCCATTGTGACATAAAAAACACAGCAAATAGGATTTTGAAGCTTATAAATCTACAGGTAACATGACCAAGGTGAGTTTTTGTGTTTTGGAAAATCAAATGGAACACTTTGGCTGAGGTGACAGATATTAATTGCCTCCAAACTGAGTTTCACTGCGATTTTCAGGTTAACTCAGTCAGAATTGCACAGGCAGTCAGCTGGACGGGTGGATGAATCTGGGAATAGCCGGTTTCCTTGCGACTGAATCAAGCCCAATATCATTATGAATTCTTGCATTTCTTTGGCTTTTTTCTATGTTTTCTTATTTATCATGGTTTGTAATGAATTTTCTGATGTGAGCTTTGGTTTTGAGGCTGCAGTATGGAGTTCACGGCACTGGAAGTATGGTCATTTTAAACAGGGTACAGCTGTGGCTTGCTCCAATTCTGGCTTGCCTTCATTGTTTTGGGTGCCTCAGCTGATTTTGGTTTCTTGAGTGGCAATTTTTTAAATGTTTTCTGGGTCTGAGTTGGTTTTACCGTCTTCGTAACCAAATTTTCTTTTCTGCTGCCATACAAACAAGAGTTTGGGCAGAATAGCCATTATGAAATAAAAAACACAACAAATAGGCGTTTGAAGCTTAGAAATCTACAGGTAACATGACCAAGGTGAGTTTTTGTGTTTTGGAAAATAAAATGGAACACTTTGGCTGAGGTGACAGATATTAATTGCCTCCAAACGGAGTTTCACTGTGATTTTCAGGTTAATTCAGTTAGAAATCCACAGGCAGTCAGCTGGAGGGCTGGATGAATCCGGGAACAGCCGGTTTCCTTGCGACTGAATCAAGCCCAATATTATGGATTCTTGCATTTCCTTGTCTTTTTTCTCATTTTTCTTATTTTTTATGGTTTGTTATGAATTCTCTGATGTGAAGCTTTGGTTTTGAGGCTGCAATATGGAGTTCAGGGCACAAGAGGAAGGTTCTTTTTCAATCAGGGTACAGCTGTTGGCTTGCTCCAATTCCAGCTTGCTATCATTGTTTTGGGTGCCTCAGCTAACTTTTGGTTTCTTGAGTGGCAATTTCCTAAATGTTTTCTGGGTCTGAGTTGGTTTTGCCTTCTTCCTTCCCAAATTATGTATTCTGATGCCATAGAAACAAGAGTTTCAGCAGAGTAGCCACTATGAAATAAAAAACACAACAAATAGGCGTTTAAACCTTCAAAATCTACCAGTAACATGACCAAAGTGAGTTTTTGTGTTTTGGAAAATCAAATGGAACACTTTGGCTGAGGTGACAGATAGTAATTGCCTCCAAACTGAGTTTCACTGCGATTTTCAGGTTAATTCAGTCAGAATTCCACAGGCTGTCAGCTGGAGGTGTGGATGAATCCGGGAACAGCCGGTTTCCTTGTGACTATTCAGGCTAAATGTCATTATGGATTCTTGCATTTCTTTGGATTTTTTCTATGTTTTCTTATTTATCATGGATTGTAATGAATTTTCTGATGTGAGTTTGGTTTTGAGGCTGGCATATTGAGTTCAGGGTACAAGAGGAAGGTTCTTTTTCAAACAGGGCACAGCTGTTGGCCTGCTTCAATTCTGGCTTGCTGTCATTGTTTTGGGTGCCTCAGCCGATTTGTGGTTTCTTGAGCGGCAATTTCCTAAATGTTTTCGGGGTCTGAGTTGGTTTTGCCTTCTTCCTTCCCAAATTATGTATTCTGATGGCACACAAACAAGCGTTTGGGCAGATTAGCCATTATGAAATAAAAAAACACAAGAAATAGGCGTTTAAACCTACAAAATCTACTGGTAACTTGACCAAAGTGAGTTTTTGTGTTTTGGAAAATCAAATGGAACACTTTGGCTGAGGTGACAGATAGTAATTGGCTCCAAACTGAGTTTCACTGCAATTTTCAGGTGAATTCAGTCAGAATTCCACAGGCAGTGAGCTGGAGCAGAGGATGAATCCGGGAACAGCCGGTTTCCTTGTGACTAATAAGGCCAAATGTCACTATGGATTCTTGCATTTCTTTGGCTTTTTTCTCTGTTTTCTTATTTATCATGGTTTTTAATGAATTTTCTGATGTCAGCTTTGGTTTGTGGCTGAATATGGAGTTCAGGGCACCAGAGGAATGGTCTTTTTCAAACAGGGCACAGCTGTTGGCCTGCTCCAATTCTGGCTTCCTGTCATTGTTTTGAGTACCTCAGCCGATTTGTGGATTCTGAGCGGCAATTTCATAAATGTTTTCTGGGTCTGAGTTGGTTTTGCCTTCTTCCTTCCCAAATTTTGTATTCTGACGGCATACAAACAAGAGTTTGGGGAGAGTAGCCATTATGAAATGAAACACACAACAAATAGGCATTTGAAGCTTAGAAATCTACAGGTAACACGACCAAGGTGAGTTTTTGTGTTTTGGAAAATCAAATGGAACACTTTGGCTGAGGTGACAGATATTGATTGCCTCCAAACTGAGTTTCACTGTGATTTTCAAGTTAATTCAGTCAGAATTCCACAGGCAGTCAGCTGGATGGGTGGATGAATCCGGGAACAGCCGGTTTCCTTGTGACTGAATCAAGCCCAATATCATTATGGATTCTTGCATTTCTTTGGCTTTTTTCTCCTTTTTCTTATTTATCACGGTTTGTAATGAATTTTCTGATGTGAGCTTTGGTTTTGAGGCTGCAATCTGAAGTTCAGGGTGCAAGAGGAAGGCTAAAATTTTTCAAACAGGGCACAGAAGTTGGCCTGCTCCAATTCTGGCTTGCTGTCATTGTTTTGGGTGCCTCAGCCGATTTGTGTATCCTGAGCGGCAATTTCCTAAATGTTTCTGGGTCTGAGTTGGTTTTGCCTTCTTCCTTCCCAAATTTTGTATTCTGATGCCATACAAACAAGAGTTTCAGCAGAGTAGCCACTATGAAATAAAAAACACAACAAATAGGCGTTTAAACCTTCAAAATCTACAGGTAACACGACCAAGGTGAGTTTTTGTGTTTTGGAAAATCAAATGGAACACTTTGGCTGAGGTGACAGATAGTAATTGCCTCCAAACTGAGTTTCACTGCGATTTTCAGGTTAATTCAGTCAGAATTCCACAGGCAGTCAGCTGGAGGGGTGGATGAATCCTGGAACAGCCGGTTTCCTTGCGACTGAATCAAGCCCAATATCATTATGGATTCTTGCTTTTCTTTTCTTTTTTCTCCTTTTTCTTATTTATCATGGTTTGTAATGAATTTTCTGATGTGAGCTTTTGTTCTGAGGCTGGCATATTGAGTTCAGGGCACAAGAGGAAGGTTCTTTTTCAATCAGGGTACAGCTGTTGCCTTGCTCTAATTCTGGCTTGCTGTCATTGCTTTGGGTGCCTCAGCTAACTTTTGGTTTCTTGAGCGGCAATTTCCTGAATATTTTCTGGGTCTGAGTTGGTTTTGCCTTCTTCCTTCTGAAATTTTGTATTCTGACGCCAAACAAACAAGAGTTTGGGCAGAGTAGCCATTATGAAATAAAAAACACAACAAATAGGCGTTTGAAGCTTAGAAATCTACAGGTAACATGACCAAGGTGATTTTTTGTGTTTTGGAAAATCAAATGGAACACTTTGGCTGAGGTGACAGATATTAATTGCCTCCAAACTGAGTTTCACTGCGATTTTCAGGTTAATTCAGTCAGAATTCCACAGGCAGTCAACTGGAGGGTTGAATGAATCCACGAACAGCCGGCTTCCATGTGACTAAATCAAGCCCAATAACATTACGGATTCTTGCATTTCTTTGGCTTTTTTCTCCTTTTTGTTATTTATCATGGTTTGTAATGAATTTTCTGATATGAGCTTTGGTTTTGAGGCTGCAAAATGGAGTTCAGGGAGCAGGAGGAATATTCTGTTTCAAACAGGGCACAGCTACTGGCCTGCCTCAATTCTGGCTTGCTTTCATTGTTTGGGATCCTCAGCTGATTTGTGGTTTCTTGAGTGGCAATTTGCGAAATGTTTTCTGGGTCTGAGTTGTTTTTCCCTTCTTCCTTCCCAAATTTTGTATTCTGACGCCATACAAACATGAGTTTGGGTAGAATAGCCATTATGAAATAAAAAACACAACAAATAGGCATTTGAAGTTTAGAAATCTAAAGGTAACACGACCAAGGTGAGTTTTTGTGTTTTGCAAAATAAAATGGAACACTTTAGCTGAGGTGACAAATATTAATTGTCTCCAAAATGAGTTTCACTGCTATTTTGAGGTTAATTCAGTCAGAATTCCATAGGCAGTCAGCTGGAGGGGTGGATGAATCCGGGAGCAGCCGGTTTCCTTGCGACTATATCAAGCCCGATATCATTACGGATTCTTGCATTTCTTTGTCTTTTTTCTCCTTTTTCTTATTTATCATGGTTTGTAATGAATTTTCTGATGTGAGCTTTGGTTCTGAGGCTGGCATATTGAGTTCAGGGTACAAGAGGAAGGTTCTTTTTCAAACAGGGTACAGCTGTTGGCTTGCTGCAATTATGGCTTGCTGTCATTGTTGTGGGTGCCTCAGCTGACTTTTGGTTTCTTGAGTGGCAATTTCCTAAATGTTTTCTGGGCCTGAGTTGGTTTTGCCTTCTTCCTTCCCAAATTTTGTATTCTGACGCCATACAAACAAGAGTTTGGGCAGAGTAGCCATTATGAAATAAAAAACACAACAAATAGGCATTTGAAGCTTAGAAATCTACAGGTAACACGACCAAGGTGAGTTTTTGTGTTTTGGAAAATCAAATGGAACACTTTGGCTGAGGTGACAGATAGTAATTGCCTCCAAACTGAGTTTCACTGCGATTTTCAGGTTAATTCAGTCAGAATTCCACAGGCAGTGAGCTGGAGCAGAGGATGAATCCAGCAACAGCCGGTTTCCTTGTGACTAATAAGGCCAAATGTCATTATGGATTCTTGCATTTCTTTGGCTTTTTTCTCCTTTTTCTTATTTATCATGGTTTGTAATGAATTTTCTGATGTGAGCTTTGGTTTTGAGGCTGCAATATGGACTTCAGGGCACCGGAGGAATGGTCTTTTTCAAACAGGGCACAGCTGTTGGCCTGCTTCAATTCTGGCTTGCTGTCATTGTTTTTGGTGCCTCAGCCGATTTGTGGTTTCTTGAGCAGCAATTTCCTAAATGTTTTCTGGGTCTGAGTTGCTTTTCCCTTCTACCTTCCCAAATTTTGTATTCTGACGCCATGCAAACAAGACTGTGGGCAGAGTAGCCATTATGAAATAAAACACAAAACAAATAGGCGTTTGAAGCTTAGAAATCTACAGGTAACACGACAAAGGTGAGGTTTTTTGTTTTGGAAAATCAAATGGAACACTTTGGCTGAGGTGACAGATATTAATTGCCTCCAAACTGAGTTTCCCTGCGATTTTCAGGTTAATTCAGTCAGAAATCCACAGGCCGTCAGCTGGAGGGGTGGATGAATCCGGAAACAGCCGGTTTCCTTGCGACTAAATCAAGCCCAATATCATTATGGTTTCTTGTATTTCTTTGGCTTTTTTCTCTTTTCTCTAATTTATCATGGTTTGTAATGAATTTTCTGATGTGAGCTTTGGTTTTGAGGCTGCAATATGGAGTTCAGGGCACAAGAGGAAGGTTCTTTTTCAAAAAGAGTAAAGCTGTTGGCTTGCTCCAATTCTGGCTTGCTGTCATTGTTTTGGGTGCCTCAGTGACTTTTGGCTTCTTGAGCGGCAATTTCCTAAATGTTTTGGGTGCCTCTTGCTGTCGTAATTTTGAGTGCCTCAGCCGATTTGTGGTTTCTTGAGCGGCAATTTCCTAAATGTTTTCTGGGTCTGAGTTTGTTTTGCCTTCTTCCTTCCCAAATGTTGTATTCTGACGCAATACAAACAAGAGTTTGGACAGAGTAGCCATTATGAATTAAAAAAGACAGCTAATAGGTGTTTGAAGCTTAGAAATTTACAGGCAACATGACCAAGGTGAGTTTTTGTGTTTTGGAAAATCAAATGGAACACTTTGGCTGAGGTGACAGATATTAATTGCCTCCAAACGGAGTTTCACTGTGATTTTCAGGTTAATTCAGTCAGAATTCCACAAGCAGTCAGCTGGAGGGGTGAATGAATCCGGGAACGGCCGGTTTCCCTGCGACTAAATCAAGCCCAATATCATTATGGATACTTGCATTTCTTTGGCTTTTTTCTCTTTTTTCTTATGTATCATGGTTTGTAATGAATTTTTTGATGTGAGCTTTTGTTTTGAGGCGGCAATATTGAGTTCAGGGCACAAGAGGAATGGTCTTTTTCAATCAGGGCACAGCTGTTGGCTTGCTCCAATTCTGGCTTGCTGTCCTTGTTTTGGGTGCCTCAGCTGACTTTTGGTTTCTTGAGTGGCAGTTTCCTACATGTTTTCTGGGTCTGAGTCAGTTTTGCCTTCTTCCTTCCCAAATTTTGTATTCTGATGCAATACAAGCAAGATTTTGGACAGAGTTAGCTCTGTGTCCATTCTTCTGTCTCTTTACTAGATGAATAAAAAGACAGTGTAAAATGATTTGTAAAGAATTATAAGGGGTCAGCGCTGTGCTGCTGCTGCCAATTGAGGAGCGAAGCAGGAGATGGAAAACACCTCTCTCTCTCTCTCTCTCTCTCTCTCTCTGTGCCTCTCCTTCTCTGTTACTCTGACTTCTAAATAAAAAAAATGAATCTTAAAAGAAGTATAAACATCAATAAAACACAAATGAAAATTGTATTCTCAAAACTGGATATTAAACCATGCCTTCTACACCTCTGTTAAAAGTTACATTCTATCATAGTCATTTATGATTTCTAGGGCCAAAGTAGTAAATAAGATTTTTCTGGAAGAGACAGAGGTTATGAGGGAGCCAGGATTTGGGGTCAGTTAGCAGAAGTGAGTGTCACTCTTTCAGATTTGATGCAGGAAAGGAACAGCAACTGATCCCTGAGATTTTGGTGTGGGAAGGAAAGGAAGGAGGGACTGAACAAAAGCAAATGCCCTCTGGTTGTGGGCACCCACCCCTGACTGCAGCTTTTCGGAGGAACAGCTGGTGTCTCTAGGGATGCTGCAGCCTGGACTCCATTTCCCAGAGTTCCCAGTAGCTCCGAGGTATTCTGCTTTCCAAATACCTGTGGGCATGCACCTGCCACTGCCTGTCCCTGGGGCTCAGAGTTGGACCAGGGGAGTTCATTCCTTGATCAGTGTCAACCCTGGGGGCTATGCTGCTCCTTCTCTGGCATTTACTGCAACTCCTGCTCTGCACGTGCGATCCCAGGCAGTTTCCGAGTGCTCACCCTGAGCCTGCCTCCTGCTGCTTCTTCCCTCTTCATCCACCAACTGTGGGTCCCACATGCCAGGGACTCTCTTCTCCACACTCCCAATTTCACTCCCCGTGTATCTGGAAGAAAGGGTACCTGCTCCAGGGACTTTCTGCTGCAGGTTTGGCATGCAGGAAGGGGCGGAGACACATGTGGGAGAAGTGTGCCAGCGATCCTGGCAGCTTCTCCCGAGGTCAGGGCTGGGACCCGGGCTGCTCTGTCTCCCACCTCTATTTCCCAGGCTCAAAGTGCCCGGACTCTCTCCTGCAGTACCTCACCTAAACTGTCCCTAATGTGCTTTATTTAGTGGTTACAGGAGAGAGGGGGCAGTGTTCTGGGAACCTGCACTCACAGGGAAGGAAGGCAGAAAGACTCCTGATCTCCACAGTTAAATAAGCCGGGTTCCCACTGTGGGTGGTCTCAGAATGCAGTCTGCCTTGTCTCTTGATGTTTCCTGGGCTGGTTCCTGCAGGGTGGGGCTGGATGGCCTTCAGCAGGGAGCCTGGGGCAGCAGAGGGGTGGGAAGGAGGATCTGTCTAGGATCTGCCCCACTGCTCTCATCCTGCACCTCATCTTCCTGGTGGGGAGCAGTGTGAAGCGTGAATAGCTGCTTTGTGTGTTGATCCCTCTCAAGTATTAATTATCAAATTTTTCCAATGTGGAATTTGAAGCTGTTCCAGAAACATGGGGTGGGAAATCTCCCTTCTTTCAAACAGGCACAGAGACAGTGGAGGATCCAAGGAGTTTCTATTAATGGCCCTAGGCTCAGCTGGAATGATTTCCTGAGAATTGAGCATCAAATTCAAGTTTCTTAGCTGTTACAGCATTGGTGGGTTTAAATGGCAGCCTACATGATTAGAACCACATTTCCAATGGTCAGTGGGTCCAGTATGTTTGTAAAAGAGATGCCAGGGACAGATTTATTAGGACAGATTTATGACTGGAGTTTACAAAAGCAGAACTTAGGACATCTTCCCTCCCTAGACAAGATTTCAGTGGGCAGCTGTTTCACTCATTAATTGTGAGCATCCACTTTTAAAGGTTTGTGTTGGATGGGGTCCACTTCTCTTTCTTTGATGATGTATTTGGCTGCTTTTCATTTTCTGTCTTCAGCTATCTCTTCTCCTGTTAGCAAGGCTGTCAACTGTTTTGACCTGCCACTGATCCCTTTGCAAAGTGAGAAGGGAACCAAAATTAATGCAAGTCTACTGTGTTGTCAATAACTGGAGCTACTTTTTTAAAGATTTATTTATTCATTTGAAAGAGTTACACAGAGAGGAGAGAGAGAGAGAGAGAAAGAGAGAGAGGTCTTCCATCCGATGGTTCATTCCCCAATTGGCAGCAATAGCTGGAGGTATGCCAATTTGGAGCCAGTAGCCAGGAGCTCCTTCTGAGATGAAGCTGTTTTTTTAAATAATTATTTATTTATTTGAAAGGCAGAACTTTGTCCAGCTCTCATAGGTGGGTGCAGGAGATGAGGGGTTTGGGCCAACTTCTACTGTTTTCCCAGTCCACAGCAGAGAGCTGGATGGGAAGTGCAGCAGCCAGGATCCCAACCGGCACCCATATAGGATGCTGACAAGGCAGCAGTAGCTTTACCCACTATGCAACAGTGCTGCCCACTAACGGGAGCTCTTTTAATCTGAGTTTGCATAAAGAGGAGAATTACAGCATCATAAATACAGATAAGTAACAGTTTTTCTCTGCCCAGCACTTTATATTACCCAGTGCTCCACTGAGAATCTTACATTCCACACTGTGTAATTAAGAAGGCCAGTTACTTATCTTATTTTGGGTTCTGTGTTTAAACCCATGACACTTTTGACATGGGAGGATATTAGTTCTACAATTTCATAGAGACTGGTCTTTGGAAGCATCGATAGAAGTTATAACTGTGAGAGTGGTAAGAAAGAAGAGGGGAAGAAATAAGTGCCCCTTACCTCCCTCAGAGATGTCCACAAGTGCAGTAGACGATATGCCCTTATGGTTGACTTTCTGGGACAAACTGTGTTTGAGTGCTTCACATGTTCTGATAGAAAGGTGTTGCCACCAGGTTTTTAGTATATTTTGTTAGTTTTTAAAGATTTATTTATTTATTTGAAAATCAGAGTTACACAGAGAGAGAAGGAGAGGCAGAGAGAGAGAGAGAGAGAGAGGTCTTCCATCAGGTTCATTTCCCCAATGGCTTCATCATTGTGAACTTTGCTCAGTTCCTGACCTATACCTTTCCTTTAACCTAGTACTTTGCCATGTAGTAGCCCATGAAAACTGCAGACTGCATAAATTAATGAATACTTGGAGGGTTGTGATTTCTTAGAGGAACATCATGAGATAGGAGGAATAAAACAAAACAAAAGTATCCTCCGTATATAGAAGGTACACTGTTTTTGCAAGCCACAGCGAAGAGGAAGAAGCAGGAAAGTAGTGAGACTGGAAAGTTTGCGGCAAAGGTAATAGGCACTGGTCAAGAATTTAACAAGCCCATTAGGAAAACATTAAGGTTTCCTTACTTCCATGTAGACTCTGCCCTCTTATGGTGAACAGGGTCCTCTAAACCCACTTGTTGCACAAATGAAAACCCAAGCATTGTCTTCTCCCACAGATGGAGTCTGCTATTGGTTTTGATTTACATTTCCCTAATGGCTAGTGATATTGGGCATGTTCATCTATGTCTTGACCATTGAGATTTCTTCTTCTGAGAAACATCTGTTTTGATCCTTGCCCATTTCTTAGCTGTACATTTTGCTTCTTATTTGGAGATTTTCCCAGTTCTATATATGTATGTTCTGGCTATCAATCTTTTGTCATAATCAGAGTTTTCAATGTTTCCTGCCATTCTGTCCATTGTATGTTCACTCTGTTGATTACTTTGTTGTGAAGATGTATCTTAATATGATATGCTCAAATTTCTATATTTTATTTTTGTTACTTGTGCTTTTGGAATCTTACCCAAAACTGTTGTCTATGCTTATGTTTTATAGTTTCTCATATGTTTACTTAGTTTCTGGTTTTATATTTAGACTTTTAATTCACCTTGAGTTGCTTTTACATAGTGTATGAGGTTTTGGGTATATTTTCAGGCTTCTACATATGGATAATCACTTTCCTTTAAACCATATGCTAAAGGGGTTCTTCTTTCTCCTGTTTGTTTTCTTTCCTTTGTTAAATAGGAGTTGCCTGTAGAAAAGTCGGTTTATTTCAGCTGCCTATACTTTTACACTGAACTATGAGTCTGTTTTCCAACAGTGCTAACACTGTTTCTATATTTTTAAGATTTATTTATTTATTGGAAAGGCCAGATGCTTCTTCCAAGTCTCTCATGTGGGTGCCAGCACCGTAGAACACGGTCCATCTTCCACCAATTTCCCAGGTGCATTAGTAGGGAGCTGGATTGGAAGTGGAGCACCTGGTCTCCTAGCAGCAACATATGGGATGCATGCACAGCAGGTCAAGGCTTTAATCCACTACACCACAGCACCAAACACTTCCTTATTTACTTCTGCTGTGATCTTTCATTATTCACTTTTTTCTACTGCCCTGCAACTTGACTCCTTCCTGTTTTTTTTCTGGGTCCTGGACGATGGTAGTAGGTGGCTTCTGGGATCTTTTTGTGTTAGTAGATACTTGGTAATCTAAAATCACAGTTTTTAGTTTCTATATTTCTCTGCTAATCACTAGGACCTTCTGGATGACAATAGAAAATGCTGGCAGAAATGAGGATATATTAATTTGCTAAGAAAATACCACAGAGAATATGATTTAAATCATGGAATTTTACTTCTCAGAGTTGTAGAGCTTGAAAATATCAGATCAAGGTGCTTAAATAGGCTCGATTTTTCCAGAAGCCTTTCTCCGATGTGACAGACACATCTACCATTTGATCTGCTTAAAAGCACTTTCTTCAGGTAGAGTCATGTTGCTGGTTAGCACTTCTGTGTTAGAGTTTTAGGGAGGCACATTTCAGTCCATAACAGCAAAAGGGGCCCTGTGGTCTACTTCAATGACAGCCATCTCTGCGGAGGACAGAAAGTTTGGAATCAGCGTTAGGATTTCTCACAGTATTACTGTCAGTGCTATCTCCATCAAATGTGCATTCATGTACACACAAATCTACCTGTACTCATAAACACATTCAACAGTGGAAATGCCTGATGCTTGTGTATGGGTAACATCAATATAATAATCCATAAGATGGCCTATTAGCAGACATTAAAAAGAGAATTAGAAAGAATGACAACAAAATCTTCAGTTACCTATATTTATGTCTATATGTATGATATTCAGTATTTATAGTTGCTAAAAGATGAATACTGATGTGTGGGAATAAAAGCTAAACCTTACCTTGCAATATTGCAGCCTAGTCTACATGAAAGATGTCTTCCTAAAACCATTCACTGGGCCCACTCTGTGGCATAGTAGATTAAGCATCCACCTGCAGCACCAGCATCCCACATGGGCACCAGTTTGAGTCCCTGCTCCTGCACTTCCAATCCAGCTCTTTACTAATGGCCTAGGAAAGCAGTGCAATATGCCCTGAGTTCTTGGGCCCCTGCACCCATGTGAGAGACCTGGAGGAAGCTGCTGACTCCTGGCTTCTGGCACCTGGCTTCAGATCGGCCCAGCTCCAGCCATTCTGGCCATTTAGGGGTGAACCAGTTGATAGAAGACCTCTCTTTCTCTTCCTCTCTATATCTGTAACTCTGCCTCACAATAAAGAAATACATTTTTTAAAAACCTTTCACATGTTAAATTTCTTAATTGTTTTAAAGATTTATTTATTTATGTACAAGTCGAGTTACAGACAGAGAGGAGAGACAGAGAGAAAGAGAGAGGTCTTCCATCTGGTGTTCACTCCCTAATTGATTGCAACTTCCAGAGCTGTGCTGATCTGAAGCCAGGAGCCAGGAGCTAGTTCCCGGTCTCCCAGATGGGTACAGGGGCCCAAAGACTTGGGCCATCTTCTACTACTTTGCCAGGCCATAGCAGAGAGCAGGATCAGAAGTGGAGCAGCTGAGTATTGAACCGGCCCCCATATGGGATGCTGGCGCTTCAGACCAGGGTGTTAACCTGCTCCACCACAGCACCAGTCCAACATTTTAAATTTCTGATACTCTAAAGTAGTACAGGATTGCATTACATCTAGGAAAGATGCATTTAAAAATTATAAATCTAGTGCATTTTAGCAGAAGTTTTAACAAATACTTCTGATTTTCTCAGCATTATATATAAATAAATGACATAATGAGTCATTGTCAGATTTTTAGCTTTTGACAGCCACTTATAATATTTCACAGCTTTTTGAAATGTATTGCTAGTGTGTTTTTCTCAACACATGCACTGGATTTTACCAGTTTAGTGCACATGGAGTTGCCTCTTATAGGATTTGCATTTTAATGGGTTTTCATGGCACATGTAATCAACATCTGCAAAGCCTCTAAAACACATAAATAATAACATGAATCAGGCTTTTTTCTTAAATATTAATTTATTTATTTGAAAGAGTTGCACAAATAGAGAAGAGGTAGAGAGAGAGAGACAGACAGACAGAGACAGAGAGGTCTTCCTTCGGCTGGTTTACTCCCAGTTGGCCGCAATGACTGGTCTGTGTCAATCTGAAGCCAGGAGCTTCTTCAGGGTCTTTCACATGTGTGCAAGGCCCCAAGGACTTGGGCCACCTTCTAATGCTTTCCCAGGACATAGCAGAGAGCTGGTTCAGAAGTGGAGCAGCCGCGACTTGAACTGGCACCCATATGGCTTGCCAACACTGCAGGCAACAACTTTATCTGCTATGCCACAGCGCCAGCCCCACATTGCATCTTTTTAAGATGATATGGATTTAAGTTCATGAGAAATTATTAGCATAGTGGGAACTGATAGATATGCATGAAGCAGGATGGACTTGTTAGGAATGGTGATGTTAATTTTCTTATAAAATAAATAAATAAGAAATTAAATATGGTCAGACATAAATGAAGACTAAATTTTATTAGTGGTAATCCAGAAAACACTGATCTCAGGTCTTTTTCTTCCAGTGTTAAGTTTATATTTTTAAATGCATATTAAGTGAACAAATTTCATGTAATTTATATATACAGATTGAAGAGCAAACTGATAACATCCTATCCTATCTTCCCTTGTTCTCATATTTCCAACTCCCTCCTTCTTGTTTTATTTTCTTTTAATTTTGACAGCTGCATGCTTTGATTTTATTTTAGAATCACAAGCTTTAACCCTCTACAAAATAAAGAATTCAGCAAGTAGTAGCAGAAATATCAATGAGTATATGTTGTGTACTCTATCAAAGAGTACAGAAAAGTGCTATGAACAATACTCAAATCTCAAAATGTCAATTTAACTCATATGCTGCTTTTTGTTGTCTATATATTAATTACCACCAGTCAGAGAAAACATATGGTATTTGTCTTTTGGGGACTGGCTTCTTTCATGAAGCATACTTGTTTCCAGTTCATCCATTTAGTTACAGAAGATGGGATTTCATTCTCAATTATGGTTGAATAGTATTTTACACTGTATATATAGCTCATATTTTTGTTCCAGTCACCAGTTGATGGACATCTGGGTTGATTCCATGTTAGCTATTGTGAATTGAGCTGTAATAAACATGAGGGTACAGATAACTCATGCCTGTGCATATTCTATTTCATTTCATGCAGATAAATTCCCAGTAGTCAGATGGCAGGATCACATGGTATGTTTGTTTTCAGATTTCTGAGGAACTTTGATACTGCCTTCCATAATGGTTGCACTAGCTTCATTCCCACCAACAGTGGATTAGGGTACCTTTTTCTCTCCCTCTCCACCAGCCTTTATTGTTTGTTGACCTTTTCAAAAGAATTATTTATTTGAAAGATTGAGTTACAGAGATGGAGAGGCAGAGGTAGAGAGACAGAAGTATTTTATCTGCTTGTTTATGCTCCATATGGCCCAACAGGTAGTGCTGGTCCAATCGGAAGCCAGAGTCAGGAGCATCTCCCTGGTCACCCATGCGGGTGCAGGGACCCAGGCACTTGGGCCATCCTCCACTGCCCTCCCAGTCCAGTGCAGAAAGCTGGACTGGAATAGCAGCAACCGGGACCAGAACTGGCACCCATATGGGATGCCGTCTCCACGGGTGGAGGATCAACCCAGTGTGCTATGGCACTGGCCCCCATCAGGGATATTTTTCTATAGTACTCTCTCTCCACTGTATCTTTTTCTAGTTGAAGAATTAAGGTGATGCAGGATTAATAGAAGGAGTTTGAGAGGATTGTCTCTCTTTCAATTGTGTTGAATAGTTTGAGAAGCATTAGTTCTTTAAAAGTCCTGTAGAATTCAATAGTGAGGCTGTCTGATCCTGGACTTTTCCTTGTTGGGAGGGTCTTTATTACTCATCCAATCTCTGTCTTGGTTTTTGGTTTGTTTAGCTTTTCTATGTGTCTTCATGACTCAATTTTGGTATATTGTGTATGTCCAGGAATATGTTGATTTTTCCTCTAGGATTTCCAATTTGTTAGCAGTCA
This sequence comes from Oryctolagus cuniculus, assembly GCF_964237555.1. Taxonomy (NCBI): domain Eukaryota; kingdom Metazoa; phylum Chordata; class Mammalia; order Lagomorpha; family Leporidae; genus Oryctolagus; species Oryctolagus cuniculus. The sequence goes on along the minus strand of NW_027208382.1, from coordinate 128,297 downwards.
CAACAGATGCCCACATCCTATATTGCAGTGCTAATCTGAGTTTTGGGTACTACACTTCCTAATCAGCTTCATGTTAATATCCCTGGGAAGCAATGTATAATAGCTCAAATTCTTTCATTCCTGTCGTCAAATTGGAGAACTGTAACCTCAATGGGGACTTGAGAACCTGGTCTTGCACAGTGGTAGCCATATAGAAAGTGAACCAGCAGATGGGAGATCTCTCTGCTTCTCTTTCCTTCTCTCTTTGTCTCTGTGTGTCTCTGCCTTTTTTATCATGTTAAAATATTTAATTACTTACTTGAAAGAGTTACAGAGCGAGGGAGAGACAGAAATCTTCCACCACCTAATTCATTTTTGAGATGACTTTAATAGCCAGAGTGTGGCCAGGTTGAAGCCAGGAGCTTTCCCTCCGATGTGCATGGCAGCAAGGAGCTTTTCCTGCAATGTGCGTGGCAGCATCCCAGGCACTTGGGCCATCTTTCCCTGCTTTTTCAGTCCATTGGTAAGGAGCTGGATCAGAAATGGAATAGCTGGTACTTAAACTGGTGCACATACAGGATGCCAATGTAACAGATAGCAGCTTTGTCCACTGCACCACAACCACCAGCTCCTCTATCTGCCTTTCCAATAAATAAATCTTTTGAAAAAGAACTGAAGGTAGTAAAAGTCATCATGACTGAGCAATGGCAAATTTATTGAAGTGATCTATTTTCTTAAAGATCCTTTTATGAATTTGAAAGGCAGCACTAGATGGAGAGAATGGGAGAGATTGATCTTCCTCCTGGTTTGTTCACTCCTCAAATGGCTGCAATGACTGCGGCTAGGCCAGACTGATATCAGGAGCCAGGGGCTTCTTCCAGGTCTCTCACAAGGGTGCAGGAGCCCCAATATTTGAGTCACCCTGTGCTGCTTTTCCAGACACATTAGCAGAGAACTGGATCCGTTTGGAGCATTAATGTCTATGATACTCTCCTTGCAGTTGAAGGATTTAGAATCCATTTTGATTATGGGTGGGCCAAGTACAATGTCTTCCAATTGTCCAAGGTTTGGATTAGATGGGTTCTGAGAAATTTTGTTAAAATAGTTATTAATCTTGTTTAGACAAGGTCATAGTCAAAGTGGAGGTTCTCTCCTCCCTTCAGAGAAAGGTACCTCCTTCTTTGATGACCTGTTCTGTCCACTGGGATCTCACTCGCAGAGATCTTTTGCCAGAGTGTCTTGGCTTTCCATGCCTGAAATACTCTCATGAGCTTTTCAGCCAGCTCCGAATGCCTTTAGGGCTGATTCTGAGGCCAGAGTGCTATTTAGGACATCTGCCATTCTATGAGTCTGCTGAGTATCTCACTTCCCATGTTGGATCACTCTCCCCTTTATTTACTCCATCGGTTAGCGTTAGCAGGTACTAGACTTGTCTATGTGCTCCCTTTGACTCCCAGTCCCTCCACCATGACCAACTGTGAACTGAAACTGATCACCTGGAACAGTGAGATGGCATTGGTACATGCCACCTCAATGGGATTGAATTGGAATCCCCTGGTATGCTTCCAACTCCACCACTTGGGGCAAGTCAGCCTGAGCATGTCCCAAATTATACATCTCTTCCCTCTCCCATTCCCACCACCATGTTCAACAGGGATCACATTTCAGTTAATTTTCAACACTTAAGAATAACTGTGCATCAATTACAGATCTAAACCAGTCATATTAAGTAGAACAGATAAAAAAAACTACTAAGAGGGATAATGTATTAAGTTGTTCATTAACAGTCAGGGCTATGCTGATCAAGCCACCGTTTCCCATAGTGTCCACCTCACTCCAACAGGTTTCCCTCTTGGTGTTCAGTCAGTTGTCACTGATCAGGGAGAACATATGGTATTTGTCCCTTTGGGACTGGCTTATTTCACTCAGCATGATGTGTTCCAGATTCCTCCATTTTGTTGCAAATGACTGGATTTCGTTGTTTCTTACTGCGGTATAGTATTCTAAAGAGTACATATCCCATAATTTCTTTATCCAGTCTATCGTTGATGGGCATTTAGGTTGGTTCCAGGTCTTAGCTATTGTGAATTGTGCTGCAATAAACATTAGGGTGCAGACCTCTTTTTTGTTTGCCAATTTAAATTCCTTTGGGTAAATTCCAAGGAGTGGGATGGCTGGGTCGAACCGTAGGGTTATCTACGACCTTGTCTAAACAAGATAAGAGTCGGAGAACTCAGAGGGCTTCCATAGCCTTGGAAACTCATGACTGGAGCATAGGGAGATTACTGATGCCATAGACAGGAGTATCAATTGGTAAAGTCAACAACAGGAGTCACTGTGCACTTACTCCTCATGTAGGATCTCTATCCTTAATGTGCTGTACATTGAGATTTAATGCTATAACGAGTACTCAAACAATATATTTCACTTTGTGTTTCTATGGGGGTGCAAACTGTTGAAATCCTTACTTAATGCATACTAAACTGATCCTCTGTTAAAAAAAAAAAAAGAAATTATCAATTCCCAACTTGACTCTCACTGGGATTAAACATGACAATAGGTCTGCTCTGATTTCATCATCATTTTAAAAAAAAATCATCTATTATTTTTCACTTTATGTTTCTGTGTGGGAGCAAACTGTTGAAATCCATACTTGATGTATACTAAGCTGATCTTCTGTATATTAAGATAATCAAAAATGAATCTTGATGTGAATGGAAGGGGAGAGGGAGTGGGAAAGGGGAGGGTTGTGGGTGGGAGGGACGGTATGGGGGGGAAGCCATTGTAATCCATAAGTCGTACTTTGTAAATTTATATGCATTAAATAAAAATTAAAAAAAATAGTTATTAATCATAACTCTCAGTTTAAGCTTTTCTTACCAAATTTTCATGTTTGCTGATGTTTATATCTATGGGAAAATTGGGTCTCTGGATTGCAACCAATGAAAGCATCCAGACTAACAGTAATAAGGTCAACAGTCAGCAGAATGATGTCCAGCTGAACTGAAATAGCTTTTCTTATTTGGTAGAGGGGTTACCTCCTGCATTATGCTGACATACTGACATAGACAGTAGATATTGGAGCCTGTCCCTTCTGCCAAATGGAGAATACCATATTTTGGTCCATCATATATATATTTATATATTATAATATATATTATATATTATACTATATATTTCTATACATAATATAGAATTGCATATAATTATTATAAATATATAATTGTATATAATTATTATATATGAATTTGTTATTTATATATAAATAATTATTTCTGATCCAGCTCCTTACCAATGGATTGAAAAAGCAGTGAAAGATGCTCCAAGTACCTGGGTTCCTGGGACACACATCAGAGGAAAAGCTCCTGGTTTCAACCTGGCCACACTCTGGCTATTGAAGTCATCTCAATAATATATATATATATATATACATATATATATATATAATACATATAATAAATTATATAATATTATCTGTTTATAATTATATATTATATAATATATTGTATGATAAATTATAATATATTTTATATATGAATATATTTATATACATAAATATATAAATAAATGTAAATATATATATAAGGAATTTATTTATGTAGTTGACAGGTTTACTTACAGAGAGTGAGAAGAAGAGACACAGAAAGGTCTTCCATATGCTCATTTACTCCCCTAATGACTGCAATGTCTGCAGCTGGGCCAATCTGAGCTAGGAGCTTCCAGGTCTCCCATATTTTGGCAGGGACCAAAGCACTTGGAACAGCTTCTACTGCTTTCCCAGGCTATTGCAGAGAGCTGGATGGGAAAAGGAGAAATGGGGACTAGAACTGGTGCTCATATGGGGTGCCAGCATTGCAGGTAAAGGATTACACCACTGCACCACAGTGCTGGCCCCAGTCTATCCTTTATTAAGGAGATCTCAGTAATCATGTTCAGGTATTGCTGTCCTATATTCATGGCCAAAGTCCTAGCAGGCAACATGGTTTGGAGAATCATAAGCACAAGGTGTGTAGGAGACTTCATTTCTCATACAGCACAGTTAATAACAAGGTTCCAAGAGGGGAAATTACTTGCATCATAGTCTTTGAGAACTAATGGACATCACAGGTGCTCTAAAGAATTTAGAAGGTTTGTGAGCCCCTAGAGTGAAAAAGTCACTGGGAGCACAAGGACAGTGCCTAGAGTTTATTTTGATGGATTTTAGCCCCTTTCATTGGAGGGAGGCCCGAAGAAGCTGGACTGATTAGTAAACCTCAGAAGTGTCTTTTCAAGGTGAAGGCAAACTGAGACTGAGGGGTTTTTGGAAAAACGTTGAACAAAAGACATTTCCCACACGTGGTTAAGACACATCATTTATCTACTGATTTTCATCAGATCTGTTAACATTAGGTATAAGGTACAGTGGACATGGTGGATGGCATATAGCAATATGATTTTAGTAATATATCATGAGGTGCTTTTTTTAAATGGATTTAGCAGGTAAAATTGGGCTACCTAATGGGATGTAGCTGGAATAATCACCTTTTTGTTAAATAAATCTGAGGTAATAAATGTTAGTGTATGAAGACATTGAGTTTTCTTTTATTGGGCCTTCTTGGTTATTTTAATCTGGGATCTGCGAATTCTCAGTTTCTTTATTTTATTCCTCATCATGTCGGACCAACTCTGCTGCTTTGGGGATTTTTTTAGTACATCTGACATTTGGAAATTTAGACAATAGTATAGTTAAAATGAGATGTACCAAGTAAAGTATTTATTTTTATTCTGATACATATTTTGGAATTCTTCTAAAATTCCTATTGAGTATCCTTGTTAAATTTAGTTGCATCCCAGGTTAAGACTTATTGGAGGCAGGCTCCATGGCTCAATAAGCTAATCCTCCACCTGCGGTGCAGGCACACCAAGTTCTAGTCCTGCTGGGAGAGCCAGATTCTGTCCCAGTTGCTCCACTTCCAGTCCAGCTCTCTGCTATGGCCCAGGAGTGCAATGGAGGATGGCCAAAGTGCTTGGGCCCCGTACCTGCATGGGAGACCAGGAGGAAGCACTTGGCTCCTGGCTTTGGATCAGCGCCATGTGCCAGCTGCAGCACACTGGCCGCAGCGGTCACTAGGGGGTAAACCAACAGAAAAAGGAAGGCCTTTCTCTCTGTCTCTCTCACTGTCCACTCTGCCTGTCAAAATAAAAAATAATTTTTATAAAAAGACTTATTGGAGCCACTCTAGTGATTACACCCATGAAACTTTGTTAATAAATGCAAATAGAACCTGGGAAAATTGATGTATATCTTATGCTGTAGAGACTTAAGATTGAACATCTTTTTTATCTTTTTTAATTATATAATTTAAAAACAAATTTTAGATTTTTTTTTTTACTTTACTAAGTCACAGCTCTGGCCCCATTAATATGACTTAACAATGTTTTTTCCTCTCAGAATTATCTCTATTGTTTCAGTTAACTGCATGCCTTTTCTTTACATTCAGATTCCCTCAGCTGTCAAAGCTTATTCATCTTAATTCTGTTGTTCCTATTTCCCTCCCTTTTATTCTGTCCCTAGGCTAATTGAGATCATGATTCTCCATTCCTTCTGTGTGGTGTCACAGTAGGCTTGAAGTGTTCTTTTTCTCTTCTGATTTCTAAAGAAAGAAATTATGTATTCCCCCAGTTTAGATATTTTAATAATGCACTCTAAAACAAAGGTTAAATGTTCTTAATTTGACAAGAATTTTCGGGGCCAGTGGTGTGGCATAGTGGGTAGAGCCACCACTTGCACTGCTGGCAGCTCATATGGATCCAGATCTCTGCTATAGCCTGGGAAAGCAGTAGAAGATGGCCCAAGTCCTGGGCCCCTGCACCCATGTGGGAGACCTGGAAGAAGCTCCTTGCTCCTGGCTTTGGATTGGCACAACTCTGGCCATTGCAGCCAACTGGGGAGAGAACCAGTGGATGGAAGACCCCTCTCTCTTCTCTGCCTCTCTCTGTGCAACTCTGACTTTCAAATAAATAAATAAATCTTTAAAAAAAGATTTTTTTCTAATTTTAGATTTGTTCTACTTCATTGCCACTTCAGGGTGTGTGTAAGGAGTGCATATCCAGTTTTTCTATTTTGGAATTTGGGGATTTTGTATTAGCTCTGCTGTGTATTCATTTTTCTTGAGCATTGGTGATATCTTCTCCTTAGTTGTATTAAGAGAGAGAGCAATAGCCCTCATGTCTTTTTAGGTAAGTAAGACATATTAAAAACAGAGCATTCAGTATACATTCATAGTATTTTGACTTGTTCAATTGATTTTCCTGACCTCCCTTGGACATTCTTGGTCTTTGCTGTACAACTTTCTATACTCATTAATTCTTTGATATTCCCAAATCCAGAAAATGAATGACTCAACAGCTGTGTTCCTGTATTTGCTGGGACTCAGGGTAAGAAGCAAAGTGGAGGTGTTCAGGAATCTAAAGTTACATGCTACATAGCAAAGCACATCATTTCCTATACAAAGTGACTGGGAAATCCAGAATCTTTTGCACACATATTGGATCCTGAACTATTACTGGACTATTCAGTAAGATTTTAATGTATTTATTTTCTGTGTGTGTGTTTGTATTTCTAAATAAACTCTGCTGGGCTACTTAACATTAACATGTATTGCAGAATTCTTTCATCAGTTTTTACTTTTAAAAAGTTTCTCTTTCAGTTTTATGGGAGAGGGTAGAAGTTTCCTGCTATGTAACTGAAAGTTCATTCATTCATTAAAGTTAAAAATATTTGTTGCAAATTGGTAGAATACTATTAATTCTCATGTGATTTACATGAAACTAAATACATTCTCTATTTTGTTTTGCTTAAAATTTCTGCATGTGTGGACTTCTTTTTTCCTTCTTGCCCCAAATCCCTTTGTGTATTGGGATGGCAAATGGGTTTTACACTGGAGAAAACATGTTATTTTGGCAAAGAAGTACTTAGCCTTCCTGCTTCAAGTATTCAAATATTGCATTGGAAATCAGTATATTTGTTTACTGTACAAATGTCCTTCATACAATTTTGTAATCTTCTGGGATGGGAGAGGAAGCAGGAAATAGGAGGATTATGGGTGGGAGGGATGTTTTGGGGGAGGGGAAGCCACTGTAATCCAAAAGCTGTACTTTGGAAATTTATATTTATTAAAAAAATTAAACAATTTTGTAATCTTCATCTTCCTTTTTATTTCATCCTTTTTTTAAAAAAATTCATTTATTTTACTTGAAAATCAGAGTTACACAGAGAAGGAGAGAGAGAGAGAGAGAGCAGTCTTCCAACCGCTGGTTCACTCCCCATTTGGCCACAATGGCTGGAGCTCTGCCAATCCAAAGCCAGGAGCCAGCAGCTTCTTTTGGGTCTCCTATGCAGGTGCAGGAGCCCAAGGGCCTGGGCCATCCTCTACTGCTGGATAGTAAGTCTTACTTGCCTAAAAAGATGGATAGTAATTTGAGTAGCCAGGACTTGAACTGGCACCCAATTGGAATGTCAGCACTGCAAGCCACAGCTCTACTTGCTACTCCACAGCATCGGCCCCCTAAATTCTTATGAGTATTGCTACACGATTGGAATTTATAATTGATAATGCTGAACAATTGAAACTGTCTTATTTACAATTGTAGGACTGGATATGGCAGTTCTACTTGAAGTAAAGTATGTAGCCTGCTTATTGTATGATTTTTGGAAAAGCATGTATTTATATATAACAGCAGATCTGTTAATCATTTAAAAGTGAATTGTCATGATTACCCAGATGTAAAGAATGCAATATGTGCTAATGAGTTAGCAGTCACAGACATTTAGAATTAGAGGGATTTTAGAACTTTTTCAATACTGCAGTTTTTATGAAAAACTAATAATTTTTTTTATTTGACAGGTAGAGTTATATACAGTGAGAAATCAGAAAGGTCTTCCTTCCATTGGTTCAGTCCCCAGATGGCTGCCACAGTTGGAGCTGTGCCCATCCAAAGCCAGGAGTCAGGTGCTTTCTCCTGGTCTCCCATCCGGGTGCAGGGCCCAAGCACTTGGGCCATCCTCTACTGCCTTCCCGGGCCATAGCAGAAAGCTGGACTAAAAGAGGAGCAACCAGGACTAGAACACTTTGCCCATAAGGGATACCAGCACCACAGGTGGAGAATTAACCAAGTGAGCCACGGCGCTGGCCCCCGATAAATTTACTCTTAACAAAATATCAAAATATCTTATTTAGTATAAAGTTAGTAGTGAAAAGAGACTACCTTGTTGAACACAGAAATTTGAGATTATATTTCTTGGTATTAATTTGCATCTTAAGGCTTATTGCCTAGTTTATTTCAATATTTCAATCTAATATTACTAATAATATCTTGTACTTAGTGGTTCACTGTGTGCCAGACAATATTCTTTTGATTTTTTAAAAGATTTATTTATTTATTTATTTGGAAGTCAGAGTTACACAGATAGTGAACAAGAGGAAGAGAGAGAGAGAGAGAGGTCCTCCATCTGCTGGTTCACTCCCCAGATGGCCTAAAAGGTCAGAGATATGCCAATCTGAAACCAGGAGCCAGGACCTCTTCAGGGTCTCCCATGCAGATTCAGGGGCCCAAGGACTTGGGCCAACTTCCTACTGCTCTCCCAGGCTATAGCAGACAGCTGAATGGAAAGTGGAGCAGCCTGGACTTGAACCGGCCTCCATATGGGATGCCCCCACTGCATGCAGTGGCTTTACTAGCTACACCACAGCACTGGCCTCAAGACAATGCTCTAAAATGATGCATTAATTATTCCCAAATATTGAAAAGTGGCATGGTACACATTTGAATGTGTTGTTTTGTACTAGTTGTAGAAACAGTTTAAAATATATTTAGATTTAAAAATGTAAGCTTTGATCTAAAGGTTTACTTTCCCTTAAGGTGCCTGTTTGGAAACTGAGAGATCATTGAAGTCTCAAGATAGAGTACAACTGATCTTATCCAAGCCTCCTTTATCACATGAGGATGCTAAATGCCAAGCCCAGAGAAGTAAAGTGAATTGTTCAAGGTCACATAGGTAAGTTGTGGCAGGGATAATTCTGTATTAGCATTAGGTATCCTGATACATAGGCCACTGTTCTGTCAATTTTGTACTCCTTCTGGAGTTAAAGATTCTAAGTTGTGGAAAATTGAATTTGGAAATTTAGTGGTTGCTATGTTGTTATGGTGAGAAATTTCTGTGTATAGCTATGAGTTGCTTAAATTTTATTCAATATATTTTTCTAGTATGTTTGCTATTTATTTGAAATGTATAACAAGTAGCTTCATCTATTTGCCAAAAGAATTTTTAAAGATTTATTTATATTATTTGAAAGTCAGAATTACACAGAGAGAGAAGGACAGGCAGAGAGAGTGGTCTTCCATTCACTGGTTCACTCCACAGTTGGCCTCCATGGCTGGAGCTGTGCTGACTGGAAGGCAGGAGCCAGGAGCCTCTTCCTGGTCTCCTATGCAGGTGCAGGGGCCCAAGGACTTGCACCATTTTATAGTGTTTCCCAGGCCATAGCAGAGAGCTGGATAGGAAGTGGAGCAGCCAGGTCTTGAACTGATGCCCCTATGGAATACCAGCACTGCAGGTGGCAGCCTCACCCACTATGCCACAGTGCCAGCCCTTGCCAAAAGAATTTATAGAAGCTATTCCATATATACACTTAACAATTATTTAGTTACTTGACATGAACTATCCCTGCATATTTGAAAATTTTGAATGGTATCACTTGGGTTTTAAGAATGTTATATTTTAGGTCTCTTAATATTTTTAGTGATGATGTTTTAAAGGCCCTTTCTGTTTTATGAAAAATGATAAGGATTTTGTTTTAAAATGGCCATAGTATTACTACTTAAAGCAATAGATTAAATAAAACTTTTAAACAAAGTCATTTAATACTGAATTCTAACACACTGGTATATTTTAAAGTGAGAAGCCGGATTTCTTTCAGATATTCTAAAGAAGAATGATAATCAAAATTGAAGACATCTACAGTTTTTAATCACTTGTTTTAAATATTGGTCATAATGGTCCAATTTTGAGTTTAATTTTAATTAGCTTTTAAATGATTCAATATGTTTTATAGAAAAAATTCGGAGAACGTAATTATATACTCAACCTCCCTCCCTTCTTTTTCCTTCTTTGTCATTTTTTTTAGCTTATGAAATGACATTTTCAGTTTACATTACATTAAAAAGGGTTCTTGAATCAAGGGACAAGTTTAACAGGCAAAAAGCAAAAAGATCGTAATTTAGAGGGAATATAGACAATGGCTCTAAACAATATTTGAATATCACATCTAAACAATATTTGAATAAATTGATAAATATTTTAATTTCTCCTACTAAAATGCTCAAAGTCTTTAATTATTTATCAAATATTAGTGCAAAATTATGGATTTAAATGATCCCAAAAAGTGATGAATTTTTGTGTAATAAAGTCCAATTTTTGTCAAGGCTTTTTGAAAGTCTCACAGAAAACTTATGTTTGTGAATGGGAAGAATAATACCAAAATATCCATACTACCAAAAGCAATTTGCAAATTCAATGTAATCCCAATCAACATACCAACGATGTTCTCAGAGCTAGAAAAAATGATGCTAAAATTCACATAGAAACATGAGAGATGCTTAACATCTAAAGCAATATTATAAAGCAAAAAAAAGCTGGAGACATCACACCATATTTTAAGACATATTACAGGGGTCAGCACTATGACAAAGCAGGTAAAGTCACCGTCTGCAGTGCCGGCATCTCATATGGGTGCCAGTATGTTTCCCAGCTGCTCCACTTCTTATACCCCTCTCTGGTATAGCCTGAGAAAAAAGTAGAAAATGGCCAAAGTCTTTGGGCCCCTGCACCTGCATAGAGACCTGGAAGAAGCTCCTGACACTTGGATTCAGATCAACAGAGCTCCGGCCATTGTGACCATTTGGGGAGTAAACCAGTGGATGGAAGACCTCTCTCTCTCTCTGCCTCTACCTCTCTGTAACTCTGCCTTTCAAATAAATATACTGCAAAAAAAAAAGAAGTGTTAGCACTGATATAATAACAGACACATAGTTCAATGGAAAAGACTTGGTAGCATAGAAATAAACCCAAATTTCTACCAGCAACTCATATTTAACAAAGGAACTAAAATGAACTGGAGAAAGAAGAATCTCTTTCACAAGTGGTGCAGAGGAACTTGATTATCCATATGTAGAAGCCTGAAAAGAGACTCCAACATCTCTTACACTATGTGAAAGTGAACTCACAGTGAATTAAAATGTAATCATAAGACCCAAACCCAAGTAAACATAGGGAAACTCTAAATATTGTCAACACACAATAGCTTTTGGGTAAGATTCCAATAGCAATAGTCACAAAAATAAAAACAGAGACATTTGAGTATATCCAACTAAGATACTTCTTCACAACAAAGTAAACATCAGAGTGTAGATACAATGAACAGATGGCAGGAAAAATTAAAACTCTGAATGTTTACAGATTTCCAGAACATTTACATGAATTGGAAAAACTCCAAAAAATACAGTGAAGAAACAGGCAAGGATCTGAATAGACATTTCTCAGAAGAAATGTACATGGTCAAAACATGTGAATATGCCCGATGTCACTAGCCATTATGTAAATATAAATCAGAACACCATATCAGTCTCCAACACCTGTGGGAGAATACAACACTCAGGTGTTTGTGTGTGCAGCAAGTGGGTTTAGAGGACCCTGTTCACCTCTGGAGAGCAGAGCCTACAGGGAGGTAAAGAAACCTTACTGCGCAGGGGCATGCTAATCTTCTCTGTATCATTCCAATTTTAGTATATGTGCTGCCGAAGCGAGCACATGTGCTGCCGAAGCGAGAAAGAGATGAAAAGAATTTATCTCAGCTAGCCACTAATATTCAAGAAACAAGGTCTTCAGGAAAGCCAACTCAACTGACATTTTCATGTCATTGTTAAATAAAGGAAAAATTATCTAGGTTCAGCAATACGTAGTTTATAAGAGAAAGACTACAGAGTAATTTCCTTGGCATAGAAATAACTTTGTTTTTTTTTTTTTTTTTTTTTTTTTTATCCATGAGGGCTTGCTATCACCACCACACACCCACATCCCATATACAAATGCCTGGCTTGAGTGGTAGCTTCTCTGCTTTGAGGCAAGTTTCTGCTAGTGTGCACCCTGGGAGGAGACGGAGGATGGCAGAAGTGCTTGGGTCCCTGCACCCAAATGGGACATCCAGAATGAATTCCCAGTTCCTGGTTTTGGCTTGGTCAAGCTTTGGCTATTGCAAGTGTCTGGGGAGTGAAGCAGTGGTTCCCTCTTCCTGTCACTCTGCCTTTCAAATCAATAACTGTTGTTGGTAATGACTAATAATGATATTCACTGATTGTCAAATTTTGAATCTATTAATTATAGACAATTTCTCTTTGTATTTTTAAACTTTCATAATGTTCTGTAGCCAATTTCATCACTAGAAATAAAAACTTTTCCTCAAAAAAAAAAAAAGAAACCTTACTGCTTTCCTAATGTGCTTATTAAGTTCTTGACCAGCGCCTGTTAGTCTTGCCACAAACTTTCTAGTCTTACTACTTTCCTTCTTCTTCTTCTTCTCTGTGACTTGTAAAATAGTATACATTCTATATACTGTGGATACTTTTGATTTATTTTATTCCTTCGGTCTCCTATGAAGTTCCTCCACAAAAGCACAGCCCTCAAAATATTCATTCATTTATGCAGTCTGCAGATTTCATGAGCTACTAAATTCCAAGTAGTATGTTAAAGGCAAGATCTGGGCCTAAGAGAAAAGTGGTCTAAATTCTGTGCCTAGAAGAGGATTTGGGACATAGTAGAACTTCAGTGAAGTGCTATGTGAATGACATGCACTCATTAAATGAGTAATCTAAAGCATACACTTCATTTAAGCAACACAGCAGCCCTACTCACCTCAGGTAGAGCAATTGAGAGGAATAATGTGAACAAAAATAAGACATCAATAAGTTGAATAATAACAGAGAAAAAACAAAATGAGATAGATGCCAACATTACTGAGCTATTTTTGAGGAATTAAATTGATAGAGGGGCTGGCATTGTGGCCAAGTGGGGAAAGCTGCAATCTGTGAGGCCAGCATAACATCTGAGTTCCACTTTGAGTTTAGGAATCTCCACTTCCAATTTAGCTCACTGCTAAACACCTGGGAAACCAGCAGAAGATGGACGAAGGACTCAGGTCCTTGCCACTCATGTGGGAGACTTGGATGAAGCTCCTGACTCCAGCATGCCCCAGGCTCAACTGTTGAAACTCTCTGGGGTGTGAGCCAGCAGATGAAAGCTATCTATGTCTTTCCCTCTCTCTCTAAATCCACCTTTCAAATAATAAAGATTTAATAAACAAATTAACTGATTTCAAAATACACAAAAACATGAACAATACTATATCATTTTTATGCCAAACTGATAAAAATAACAAATGCTAGAGAGCACATGGGAAAAGAAAACCACCATATATGGTAGGTGAAAACACAAGTTAGTACAGATGTTATGCAGAACAGTATGGTCATTCCTTAAAAAGGATAAAAATTGGGGCTGGCGCTGTTGTGCAGTGAGTTAAAGCCCTGGCCTGAAGGGCCAGCATCCCATTTGGGTGCCAGTTCTAGTTCCAGCTGCTCTTCTTCCAATACAGCTCTCTGCTATCTCCTGGGATAGCAGTAGAAGATGGCCCAAGTCCTTGGGCCCATGCACCCATGAGGGAGACCCAGAGGAAGCTCCTGTCTCCAGGTTTCAGAATGGCATAACTCTGGCCTTTGTAGTCATCTGTAGAGCGAACCAGCTAATGGAGGACCTCTCTGTGTCTCTACCTCTATTGTAACTCTTTCAAATAAATAACAAAAATTAAACTAAGATAAAAATTGACCTACCATGTGAGAGTTATCTTGCTCTTGGCTATATAGAATAAGGAAATTTTATTAGAAGGAAAGGAGGAGAGCATATCAAAGATACAGCAATTTTCCCATAACACAGCCACTATAACACAGTTCACTGCAGCCAGGATGTGAAACCAATCTAGCTGTCCATCAATGAAAAACAATGGACAGGGCAACCTCTTTTAGATACAAAAAAAGAACAAAATATTATTAAATTAATTGAAATAAGCCAGAAGCAGGAACACAAATGTCACCTGGTCCTTGTCGCATGTGGAAGTGAAAGAAAATAATGGATCTGAACACAGAACTGTGATTACTAGAGGCTGAGAAGGGAAGCAGCTAGGGATAGAGGGGGATTGGATAATAGGTATCAAAAATCAAAGAGGCAGAAAGAACTTCTGGTGTTCCATAATATAATGAGATGACTACATTCAACCATATTAGGTTCTGTGTAAAGAACTGAAGGAGAGGAGCTGGTAGTCTCAAATCATGGAGAAGAATTAGAAACTGTAGTTGCTTGGGGGCCAGCATTGTGGCACAGTGGGCTAACACCCTGGCCTGAAGCACCAGCATCCCATGTGGGTACCAGTTCTAGTCCTGGCTGCTCCTCTTCTGATCCAACTCTCTGCTATGGCCTGGGAAAGCAGTAGAAGATGGCCCAAGTCCTTGGGTCCCTGCACCCAAGTGGGAGATCTGGAAGAAGCTCCTGGTTCCTGGAATCAGATTGGCAGAGCTCCGGCCATTGTGGCCATCTGGGGAGTGAACCGGCAGAGGAAGGCCTCTCTCTCTCTCTGCTGCTACTTCTCTCTGTAACTCTGTCTTTCAAATAAATAACTCTTTAAAAACTTAATAAAACTGTAGTTGCTTAGCTTGATCACTTTTTACTGCATAAATGTGTGCAAATATTGCACTACACCCTGTAATAATGCATGACTAGGACACATTAATCACAAATTATTTCAATGAAATTTTAAAAATTAGAAGCATTTCTTTATATTAACAATGAACTATTTGAAAATGAAATTAGAGAAACATTTCCATGCATAGCAGCATAAGAACCAGGAACCAATGTCTTCAATGTTATCAGTGATGAATCAGATTCACAGCCCCCAGCACTCAGTTTTTGCCATATACTTTACCATGGCAATTGTGGGCATATAGTAGTAAATCAATGGACAGGAATCCTTTGTCTCTAAATCTGCTAAATAAATAAACAAGGAATTCATCAAAGAAAAAGAGATATCAATTTGGATGCCAGGTCACAAAAACACATGCACTTGAGCTATCCTCCAGTTTGTGATGCCAACAAATCTTTCAGACATGTTACATTTTCAGAGACTTTTCTGTAATCTTGCTAAGCTTTCTGGAAATCTGCCTTATAGCAAAGGGTTTCCCAATTCCATTACACTCATGATTTTTCTTTTGGGTGATATATTAGTTTACCATCTAGAGATAATTTATGGTACAAAACTTTTCTATGCATGCATGTTTTCTCATTTGTGAGTCTATTCATGGGAATTGAAGACTGATTTATAACAGAAATACATTTTCCAAATTCATTGCATAGACTTTTGTTCCTTATGAATTCTCTGAAGTCTGTTGATGTCTAATTTCTGGCTAAAGGTTTTATTGTATTTACAGCATGCAAAGACTATCACCTTTTGTGAATTCTGTGTCTATACAAGCCTGAAATAAAGAAAATGTTTTTGCACAATCAGTATACGCCTAAGAAACCACCTGTGTCAATTCTCTGATGTACCATTGACTTCTGACTCTAATAATATTTATAAGCTTTCTCCTTTACATGAGTCTCTGTTGGATAGGATGTGATTTCCAGCAAAAGGTTTTGTCACAATACTTACATGAATTTTGGAGAAAAGCTCTTCCACATTCATTATATTGTTAAGGTCTCTCCCTTGTTCAAATTCCATGATGGATTATGAGGCATTACCTATGTGAAATGACTTTCTCACATTTATTTCATTCATTAGATATATATGTTGTGCATTCTGATATAAGGAGAGATTTGGGCAGAGCTTTCCAACACTCATTACACCCATAAGGTTTCTCTCCCACGTGAATTCCCTGTTGTCTTATGAGGTATGGCTTCTAATTAAAGGGATTTTACTTTCAAAGGAGTTTTTCCCTATATGAATTTGATGATGTACAATGAGGGCTGAATTATGGTAAAAGGCTCTGAGTCATTACATTCATAAAATTGCTCCCCATGAGAATTTTATGTTTGATGAGGTCTGATTTGCACCACAAAGGCTATTCACATGTATTATATTCATGCATTTCTCCCCTTGGTGAATTCTCTAATATTTCATGAGATATAACTTGCACAAAAAGGTCAAGTAGAAAATTCCCTGTGTGGATACTCTGATATCTTATGAGTTATGAAGTACAGCAAAGAGGCTTTCCACCATCCTTCCATCCATAAAACCTACCTAAATTGAGCAACAAAGATATAGAAAACCTAAACAAACACATAACCAGATGGAAATGATACCAGTAATAAAGACCATCACTACCAAGAAAACCCCAAAACTGGAAGGCTTCACTGCTGAATTCTAACAGACATTTAAAGCACTAACTGCAATTCTTCTCAAGTTATTCAAAACAATTGAGAGAGAGGCGATTCTCCCAAATTCTTTCTATGAAGCCAACATCACCTTCATTCCTAAACTTGAAAAAAGTGCAACAAAGAAAGTAATTATAGACCAATTTCCCTGATGAACATACATGCAAAGATCTGCAACAGAATTCTGGCCAATTGAATCCAACAATGCATCAGAAAGATCATCCACCCAGACCAAGTGGGATTTATCCTTGGTATGCAAGGATGGAACCAAAGGCTTTTCCACAGTCATTTCATTTATAAGCTTTCTCCATGGTGTGAAGGCTCTGATACTTTCTGAGGTTTGACTTCTCAGCAAAGGTTTTTCCACAGTCATTGCAATCATAAGGTTTCCCCCAGTACAAATTGTCTGATGCTTTGTGAGCTTTGATTTCTCAGCAAAGGCTTTTCCACAATGATTGCATTCATAAGGTTTCTCCCCTCTGTGAATTCTCTGATGATTTATGAGGTTTGCCTTCTGGCCAAAGGATTTTCCACAGTCATTACATTCAAAAGGTTTCTCACCTGTGTGAATTCTCTGATGATTTATGAGGTGTTTCTTCTGGCCAAAGAACTTCCCACAGTCATTAGATTTGTAAGATTTCAACCCTGTGTGAATTCTCTGATGTCTAATGAGATCTGACTTCTGGTGAGTGGTTTCCACACAATCATTACACACATGAGGGTTTTCCACAATATGAGTGCTGTGATGGAGGGTATTTAATACTGAATGAATTCCCACAAGGTTTACATGCATAGGATTTCTTCCCTATATTTGGTCTATGATTCAGTCTAACATGTGATTGGTAAATGACAGGTTCCACAGTCCCAATATACTTATAAATGTTCTCTCTTTTCAGGTGAATACAATCAGAATTCCACAGTCAGTCAGCTGGGAGGGGTGGATGAATCCGGAAACAGCTGGTTTCCTTGTACTAAAACAAGCGCCATATCACGAAGGACTCTTGCATTTCTTTTTCTTTTTTGCATTTTTCACATTTTCTTATTTATCATGGTTTGTAATAAATTTTCTGATGTGGGTTGTGGTTTTGAGGCTGGCTTAAGGAGTTCAGGGAACCAGAGGAATGGTCTTTTTAAATTAGGGCACAGCTGTTGTTTCTCTCCAATTCTGGCTTTCTGTAATTGCTTTGGGTGCCTCAGGCAATTTTTCATTTTGAGCGACTTTTTCCTAAATGCTTTGTTGGTCTGAGTTGGTTTTGCCTTTTTCCTTTTCAAATTGTGTATTCTGATGCAATACAAACAAGGGTTTAGAACGAGGATCCATTAGGAAATTGAAAAACAGAACATATTGGGTTTTCATGATTAGAAATCATAGGCAACATAACCAAGATGAGTTTTTGGGTTTTGGAAAATGACATAGAACCCTTCCACTGAGGGGCAGATATTAATTTCCTCCAAATCGAGAGTGAGTGCGATTTTCAGGTGAATTCAATCAGAATTCCACAGCCAGTCAGGTAGGAGGGGTGGATGAATCCGGGAACAGCTGGTTTCCTTGCAACTAAATCAAGCCCAATATCACAAAGGACTCTTGCATTTCTTTGGCTTCTTTCTCTTTTTTCTTTTTTTCATGGTTTGTAATGAATTTTCTGATGTGAGCTTTGGTTTTGAGGCTGCAATATAGAGTTCAGTGCACAGGAGGAATGGTCTTTTTCAAACAGGGCACAGCTGTTGGCCTGCTTCAATTCTGGCTTGCTGTCATTGTTTTGGGTGCCTCAGCCGATTTGTGGTTTCTTGTGTGGCAATTTCCTAAATGTTTTCTGGGTCTGAGTTGGTTTTCCCTTCTTCCTTCCCAAATTTTGTAATTCTGACGCAACACAAACAAGAGTTTGGACAGAGTAGCCATTATGAAATAAAAAACATTAAAAATAGGCATTTGAAGAATATAAATCTACAGGTAACACGACCAAGGTGAGTTTTTGTGTTTTGGAAAATAAAATGGAACACTTTGGCTGAGGTGACATATATTAATTCCCTCCAAACTGAGTTTCACTACGATTTTCAGGTTAATTCAGTCAGAATTCCACAGGCATCAGCTGGAGGGGTGGATGAATGCGGGAACATTCGGTTTTCTTGAGACTAAATCTAGTCCAATATCATTATGGATTCTTGCATTTCTTTGGCTTTTTTTCTATTTTTCTTATTTTTCATGGTTTGTAATGAATTTTCTGATGTGAGCTTTGGTTTTGAGGCTGGCATATTGAGTTCAGGGCACAAGAGGAAGGTTCTTTTTCAATCAGGGCACAGCTGTTGGCTTGCTCCAATTCTGGCTTGCTGTCATTGTTTTGGGTGCCTCAGCCGATTTGTGGTTTCTTGAGCGGCAATTTCCTAAATGTTTTCTGGGTCTGAGTCGGTTTTGCCTTCTTATTCCCAAATTTTGTATTCTGATGCAATACAAGCATGTTTTGGAGAGTAGCCATTATGAAAGAAAAAAAAAAAAAAAACACAGCGCATTGACCTTTCAGGATTAGAAATCTACAGGCAACACAACCAAGATGAGTTTTTGTGTTTTGGAAAATGACATAGAACGCTTCTGCTGAGGGGACAGATTCTAATTCCCTCCAAAATGAGTGTGAGTGCGATTTTGAGGTGAATTCAATCAGAATTCCAGAGTCAGTCTGTGGAAGAGGGGGATGAATCTGGAAACAGCCAGTTTCTTTGTGTCTAAATCCAGCCAAATATCACAAAGGACTCTTGCATTTCTTTGGCTTTTTCACATTTCCCTTATTTACCATGCTTTGTAATGAATTTTCTGATGTGAGCTTTGGTTTTGAGGCTGCAATATAGAGTTCAGGGCACCGGAGGAATGGTCTTTTTCAAACAGGACACAGCTGTTGGTGTGCTCCAATTCTGGCTATTGTCTTTGTTTTGGGTGCCTCAGCTGAAATTTGGTTTCTTGAGTTTCACTGCGATTGTCAGGTTAATTCAGTCAGAATTCCACAGGCAGTCAGCTTTAGTGGTGGATGAATCTGGGAACAGCCGGTTTCCTTGCAACTAAATCAAACCCAATATCATTATGGATTCTTGCATTTCTTTGGCTTTTTTCTCTTTTTTCTTATTTATCATGGTTTGTAATGAATTTTCTGATGTGAGCTTTGGTTTTGAGGCTGCAATATGGAGTTCAGGGCACAAGAGGATGGTTCTTTTTCAATCAGGGCACAGCTGTTGGCTTGCTCCACTTCTGGCTTGCTGTCATTGTTTTGAGTGCCTCAGCCGATTTGTGGTTTCTTGTGTGGCAATTTCCCAAATGTTTTCTGGGTCTGAGTTGGCTTTGCCTTCTTCCTTCCCAAATTTTGTATTCTGATGCAATGCAAAGAAGAGTTTGTATAGAGTAGCCATTATGAAATAAAAAACACAACACATAGGCATTTGAAGCTTAGAAATCTACAGGTAACATGACCAAGGTGAGTTTTTGTGTTTTGGAAAAAAAAAATGGAACACTTTGGCTGAGGTGACAGATATTAACTGCCTCCAAACTGAGTTTCACTGTGATTTTCATTTTAATTCAGTCAGAATTCCACAGGCAGTCAGCTGGAGGGGTGGATGAATCCGGGAACAGCTGGTTGCCTAGCGACTAAATCAAGCCCTATATCATTATGGATTCTTGCATTTCTTTGGCTTTTTTTCTATTTTTCTTATTTATCATGGTTTGTAATGAATTTTCTGATGTGAGCTTTGGTTTTGAGGCTGGCATATTTAGTTCAGGGCACAAGAGGAAGGTTCTTTTTCAATCAGGGCACAGCTGTTGGCTTGCTCCACTTCTGGCTTGCTGTCATTGTTTTGGGTGCCTCAGCTGATTTGCGGTTTCTTGTGTGGCAATTTCCTAAATGTTTTCGGGGTCTGAGTTGGTTTTGCCTTCTTCCTTCCCAAATTTTGTATTCTGATGCAATACAAGCAAGATTTTGGACAGAGTAGCCATTTTGAAAGAAAAAAAAAAAACAGCAAATTGACCTTTTTTTTTTTTTTTAAACTTTTATTTAATGTATATAATTTTCCAAGGTACGACTTATGGATTACAATGGCTTCCCCCCCATACCGTCCCTCCCACCCACAACCCTCCCCTTTCCCACTCCCTCTCCCCTTCCATTTGCATCAAGATTCATTTTCGATTATCTTAATATACAGAAGATCAGCTTAGTATACATTAAGTATGGATTTCAACAGTTTGCTCCCACACAGAAACATAAAGTGAAAAATAATAGATGATTTTTTTTGAATGATGATGAAATCAGAGCAGACCTATTGTCATGTTTAATCCCAGTGAGAGTCAAGTTGGGAATTGATAATTTCTTTTTTTCTTTTCTTTTTTTTTTTTTTTTTTTTTTTGCAGAAGATCAGTTTAGTATGCATTAAGTAAAGATTTCAACAATTTGCACCCCCATAGAAACACAAAGTGAAATATATTGTTTGAGTACTCGTTATAGCATTAAATCTCAATGTACAGCACATTAAGGATAGAGATCCTACATGAGGAGTAAGTGCACAGTGACTCCTGTTGTTGACTTTACCAATTGACACTCCTGTCTATGGCATCAGTAATCTCCCTATGCTCCAGTCATGAGTTTCCAAGGCTATGGAAGCCCTCTGAGTTCTCCGACTCTTATCTTGTTTAGACAAGACAAGGTCATAGTCAAAGTGGAGGTTCTCTCCTCCCTTCAGAGAAAGGTACCTCCTTCTTTGATGAGCTGTTCTTTCCACTGGGATCTCACTCGCAGAGATCTTTTGCCACAGTGTCTTGGCTTTCCATGCCTGAAATACTCTCATGAGCTCTTCAGCCAGCTCTGAATGCCTTTAGGGCTGATTCTGAGGCCAGAGTGCTATTTAGGACATCTGCCATTCTATGAGTCTGCTGAGTATCTCACTTCCCATGTTGGATCACTCTCCCCTTTATTTACTCCATCAGTTAGCATTAGGAGGTACTAGACTTGTCTATGTGCTCCCTTAGACTCCCAGTCCCTTCACCATGACCAACTGTGAACTGAAACTGATCACCTGGAACAGTGAGATGGCATTGGTACATGCCACCTCAATGGGATTGAATTGGAATCCCCTGGTATGCTTCCAACTCCACCACTTGGGGCAAGTCAGCCTGAGCATGTCCCAAATTATACATCTCTTCCCTCTCCCATTCCCACCACCATGTTCAACAGGGATCACATTTCAGTTAATTTTCAACACTTAAGAATAACTGTGCATCAATTACAGACCTAAACCAGTCATATTAAGTAGAACAGATAAAAAAACTACTAAGAGGGATAATGTATTAAGTTGTTCATTAACAGTCAGGGCTATGCTGATCAAGCCACCATTTCCCATAGTGTCCACCTCACTCCAACAGGTTTCCCTCTTGGTGTTCAGTCAGTCGTCACCGATCAGGGAGAACATATGGTATTTGTCCCTTTGGGACTGGCTTACTTCACTCAGCATGATGTGTTCCAGATTCCTCCATTTTGTTGCAAATGACTGGATTTCGTTGTTTCTTACTGCGGTATAGTATTCTAAAGAGTACATATCCCATAATTTCTTTATCCAGTCTATCGTTGATGGGCATTTAGGTTGGTTCCAGGTCTTAGCTATTGTGAATTGAGCTGCAATAAACATTAGGGTGCAGACCTCTTTTTTGTTTGCCAATTTAAATTCCTTTGGGTAAATTCCAAGGAGTGGGATGGCTGGGTCGAACGGTAGGGTTATCTTCAGGTTTCTGAGGAATCTCCAGACTGACTTCCATAGTGGCTTGACCAGTTTGCATTCCCACCAACAGTGGGTTAGTGTCCCTTTTTCCCCACATCCTTGCCAGCATCTGTTGTTGGTAGATTTCTGCATGTGAGCCATTCTAACCGGGGTGAGGTGAAACCTCATTGTGCTTTTGATTTGCATTTCCCTGATTGCCAATGACCTTGAACATTTTTTCATGTGCCTGTTGGCCATTTGGATTTCCTCTTTTGAAAAATGTCTATTGAGGTCCTTGGCCCATCTCTTAAGTGGGTTGTTGGTTTTGTTTTTGTGGAGTTTCTTGATCTCTTTGTAGATTCTGGTTATTAACCCTTTATCTGTTGCATAGTTTGCAAATATTTTTTCCCATTCTGTCGGTTGTCTCTTCACTCTCCTGACTGTTTCTTTTGCAGCACAGAAACTTCTCAATTTGATGCAATCCCAATAGTTGATTTTGGCTTTGACTGCCTGTGCCTCCCGGGTCTTTTCCAGAAATTCTTTGCCTGTGCCAATATCTTGAAGGGTTTCTCCAATGTTCTCTAGTAACTTGATGGTGTCAGGTCGTAGATTTAGGTCTTTAATCCATGTTGAGTGGATTTTTGTGTAAGGTGTAAGGTAGGGGTCTTGCTTCATGATTCTGCACGTGGAAATCCAATTTTCCCAG
Source organism: Oryctolagus cuniculus (assembly GCF_964237555.1). NCBI lineage: Eukaryota > Metazoa > Chordata > Mammalia > Lagomorpha > Leporidae > Oryctolagus > Oryctolagus cuniculus. The sequence continues at coordinate 105,378 of NW_027208382.1, read as the reverse complement.
CACCATTTATTGAATAGACCGTCCTTGCTCCAGGAATTAGTTTTAAATCCTTGATCAAATATAAGTTGGCTGTAGATGTTTGGATTGATTTCTGGTGTTTCAATTCTGTTCCATTGGTCTATCCATCTGTTTCTGTACCAGTACCATGCTGTTTTAATTACAACTGCCCTGTAGTATGTCCTGAAATCTGGTATTGTGATGCCTCCGGCTTTGTTTTTGTTGTACAAGATTGCTTTAGCTATTCGAGGTCTCTTGTGCCTCCATATAAATTTCAGCACCATTTTTTCCAGATCTGAGAAGAAGGTCTTCGGTATCTTGATTGGTATTGCATTGAATCTGTAAATTGCTTTTGGGAGAATGGACATTTTGATGATATTGATTCTTCCAATCCATGAGCATGGAAGATTTTTCCATTTCTTGGTATCCTCTTCTATTTCTTTCTTTAAGGTTTTGTAATTTTCATCGTAGAGATCTTTAACGTCTTTGGTTAAGTTTATTCCAAGGTATTTGATTGTTTTTGTAGCTATTGTGAATGGGATTGATCTTAGAAGTTCTTCCTCAGCCATGGCATTGTCTGTGTATACAAAGGCTGTTGATTTTTGTGCATTGATTTTATACCCTGCTACTTTGCCAAACTCTTCTATGAGTTCCAATAGTCTCTTAGTGGAGTTCTTTGGGTCCCCTAAATACAGAATCATGTCATCTGCAAAGAGGGGTAGTTTGAGTTCTTCCTTCCCAATTTGTATCCCTTTAATTTCTTTTTCTTGCCTAATAGCTCTGGCTAGAACCTCCAGAACTATATTGAATAGCAGTGGTGAGAGTGGGCATCCCTGTCTAGTTCCAGATCTCAGTGGAAATGCTTCCAACTTTTCCCCATTCAATAGGATGTTGGCTGTGGGTTTTTCATAGATTGCTTTGATTGTATTGAGGAATGTTCCTTCCAAACCCAGTTTGCTTAGAGTTTTCATCATGAACGGGTGTTGTATTTTATCAAATGCTTTCTCGGCATCTATTGAGATAATCATATGGTTTTTCTTCTGCAGTCTGTTAATGTGGTGTATCACATTGATTGTCTTGCGCACATTAAACCATCCCTGCATACCAGGGATAAATCCCACTTGGTCTGGGTGGATGATCTTTCTGATGTGTTGTTGCATTCTATTGGCGAGAATTTTATTGAGGATTTTTGCATCTATGTTCATCAGGGATATTGGTCTGTAATTCTCTTTCAGTGCTGCATCTCTTTCCGGCTTAGGAATTAAGGTGATGCTGGCTTCATAGAAAGAATTTGGGAGGACTCCCTCTTCTTCGATTGTTCTGAATAGTTTGAGAAGAATTGGAGTTAGTTCTTCTTTAAACGTCTGGTAGAATTCAGCAGTGAATCCATCTGGTCCTGGGCTTTTCTTTGTTGGGAGGGCCTTTATTACTGTTTCAATTTCTGTCTCAGTTATGGGTCTGTTTAGGTTTTCGATGTCTTCCTGGTTCAATTTAGGCAGGTTGCATGTGTCCAGGAATCTATCCATTTCTGATAGGTTTCCCTGTTTGCTGGCATACAAGTCCTTGTAGTAATTTCTGATGATTCTTTTTATTTCTGTGGTGTCTGTTGTTACATTTCCTTTTTCATCTCTGATTTTATTGATTTGGGTCTTTTCTCTTCTTTTTTTAGTTAGTTGGGCCAATGGGGTGTCAATTTTGTTTATTTTTTCAAAAAACCAGCTCTTCCTTTGGCTGATTTTTTGTAATGTTTTTCTTGATTCAATCCTGTTGATTTCTTCTCTGATTTTAATTATTTCTCTTCTCCTACTAGATTTGGGTCTGATTTGCTGTAGGTTTTCTAGATCCTTGAGGTGAATTGAAAGCTCATCTATTTGGTGCCTTTCCAATTTCTTGATGTAGGCACCTATTGATATAAATTTTCCTCTTAACACTGCTTTTGCTGTGTCCCATAAGTTTTGGTATGTTGTGCTGTTATCCTCATTTACTTCCAGAAAGTTTTTGATTTCTCGTTTAATTTCTTCTATGACCCATTGTTCATTCAGGAGCATGTTGTTCAATCTCCATGTGTTTGCGTGTGCTCTAGGGATTCCTGAGTTACTAATTTCCAACTTCATTCCTTTATGGTCTGAGAAGCTGCATGGTATGATTCTAATTCTTTTGAATTTTCTGAGACTTGCTTTATGGCCTAGTATGTGGTCAATCCTAGAGAAGCTTCCATGTACTGCTGAGAAGAATGTAAAATCTTTAGCTGTAGGATTGAAAGTTCTGTATATATCTGTTAGATCCATTTGGGCTATAGTGTCGTTTAAATCTACTGTATCCTTGTTGATCTTCTGTCCGGATGATCTGTCTATTTCTGAGAGTGGAGTATTGAAGTCCCCCAGTACTACTGTATTGGGGTCTAAGTCTCCCTTTAAGTCCGTTAATAAATCTTTTAGATAAACTGGTGCCCTGTAGTTAGGTGCATATACATTGATAATTGTTATATCTTCCTGTTGAATTGATCCCTTAATCATGATATAGTGTCCCTCTTTGTCTCTCTTAACAGTTTTTGTGGTAAAGTTTATGTTGTCCGATATTAAGATGGCTACGCCCGCTCTTTTTTCATTTCTGTTGGCATGGTATATCTTTTTCCAGCCTTTCACTTTCAGTCTGTATGGATCTTTGTTGGAAAGATGTGTTTCTTGTAAGCAGCAAATAGATGGGTTTTGTTCCTTAACCCAATCAGCCAATCGGTGTCTTTTAACTGGACAGTTCAGGCCATTCACGTTCAATGTGACTAATGATAAGTGGTAACTTTGCCCTGCCATTTGCCAAAGATAAGTTCTAATATATGCTTTGAATTCCCTGTGATCTTTTGCTGTGAGCTTTCCTTCCTTGGTTTCCTTCCTTTACCTTCTTTCATATTGATGACCGTGTTTCTGTGTTTCTGTGTGTAACACATCTTTAAGCATCTTTTGCAGGGCTGGACGAGTGGCAACAAATTCTTTCAATTTCTGTTTGCAATGAAAAGTCTTTATTTCACCTTCATTCACAAATGATAGCTTTGCAGGATATAATATTCTGGGCTGGCAGTTGTTCTCTCTTAGTACCTGGGCTATATCTCGCCATTCCCTCCTAGCTTTTAGAGTTTCTGATGAGAAGTCAGCTGTGAGTCTGATTGGAGATCCTCTGAGAGTAATCTGACGTTTCTCTCTTGCACATTTTAGGATCTTTTCTTTATGTTTCACTGTGGAGAGTTTAATTACAACGTGTCGTGGTGAGGATCTCTTTTGGTCGTGTTTATTAGGGGTTCTGTGGGCTTCCTGTACTAGGATTTCTCTGTCCTTCTCCAAACCTGGGAAATTTTCTGCTAATATCTCACTAAAAAGGCCTTCTAATCCTTTCTCCCTCTCCATGCCTTCAGGAACTCCTAGAACCCGAATGTTGGGTTTTTTAATAGTATCCTGAAGATTCCCGACAATATGTTTCAGATTTCTAATTTCCTCTTCTTTTCTTTGGTCTGACTGTATCCTTTCCTGTTCTCTGTCTTCTAAGTCCGATATTCTCTCTTCTGCTTCACCCATTCTGTTTGTAAGGCTCTCTATTGTGTTTTTCATTTGATCTATTGAATTCTTCACTTCAGTCACTATCACAGTTTCCTGTTGTACTAGTTGTTTTGTTTCATTTTGACTCCTCCTTAATATTTCATTTTCACGAGAGAGATTTTCTATCTTGTCCATTAAGGATTTGTGTAGTTCCAGAATTTGTTTTTGAGAACTTCTTAATGTTCTTATCAATTTTTTGAGATCTGCTTCTTGCATTTCTTCTATGTCATCATCTTCATAATCTTGAATTGGGGTGTCTTTTTCATTTGAGGGCGTGATGGTGACTTCCTTGTTTTTATTACCTCGGTTTTTGCGTTTGTTATTTGGCATATTGGAGATATTTGGTTTCTTCACTGTGGTGCTTTTTCTTGTTATACTATGACTCTAGATTAAGTGGACTATCTGTTTTTGATGGAGCCTTAGGGCTTGAGATGGGTGTGGCCTGAGAGCTCTGTTTGTTGTGCCAAAGGTGACACTCCCAGGTTAGGCGTGGTAAATCTCTCTCTCTCTCTCTTTTTTTTTTTTTTTGATTCAAAAGGGAAGTAATTCCGCACAGCTGAACGAAGTTGGAGGTAGTTAGCAGGCAAATGATATACCCACAGGAGCCAGAGATCGGAAGCTCTTTCCCAAGATCCCCACAGGGAATCTGTTCAGCCCTCAGAGTGGGCTCAAATTCTCCTTCAGCCTCCCACTGGGTTGCCAAAGTTACGGAATTGTAGCGTCTCTGGAGAGTGCTCACATGAATTCCGTGAGTTCTCTCCCCCACCGTCTCTTTTTTCACAGTCTCAGTTCAGTAGCACCACAAATTTACTAGCTCCTAATCTCCTGTTAATTCGCCCCGCCCAGAGTCAGGTTTTTCTGCTAGGCTCAGGGCCGGTGCAGACCTGAGGTCGCTCTGCTTATGACGTATGTCCAAGATGGCGCCTGCTCTTTGTCTTGCTCGCCCTTGAGAGGTGAGCGGAGAGAGAGAAACCCGTGTCCGTACTAGTCACCCTTTTATTTTTCTCTCTCTCTCTCTCTCTCTCTTCCAGTTAGCCTTGTGAACTTCCCCCCCCGGGGGTCGTTCCCTCTAGTCTCCTCTCTCCGCTTGCCTGCCGGTGTCTCGGGCTATTGAGGTTCGGCTCACCTCACGTTCCAGCGCTGGTGTGTTGAGTCTGCCGCTGATGTCCCGAACTGTGGGCTCCCACGCTCTCCACGCAGGTCCGCTGTGAGTCACGCGTTCCGGAAGAGTTTCTTCTGCTGTTTCCTCCCATACTCTTCCTTGAACCTGCAGTATCTCCACTTTTATTAAACTATCTCTCCCCAGACTATCAGTGTGCTCCCTTCCTATTCTGCCATCTTGCCGGAAGCCCTAGCAAATTGACCTTTAAGGATTAGAAATCCATAGGCAACACAACCAAGATGAGATTCTGTGTTTTGGAAAATGACATGGAATGCTTCTGCTGAGGTCACAGATTCTAATTCCCTCCAAATGGAGTGTGAGTGCGATTTTGAGGTGAATTCAATCAGAATTCCAAAGTCAGTCTGTGGAAGGGGGGGATGAATCTGGAAACAGCCAGTTTCTTTGTGTCTAAATCCTGCCAAATATCAGAAAGGACTCTTGCATTTCTTTGGCTTTTTCACATTTCCCTTATATATCATGGTTTGTAATGAATTTTCTGATGTGAGCTTTGGTTTTGAGGCTGGCATATTGAGTTCAGGGCACAAGAGGAAGTTCTTTTTCAATCAGGGCACAGCTGTTGGCTTGCTCCACTTCTGGCTTGCTGTCATTGTTTTGGGTGCCTCAGCCGATTTGTGGTTTCTTGAGTGCCAATTTCCTAAATGTTTTCTGGGTCTGAGTTGGTTTTGCCTTCTTCCTTCCCAAATTTTGTATTCTGATGCAATACAAGCAAGATTTTGGACAGAGTAGCCATTATGAAAGAAAAAATAAAAACACAGCAAATTGACCTTTCAGGATTAGAAATCCATAGGCAACACAACCAAGATGAGATTCTGTGTTTTGGAAAAAGACATGGAACGCTTCCGCTGAGCGGACAGATTCTAATTCCCTCCAAATGGAGTGTGAGAGCGATTTTGAGGTGAATTCAATCAGAATTCCAAAGTCAGTCTGTGGAAGGGGGGGATGAATCTGGAAAAAGCCAGTTTCTTTGTGTGTAAATCCTGCCAAATATCACAAAGGACTCTTGCATTTCTTTGGCTTTTTCATATTTCCCTTATTTATCATGGTTTGCAATGAATTTTCTGATGTGAGCTTTGGTTTTGAGGCTGGCATATTGAGTTCAGGGCACAAGAGGAAGGTTCTTTTTCAATCAGGGCACAGCTGTTGGCTTGCTCCAATTCTGGCTTGCTGTCATTGTTTTGGGTGCCTCAGCCGATTTGTGGTTTCTTGAGTGGAAATTTCCTAAATGTTTTCGGGGTCTGAGTCGGTTTTGCCTTCTTTTTCCCAAATTTTGTATTCTGATGCAATACAAGCAAGATTTTGGAGAGTAGCCATTATGAAAGAAAAAAAAAAACACAGCGCATTGACCTATCAGGATTAGAAATCTACAGGCAACACGACCAAGATGAGTTTCTGTGTTTTGGAAAATGACATGGAACGCTTCTGCTGAGGGGACAGATTCTAATTCCCTCCAAATGGAGTGTGAGTGCGATTTTGAGGTGAATTCAATCAGAATTCCAAAGTCAGTCTGTGGAAGGGGGGGATGAATCTGGAAACAGCCAGTTTCTTTGTGTCTAAATCCAGCCAAATATGAAAAAGGACTCTTGCATTTCTTTGGCTTTTTCACATTTCCCTTATTTATCATGGTTTGTAATGAATTTTCTGATGTGATCTTTGGTTTTGAGGCTGGAATATGGAGTTCAGGGCACCGGAGGAATGGTCTTTTTCAAACAGGGCACAGCTGTTGGTGTGCTCCAATTCTGGCTATTGTCTTTGTTTTGGGTGCCTCAGCTGAAATTTGGTTTCTTGAGTTTCACTGGGATTGTCAGGTTCATTCAGTCAGAATTCCACAGGCAGTCAGCTTTAGTGGTGGATGAATCTGGGAACAGCCGGTTTCCTTGCAACTAAATCAAACCCAATATCATTATGGATTCTTGCATTTCTTTGGCTTTTTTCTCTTTTTTCTTATTTATCATGGTTTGTAATGAATTTTCTGATGTGAGCTTTGGTTTTGAGGCTGCAATATGGAGTTCAGGGCACAAGAGGATGGTTCTTTTTCAATCAGGGCACAGCTGTTGGCTTGCTCCACTTCTGGCTTGCTGTCATTGTTTTGAGTGCCTCAGCCGATTTGTGGTTTCTTGTGTGGCAATTTCCCAAATGTTTTCTGGGTCTGAGTTGGCTTTGCCTTCTTCCTTCCCAAATTTTGTATTCTGATGCAATGCAAAGAAGAGTTTGTACAGAATACCCATTATGAAATAAAAACCACAACAAATAGGCGTTTGAAGCTTAGAAATCTACAGGTAACATGACCAAGGTGAGTTTTTGTGTTTATGAAAATAAAATGGAACACTTTGGCTGAGGTGACAGATATTAATTGCCTCCAAACTGAGTTTCACTGTGATTTTCAGGTTAATTCAGTGAGAATTCCACAGGCAGTCAGCTGGAGGGGTGGATGAATCCGGGAACAGCCGGTTTCCTAGCGACTAAATCAAGCCCTATATCATTATGGATTCTTGCATTTTTTTGGCTTTTTTCTTTTTTTCTTATTTATCATGGTTTGTAATGAATTTTCTGATGTGAGCTTTGGTTTTGAGGCTGGCATATTGAGTTCAGGGCACAAGAGGAAGGTTCTTTTTCAATCAGGGCACAGCTGTTGGCTTGCTCCAATTCTGGCTTGCTGTCATTGTTTTGGGTGCCTCAGCTGATTTGTGGTTTCTTGTGTGGCAATTCCCTAAATGTTTTCGGGGTCTGAGTTGGTTTTGCCTTCTTCCTTCCCAAATTTTGTATTCTGATGCAATATAAGCAAGCTTTTGGACAGTGTAGCCATTATGAAAGAAAAAAAAAAAAACACAGCAAATTGACCTTTCAGGATTTGAAATCCATAGGCAACACAACCAAGGTGAGATTCTGTGTTTTGGAAAATGACAGGGAACGCTTCTGCTGAGGGGACAGATTCTAATTCCCTCCAAATGGAGTGTGAGAGTGATTTTGAGGTGAATTCAATCAGAATTCCAAAGTCAGTCTGTGGAAGGGGGGGATGAATCTGGAAACCACCAGTTTCTTTGTGTCTAAATCCTGCCAAATATCAGAAAGGACTCTTGCATTTCTTTGGCTTTTTCACATTTCCCTTATTTATCATGGTTTGTAATGAATATTCTGATGTGAGCTTTGGTTTTGAGGCTGCAATATAGAGTTCAGGGCACCGGAGGAATGGTCTTTTTAATCAGGGCACAGCTGTTGGCTTGCTCCAATTCTGGCTTGCTGTCATTGTTTTGGGTGCCTCAGCCGATTTGTGGTTTCTTGAGTGGCAATTTCCTAAATGTTTTCTGGGTCTGAGTCGGTTTTGCCTTCTTCCTTCCCAAATTTTGTATTCTGATGCAATACAAGCAAGATTTTGGAGAGTAGCCATTAGGAAAGAAAAAAAAAAAAAACACAGCGCATTGCCCTTTCAGGATTAGAAATCTACAGGCAACACGACCAAGATGAGTTTCTGTGTTTTGGAAAATGACATGGAACGCTTTTGCTGAGGGGACAGATTCTTATTCCCTCCAAAATGAGTGTGAGTGCGATTTTGAGGTGAATTCAATCAGAATTCCAGAGTCAGTCTGTGGAAGGGGGGGATGAATCTGGAAACAGCCAGTTTCTTTGTGTCTAAATCCTGCCAAATATCACAAAGGACTCTTGCATTTCTTTGGATTTTTCACATTTCCCTTATTTATCATGGTTTGTAATGAATTTTCTGATGTGAGCTTTGGTTCTGAGGCTGGCATTTTGAGTTCAGGGCACCGGAGGAATGGTCTTTTTCAAACAGGGCACAGCTGTTGGCCTGCTCCAATTCTGGCTATTGTCTTTGTTTTGGGTGCCTCAGCTGAAATTTGGTTTCTTGAGTTTCACTGCGATTGTCACGTCAATTCAGTCTGAATTCCACAGGCAGTCAGCTTTAGTGGTGGATAAATCTGGGAACATCCGGTTTCCTTGCAACTAAAAAAAACCCAATATCATTATGGATTCTTGCATTTCTTTGGCTTTTTCTCTTTTTTCTTATTTATCATGGTTTGTAATGAATTTTCTGATGTGAGCTTTGGTTTTGAGGCTGGCATATTGAGTTCAGGTCACAAGAGGATGGTTCTTTTTCAATCAGGGCACAGCTGTTGGCTTGCTCCACTTCTGGCTTGCTGTCATTGTTTTGGGTGCCTCAGCTGACTTTTGGTTACTTCAGTAGCAATTTCCAAAATGTTTTCTGAGTCTGAGTCGGTTTTGTCTTCTTATTCCCAAATTTTGTATTCTGATGCAATACAAGCAAGAATTTGGACAGTGTAGCCATTATGAAAGAAAAAAAAAAACACAGCAAATTGACCTTTCAGGATTTGAAATCCATAGGCAACACAACCAAGGTGAGATTCTGTGTTTTGGAAAATGACAGGGAACGCTTCTGCTGAGGGGACAGATTCTAATTCCCTCCAAATGGAGTGTGAGAGTGATTTTGAGGTGAATTCAATCAGAATTCCAAAGTCAGTCTGTGGAAGGGGGGGATGAATCTGGAAACAGCCAGTTTCTTTGTGTCTAAATCAAGCCAAATATCACAAAGGACTCTTGCATTTCTTTGGCTTTTTCACATTTCCCTTATTTATCATGCTTTGTAATGAATATTCTGATGTGAGCTTTGGTTTTGAGGCTGCAATATAGAGTTCAGGGCACCGGAGGAATGGTCTTTTTCAATCAGGGCACAGCTGTTGGTGTGCTCCAATTCTGGCTATTGTCTTTGTTTTGGGTGCCTCAGCTGAAATTTGGTTTCTTGAGTTTCACTGGGATTGTCAGGTCAATTCAGTCAGAATTCCACAGGCAGTCAGCTTTAGTGGTGGATGAATCTGGGAACAGCCGGTTTCCTTGCAACTAAAAAAAACCCAATATCATTATGGATTCTTGCATTTCTTTGGCTTTTTCACATTTCCCTTATTTATCATGCTTTGTAATGAATATTCTGATGTGAGCTTTGGTTTTGAGGCTGCAATATAGAGTTCAGGGCACCGGAGGAATGGTCTTTTTCAATCAGGGCACAGCTGTTGGCTTGCTCCAATTCTGGCTTGCTGTCATTGTTTTGGGTGCCTCAGCCGATTTGTGGTTTCTTGAGTGGCAATTTCCTAAATGTTTTCTGGGTCTGAGTCAGTTTTGCCTTCTTATTCCCAAATTTTGTATTCTGATGCAATACAAGCAAGATTTTGGAGAGTAGCCATTATGAAAGGAAAAAAAAAAAAAAAACACAGCGCATTGCCCTTTCAGGATTAGAAATCTACAGGCAACACGACCAAGATGAGTTTCTGTGTTTTGGAAAATGACATGGAACGCTTTTGCTGAGGGGACAGATTCTTATTCCCTCCAAAATGAGTGTGAGTGCGATTTTGAGGTGAATTCAATCAGAATTCCAGAGTCAGTCTGTGGAAGGGGGGGATGAATCTGGAAACAGCCAGTTTCTTTGTGTCTAAATCCAGCCAAATATCAAAAAGGACTCTTGCATTTCTTTGGCTTTTTCACATTTCCCTTATTTATCATGCTTTGTAATGAATTTTCTGATGTGAGCTTTGGTAATGAGGCTGTAATATGGAGTTCAGGGCACCGGAGGAATGGTCTTTTTCAAACAGGGCACAGCTGTTGGTGTGCTCCAATTCTGGCTATTGTCTTTGTTTTGGGTGCCTCAGCTGAAATTTGGTTTCTTGAGTTTCACTGCGATTGTCAGGTCAATTCAGTCAGAATTCCACAGGCAGTCAGCTTTAGTGGTGGATGAATCTGGGAACAGCCGGTTTCCTTGCAACTAAAAAAAACCCAATATCATTATGGATTCTTGCATTTCTTTGGCTTTTTCTCTTTTTTCTTATTTATCATGGTTTGTAATGAATTTTCTGATGTGAGCTTTGGTTTTGAGGCTGGCATATTGAGTTCAGGGCACAAGAGGATGGTTCTTTTTCAATCAGGGCACAGCTGTTGGCGTGCTCCACTTCTGGCTTGCTGTCATTGTTTTGGGTGCCTCAGCTGACTTTTGGTTTCTTGAGTAGCAATTTCCAAAACGTTTTCTGGGTCTGAGTCGGTTTTGTTTTCTTATTCCCAAATTTTGTATTCTGATGCAATACAAGCAAGAATTTGGACAGAGTAGCCATTATGAAAGAAAAAAAAAAAAAAACACAGCAAATTGCCCTTTCAGGATTAGAAATCTATAGGCAACACAACCAAGAAGAGTTTCTGTGTTTTTAAAAACTACATGGAACGCTTCTGCTGAGTTGACAGATTCTAATTCCCTCCATATTGAGTGTGAGAGTGATTTTGAGGTGAATTCAATCAGAATTCCAAAGTCAGTCTGTGGAAGGGGGGGATGAATCTGGAAACCGCAAGTTTCTTTGTGTCTAAATCCTGCCAAATATCACAAAGGACGCTTGCATTTCTTTGGTTTTTTCACATTTCCCTTATTTATCATGGTTTGTAATGAATTTTCTGATGTCAGCTTTGGTTTTGAGGCTGCAATAGGGAGTTCAGGGCACTGAAGGAATGGTCTTTTTCAAACAGGGTAAAGCTGTTGGCTTGATCCAATTCTGGCTTGCTGTCATTGTTTTGGGTGCCTCAGCCGATTTGCGGTTTCTTGTGTGGCAATTTCCTAAATGTTTTCTGGGTCTGCGTTGGCTTTGCCTTCTTCCTTCCCAAATTTTGTATTCTGACGCAATACAAACAAGAGTTTCGGCAGAGTAGCCATTATGAAATAAAAAAACACAACAAATAGGCGTTTGAAGCTTAGAAATCTACAGGTAACACTACCAAGGTGAGTTTTTGTGTTTTGCAACATAAAATGGAACAATTTGGCTGAGGTGACAGATATTAATTGCCTTCAAAGTGAGTTTCACTGCGATTTTCAGGTTAATTCAGTCAGAATTCCACAGGCAGTTGGCTGGAGGGTTGGATGAATCTGGGAACAGCCTGTTTCCTTGCCACTAAATCAAGCCCAATATCACTAAGAACTCCTGCATTTCTTTCGCTTTTTTCTCATTTTTCTTTTTTTCATGGTTTGTTATGAATTTTCTGATGTGAGCTTTGGTTTTGAGGCTGCAATATGGAGTTCAGGGCACAAGAGGAAGGTTCTTTTTCAATCAGGGCACAGCTGTTGGCTTGCTCCACTTCTGGCTTGCTGTCATTGTTTTGGGTGCCTCAGCCGCTTTGTGGTTTCTTGTGTGGCAATTTCCTAAATGTTTTCTGGGTCTGAGTGGTTTTGCCTTCTTCGTTCCCAAATTTTGTGATTCTGACGCAACACAACCAAGAGTTTGGACAGAGTAGCCTTTATGAAATAAAAAACACAACAAATAGGCATTTGAAGCATATAAATCTATAGGTAACACAACCAAGGTGAGTTTTTGTGTTTTGGAAAATAAAATGGAACACTTTGGCTGAGGTGACAGATATTAATTCCCTCCAAACTGAGTTTCACTACGATTTTCAGGTTAATTCAGACAGAATTCCACAGGCATCAGCTGGAGGGGTGGATGAATCCGGGATCATTCGTTTTTCTTGAGACTAAATCAACTCCAATATCATTATGGATGCTTGCATTTTTTTGGCTGTTTTCTCATTTTTCTTATTTATCATGGTTTGTAATGAATTTTCTGATGTGAGCTTTGGTTTTGAGGCTGGCATATTGAGTTCAGGGCACAAGAGGAAGGTTCTTTTTCAATCAGGGCACAGCTGTTGGCTTGCTCCAATTCTGGCTTGCTGTCATTGTTTTGGGTGCCTCAGCTGATTTGTGGTTTCTTGAGTGGCAATTTCCTAAATGTTTTCTGGGTCTGAGTCGGTTTTGCCTTCTTATTCCCAAATTTTGTATTCTGATGCAATACACGCATGTTTTGAAGAGTAGCCATTATGAAAGAAAAAAAAAAAAAACACAGCGCATTGACCTTTCAGGATTAGAAATCTACAGGCAACACGACCAAGATGAGTTTCTGTGTTTTGGAAAATGACATAGAACTCTTCTGCTGAGGGGACAGATTCTAATTCCCTCCAAAATGAGTGTGAGTGCGATTTTGAGGTGAATTCAATCAGAATTCCAGAGTCAGTCTGTGGAAGAGGGGGATGAATCTGGAAACAGCCAGTTTCTTTGTGTCTAAATCCAGCCAAATATCAAAAAGGACTCTTGCATTTCTTTGGCTTTTTCACATTTCCCTTATTTATCATGCTTTGTAATGAATTTTCTGATGTGAGCTTTGGTTTTGAGGCTGCAATATAGAGTTCAGGGCACCGGAGGAATGGTCTTTTTCAAACAGGACACAGCTGTTTGTGTGCTCCAATTCTGGCTATTTTCTTTGATTTGGGTGCCTCAGCTGAAATTTGGTTTCTTGAGTTTCACTGTGATTGTCAGGTCAATTCAGTCAGAATTCCACAGGCAGTCAGCTTTAGTGGTGGATGAATCTGGGAACAGCCGGTTTCCTTGCAACTAAATCAAACCCAATATCATTATGGATTCTTGCATTTCTTTGGCTTTGTTCTCCTTTTTTTATTTCTCATGGTTTCTAATGAATTTTCTGATGTGAGCTTTGGTTTTGAGGCTGCAATATGGAGTTCAGGGCACAAGAGGATGGTTCTTTTTCAATCTGGGCACAGCTGTTGGCTTGCTCCACTTCTGTCTTGCTGTCATTGTTTTGAGTGCCTCAGCCGATTTGTGGTTTCTTGTGTGGCAATTTCCCAAATGTTTTCTGGGTCTGAGTTGGCTTTGCCTTCTTCCTTCCCAAATTTTGTATTCTGATGCAATGCAAAGAAGAGTTTGTGTAGAGTAGCCATTATGAAATAAAAACCACAACAAATAGGCATTTGAAGCTTAGAAATCTACAGGTAAAATGACCAAGGTGAGTTTTTTTGTTTTGGAAAAATAAGTGGAACACTTTGGCTGAGGTGACAGATATTAATTGCCTCCAAACTGAGTTTCACTGTGATTTTCAGGTTAATTCAGTCAGAATTCCACAGGCCGTCAGCTTTAGTGGTGGATGAATCTGGGAATAGCCGGTTTCCTTGCAACTAAAAAAAACCCCAATATCATTATGGATTCTTGCATTTCTTTGGCTTTTTCTCTTTTTTCTTATTTATCATGGTTTGTAATGAATTTTCTGATGTGAGCTTTGGTTTTGAGGCTGGCATATTGAGTTCAGGGCACAAGAGGAAGGTTCTTTTTCAATCAGGGCACAGCTGTTGGCTTGCTCCACTTCTGGCTTGCTGTCATTGTTTTGGGTGCCTCAGCTGATTTACAGTTTCTTGTGTGGCAATTTCCTAAATGTTTTCGGGGTCTGAGTTGGTTTTGCCTTCTTCCTTCCCAAATTTTGTATTCTGATGCAATACAAGCAAGATTTTGGACAGAGTAGCCATTATGAAAGAAAAAAAAAAAAAACACAGCGCATTGACCTTTCAGGATTAGAAATCTACAGGCAACACGACCAAGATGAGTTTCTGTGTTTTGGAAAATGACATGGAACGCTTCTGCTGAGGGGACAGATTCTAATTCCCTCCAAAATGAGTGTGAGTGCGATTTTGAGGTGAATTCAATCAGAATTCCAGAGTCAGTCTGTGGAAGGGGGGGATGAATCTGGAAACAGCCAGTTTCTTTGTGTCTAAATCCTGCCAAATATCACAAAGGACTCTTGCATTTCTTTGGCTTTTTCACATTTCCCTTATTTATCATGGTTTGTAATGAATTTTCTGATGTGAGCTTTGGTTTTGAGGCTGCAATATAGAGTTCAGGGCACCGGAGGAATGGTCTTTTTCAAACAGGGCACAGCTGTTGGCCTGCTCCAATTCTGGCTATTGTCTTTGTTTTGGGTGCCTCAGCTGAAATTTGGTTTCTTGAGTTTCACTGGGATTGTCAGGTTAATTCAGTCAGAATTCCACAGGCAGTCAGCTTTAGTGGTGGATGAATCTGGGAACAGCCGGTTTCCTTGCAACTAAATCAAACCCAATATCATTATGGATTCTTGCATTTCTTTGGCTTTGTTCTCCTTTTTTTATTTCTCATGGTTTCTAATGAATTTTCTGATGTGAGCTTTGGTTTTGAGGCTGCAATATGGAGTTCAGGGCACAAGAGGATGGTTCTTTTTCAATCTGGGCACAGCTGTTGGCTTGCTCCACTTCTGTCTTGCTGTCATTGTTTTGAGTGCCTCAGCCGATTTGTGGTTTCTTGTGTGGCAATTTCCCAAATGTTTTCTGGGTCTGAGTTGGCTTTGCCTTCTTCCTTCCCAAATTTTGTATTCTGATGCAATGCAAAGAAGAGTTTGTGTAGAGTAGCCATTATGAAATAAAAACCACAACAAATAGGCATTTGAAGCTTAGAAATCTACAGGTAAAATGACCAAGGTGAGTTTTTTTGTTTTGGAAAAATAAGTGGAACACTTTGGCTGAGGTGACAGATATTAATTGCCTCCAAACTGAGTTTCACTGTGATTTTCAGGTTAATTCAGTCAGAATTCCACAGGCCGTCAGCTTTAGTGGTGGATGAATCTGGGAATAGCCGGTTTCCTTGCAACTAAAAAAAACCCCAATATCATTATGGATTCTTGCATTTCTTTGGCTTTTTCTCTTTTTTCTTATTTATCATGGTTTGTAATGAATTTTCTGATGTGAGCTTTGGTTTTGAGGCTGGCATATTGAGTTCAGGGCACAAGAGGAAGGTTCTTTTTCAATCAGGGCACAGCTGTTGGCTTGCTCCACTTCTGGCTTGCTGTCATTGTTTTGGGTGCCTCAGCTGATTTACAGTTTCTTGTGTGGCAATTTCCTAAATGTTTTCGGGGTCTGAGTTGGTTTTGCCTTCTTCCTTCCCAAATTTTGTATTCTGATGCAATACAAGCAAGATTTTGGACAGAGTAGCCATTATGAAAGAAAAAAAAAAAACACAGCGCATTGACCTTTCAGGATTAGAAATCTACAGGCAACACGACCAAGATGAGTTTCTGTGTTTTGGAAAATGACATGGAACGCTTCTGCTGAGGGGACAGATTCTAATTCCCTCCAAAATGAGTGTGAGTGCGATTTTGAGGTGAATTCAATCAGAATTCCAGAGTCAGTCTGTGGAAGGGGGGGATGAATCTGGAAACAGCCAGTTTCTTTGTGTCTAAATCCTGCCAAATATCACAAAGGACTCTTGCATTTCTTTGGCTTTTTCACATTTCCCTTATTTATCATGGTTTGTAATGAATTTTCTGATGTGAGCTTTGGTTTTGAGGCTGCAATATAGAGTTCAGGGCACCGGAGGAATGGTCTTTTTCAAACAGGGCACAGCTGTTGGCCTGCTCCAATTCTGGCTATTGTCTTTGTTTTGGGTGCCTCAGCTGAAATTTGGTTTCTTGAGTTTCACTGGGATTGTCAGGTTAATTCAGTCAGAATTCCACAGGCAGTCAGCTTTAGTGGTGGATGAATCTGGGAACAGCCGGTTTCCTTGCAACTAAAAAAATCCCAATATCATTATGGATTCTTGCATTTCTTTGGCTTTTTCTCTTTTTTCTTATTTATCATGGTTTGTAATGAATTTTCTGATGTGAGCTTTGGTTTTGAGGCTGGCATATTTTGTTCAGGGCACAAGAGGATGGTTCTTTTTCAATCAGGGCACAGCTGTTGGCTTGCTCCAATTCTGGCTTGCTGTCATTGTTTTGGGTGCCTCAGCTGACTTTTGGTTTCTTGAGCAGCAATTTCCAAAACGTTTTCTGGGTCTGAGTCGGTTTTGTCTTCTTATTCCCAAATTTTGTATTCTGATGCAATACAAGCAAGAATTTGGAAAGAGTAGCCATTATGAAAGAAAAAAAAAACACAGCAAATTGCCCTTTCAGGATTAGAAATCCATAGGCAACACAACCAAGATGAGATTCTGTGTTTTGGAAAATGACATGGAACGCTTCTGCTGAGGTGACAGATTCTAATTCCCTCCATATTGAGTGTGAGAGTGATTTGAGGTGAATTCAATCAGAATTCCAAAGTCAGTCTGTGGAAGGGGGGGATGAATCTGGAAACAGCCAGTTTCCTTGTGTCTAAATCCTGCCAAATATCACAAAGGACTCTTGCATTTCTTTGGTTTTTTCACATTTCCCTTATTTATCATGGTTTGTAATGAATTTTCTGATGTCAGCTTTGGTTTTGAGGCTGCAATAGGGAGTTCAGGGCACTGAAGGAATGGTCTTTTTCAAACAGGGTAAAGCTGTTGGCTTGCTCCACTTCTGGCTTGCTGTCATTGTATTGGGTGCCTCAGCCGATTTGTGGTTTGTTGTGTGGCAATTTCCTAAATGTTTTCTGGGTCTGCGTTGGCTTTGCCTTCTTCCTTCCCAAATTTTGTATTCTGACGCCATACAAACAAGAGTTTCGGCAGAGTAGCCATTATGAAATAAAAAAACACAACAAATAGGCGTTTGAAGCTTAGAAATCTACAGGTAACACTACCAAGGTGAGTTTTTGTGTTTTGCAACATAAAATGGAACAATTTGGCTGAGGTGACAGATATTAATTGCCTCCAAACTGAGTTTCACTGCGATTTTCAGGTTAATTCAGTCAGAATTCCACAGGCAGTCGGCTGGAGGGATGGATGAATCTGGGAACAGCCTGTTTCCTTGCCACTAAATCAAGCCCAATATCACTAAGAACTCCTGCATTTCTTTGGCTTTTTTCTCATTTTTCTTTTTTTCATGGTTTGTTATGAATTTTCTGATGTGAGCTTTGGTTTTGAGGCTGGCATATTGAGTTCAGGGCACAAGAGGAAGGTTCTTTTTCAATCAGGGCACAGCTGTTGTCTTGCTCTAATTCTGGCTTGCTGTCATTGTTTTGGGTGCCTCAGCCGCTTTGTGGTTTCTTGTGTGGCAATTTCCTAAATGTTTTCTGGGTCTGAGTTGGTTTGCCCTCTTCGTTCCCAAATTTTGTGATTCTGACGCAACAGAACCAAGAGTTTGGACAGAGTAGCCATTATGAAATAAAAAACACAACAAATAGGCATTTGAAGCATATTAATCTATAGGTAACACGACCAAGGTGAGTTTTTGTGTTTTGGAAAATAAAATGGAACACTTTGGCTGAGGTGACAGATATTAATTCCCTCCAAACTGAGTTTCACTACGATTTTCAGGTTAATTCAGTCTGAATTCCACAGGCATCAGCTGCAGGGGTGGATGAATCCGGGATCATTCGGTATTCTTGAGACTAAATCAAGTCCAATATCATTATGGATTCTTGCAATTTTTTGGCTGTTTTCTCATTTTTCTTATTTATCATGGTTTGTAATGAATTTTCTGATGTGAGCTTTGGTTTTGAGGCTGGCATATTGACTTCAGGGCACAAGAGGAAGGTTCTTTTTCAATCAGGGCACAGCTGTTGGCTTGCTCCACTTCTGGCTTGCTGTCATTGTTTTGAGTTCCTCAGCCGATTTGTGGTTTCTTGTGTGGCAATTTCCCAAATGTTTTCGGGGTCTGAGTCGGTTTTGCCTTCTTCCTTCCCAAATTTTATATTCTGATGCAATGCAAAGAAGAGTTTGTATAGAGTAGCCATTATGAAATAAAAACCACAACAAATAGGCATTTGAAGCTTAGAAATCTACAGGTAAAATGACCAAGGTGAATTTTTTTTGTTTTGGAAAAATAAATGGAACACTTTGGCTGAGGTGACAGATATTAATTGCCTCCAAACTGAGTTTCACTGTGATTTTCAGGTTAATTCAGTCAGAATTCCACAGGTAGTCAGCTGGAGGGGTGGATGAATCTGGAAACAGCCGGTTTCCTTGCAACTAAATCAAACCCAATATCATTATGGATTCTTGCATTTCTTTGGCTTTTTCTCTTTTTTCTTATTTATCATGGTTTGTAATGAATTTTCTGATGTGAGCTTTGGTTTTGAGGCTGGCATATTGAGTTCAGGGCACAAGAGGAAGGTTCTTTTTCAATCAGGGCACAGCTGTGGCTTGCCCCAATTCCGGCTTGCTGTCATTGTTTTGGGTGCCTCAGCTGATTTGTGGTTTCTTGTGTGGCCATTTCCTAAATGTTTTCAGGGTCTGAGTTGCTTTTGCCTTCTTCCTTCCCAAATTTTGTATTCTGATGCAATACAAGCAAGATTTTGGACAGAGTAGCCATTATGAAAGAAAAAAAAAAAACACAGCAAATTGACATTTCAGGATTAGAAATCCATAGCAACACAACCAAGGTGAGATTCTGTGTTTTGTAAAATGACATGGAACGCTTCTGCTGAGGTGACAGATTCTAATTCCCTCCAAATGGAGTGTGAGAGCGATTTTGAGGTGAATTCAATGAGAATTCCAATGTCAGTCTGTGGAAGGGGGGGATGAATCTGGAAACAGCCAGTTTCTTTGTGTCTAAATCCAGCCAAATATCAAAAAGGACTCTTGCATTTCTTTGCCTTTTTCACATTTCCCTTATTTATCATGGTTTGTAATGAATTTTCTGATGTGAGCTTTGGTTTTGAGGCTGGCATATTGAGTTCAGGGCACAAGAGGAAGGTTCTTTTTCAATCAGGGCACAGCTGTTGGCTTGCTCCAATTCTGGCTTGCTGTCATTGTTTTGGGTGCCTCAGCCAATTTGTGGTTTCTTGAGTGGCAATTTCCTAAATGTTTTCTGGGTCTGCGTCGGTTTTGGCTTCTTATTCCCAAATTTTGTATTCTGATGCAATACAAGCAAGATTTTGGAGAGTAGCCATTATGAAAGAAAAAAAAAAACCCACAGGGCATTGCCCTTTCAGGATTAGAAATCTACAGGCAACACGACCAAGATGAGTTTCTGTGTTTTGGAAAATGACATGGAACGCTTCTGCTGAGGGGACAGATTCTAATTCCCTCCAAAATGAGTGTGAGTGCGATTTTGAGGTGAATTCAATCAGAATTCCAAAGTCAGTCTGTGGAAGGGGGGGATGAATCTGGAAACAGCCAGTTTCTTTGTGTCTACATACAGCCAAATATCACAAAGGACTCTTGCATTTCTTTGGCTTTTTCACATTTCCCTTATTTATCATGCTTTGTAATGAATATTCTGATGTGAGCTTTGGTTTTGAGGCTGCAATATAGAGTTCAGGGCACCGGAGGAATGGTCTTTTTCAATCAGGGCACAGCTGTTGGTGTGCTCCAATTCTGGCTATTGTCTTTGTTTTGGGTGCCTCAGCTGAAATTTGGTTTCTTGAGTTTCACTGGGATTGTCAGGTCAATTCAGTCAGAATTCCACAGGCAGTCAGCTTTAGTGGTGGATGAATCTGGGAACAGCCGGTTTCCTTGCAACTAAATCAAACCCAATATCATTATGGATTCTTGCATTTCTTTGGCTTTTTTCTCTTTTTTCTTATTGATCATGGTTTGTAATGTATTTTCTGATGTGAGCTTTGGTTTTGAGGCTGGCATATTGAGTTCAGGGCACAAGAGGATGGTTCTTTTTCAATCAGGGCACAGCTGTTGGCTTGCTCCACTTCTGGCTTGCTGTCATTGTTTTGAGTGCCTCAGCCGATTTGTGGTTTCTTGTGTGGCAATTTCCCAAATGTTTTCCGGGTCTGAGTTGGCTTTGCCTTCTTCCTTCCCAAATTTTGTATTCTGATGCAATGTAAAGAAGAGTTTTTACAGAATAGCCATTATGAAATAAAAACCACAACAAATAGGCGTTTGAAGCTTAGAAATCTACAGGTAACATGACCAAGGTGAGTTTTTGTGTTTATGAAAATAAAATGGAACACTTTGGCTGAGGTGACAGATATTAATTGCCTCCAAACTGAGTTTCACTGTGATTTTCAGGTTAATTCAGTCAGAATTCCACAGGCAGTCAGCTGGAGGGGTGGATGAATCCGGGAACAGCCGGTTTCCTAGCGACTAAATCAAGCCCTATATCATTATGGATTCTTGCATTTTTTTGGATTTTTTCTCTTTTTTCTTATTTATCATGGTTTGTAATGAATTTTCTGATGTGACCTTTGGTTTTGAGGCTGGCATATTGACTTCAGGGCACAAGAGGAAGGTTCTTTTTCAATCAGGGCACAGCTGTTGGCTTGCTCCACTTCTGGCTTGCTGTCATTGTTTTGGGTGCCTCAGCTGATTTACAGTTTCTTGTGTGGCAATTTCCTAAATGTTTTCGGGGTCTGAGTTGGTTTTGCCTTCTTCCTTCCCAAATTTTGTATTCTGATGCAATACAAGCAAGATTTTGGACAGAGTAGCCATTATGAAAGAAAAAAAAAACACAGCAAATTGACATTTCAGGATTAGAAATCCATAGGCAACACAACCAAGATGAGATTCTGTGTTTTGGAAAATGACATGGAACGCTTCTGCTGAGGTGACAGATTCTAATTCCCTCCAAATGGAGTGTGAGAGCGATTTTGAGGTGAATTCAATGAGAAGTCCAAAGTCAGTCTGTGGAAGGGGGGATTGAATCTGGAAACAGCCAGTTTCTTTGTGTCTACATCCTGCCAAATATCAAAAAGGACTCTTGCATTTCTTTGGCTTTTTCACATTTCCCTTATTTATCATGGTTTGTAATGAATTTTCTGATGTGAGCTTTGGTATTGAGGCTGGCATATTGAGTTCAGGGCACAAGAGGAAGGTTCTTTTTCAATCAGGGCACAGCTGTTGGCTTGCTCCAATTCTGGCTTGCTGTCATTGTTTTGGGTGCCTCAGACGATTTGTGGTTTCTTGAGTGGCAATTTCCTAAATGTTTTCTGGGTCTGAGTCGGTTTTGCCTTCTTATTCCCAAATTTTGTATTCTGATGCAAGACAAGCAAGATTTTGGACAGAGTAGCCATTATGAAAGAAAAAAAAAAAAAAACACAGCGCATTGCCCTTTCAGGATTAGAAATCTACAGGCAACACGACCAAGATGAGTTTCTGTGTTTTGAAAAATGACATGGAACGCTTCTGCTGAGGGGACAGATTCTAATTCCCTCCAAACGGGGTGTGAGTGCGATTTTGAGGTGAATTCAATCAGAATTCCAAAGTCAGTCTGTGGAAGGGGGGGATGAATCTGGAAACAGCCAGTTTCTTTGTGTCTAAATCCAGCCAAATATCACAAAGGACTCTTGCATTTCTTTGGCTTTTTCACATTTCCCTTATTTATCATGCTTTGTAATGAATTTTCTGATGTGAGCTTTGGTTTTGAGGCTGTAATATAGAGTTCAGGGCACCGGAGGAATGGTCTTTTTCAAACAGGGCACAGCTGTTGGTGTGCTCCAATTCTGGCTATTGTCTTTGTTTTGGGTGCCTCAGCTGAAATTTGGTTTCTTGAGTTTCACTGCGATTGTCAGGTTAATTCAGTCAGAATTCCACAGGCAGTCAGCTTTAGTGGTGGATGAATCTGGGAACAGCCGGTTTCCTTGCAACTAAATCAAACACAATATCATTATGGATTCTTGCATTTCTTTGGCTTTTTCCTTTTTTCTTATTTATCATGGTTTGTAATGAATTTTCTGATGTGAGCTTTGGTTTTGTGGCTGGCATATTGAGTTCAGGACACAAGAGGATGGTTCTTTTTCAATCAGGGCACAGCTGTTGGCTTGCTCCACTTCTGGCTTGCTGTCATTGTTTTGGGTGCCTCAGCTGATTTGTGGTTTCTTGTGTGGCAATTTCCTAAATGTTTTCTGGGTCTGAGTCGGTTTTGCCTTCTTATTCCCAAATTTTGTATTCTGATGCAATACAAGCAAGATTTTGGACAGAGTAGCCATTATGAAAGAAAAAAAAAAACACAGCAAATTGCCCTTTCAGGATTAGAAATCCATAGGCAACACAAGCAAGATGAGATTCTGTGTTTTGGAAAATGACATGGAACGCTTCTGCTGAGGTGACAGATTCTAATTCCCTCCAAATGGAGTGTGAGAGCGATTTTGAGGTGAATTCAATCCGAATTCCAAAGTCAGTCTGTGGAAGGGGGGGATGAATCTGGAAACAGCCAGTTTCTTTGTGTCTAAATCCAGCCAAATATCACAAAGGACTCTTGCATTTCTTTGGCTTTTTCACATTTCCCTTATTTATCATGGTTTGTATTGAATTTTCAGATGTGAGCTTTGGTTTTGAGGCTGGCATATTGAGTTCAGGGCACAAGAGGAAGGTTCTTTTTCAATCAGGGCACAGCTGTTGGCTTGCTCCAATTCTGGCTTGCTGTCATTGTTTTGGGTGCCTCAGCCGATTTGTGGTTTCTTGAGTGGCAATTTCCTAAATGTTTTCTGGGTCTGAGTCGGTTTTGCCTTCTTATTCCCAAATTTTGTATTCTGATGCAATACAAGCAAGATTTTGGACAGAGTAGCCATTATGAAAGAAAAAAAAACACAGCAAATTGACCTTTCAGGATTAGAAATCCATAGGCAACACAACCAAAATGAGATTCTGTGTTTTGTAAAATGACATGGAACGCTTCTACTGAGGTGACAGATTCTAAATCTCTCCAAATGGAGTGTGAGTGCGATTTTGAGGTGAATTCAATCAGAATTCCAAAGTCAGTCTGTGGAAGGGGGGATGAATCTGGAAACAGCCAGTTTCTTTGTGTCTACATCCAGCCAAATATCAAAAAGAACTCTTGCATTTCTTTGGCTTTTTCACATTTCCCTTATTTATCATGGTTTGTAATGAATTTTCTGATGTGAGCTTTGGTTTTGAGGCTGCAATATAGAGTTCAGGGCACCGGAGGAATGGTCTTTTTCAAACAGGGCACAGCTGTTGGTGTGCTCCAATTCTGGCTATTGTCTTTGTTTTGGGTGCCTCAGCTGAAATTTGGTTTCTTTAGTTTCACTGCGATTGTCAGGTTAATTCAGTCAGAATTCCACAGGCTTTAGTGGTGGATGAATCTGGGAACAGCCGGTTTCCTTGCAACTAAATCAAACCTGATATCATTATGGATTCTTGCATTTCTTTGGCTTTTTTCTCTTTTTTCTTATTGATCATGGTTTGTAATGAATTTTCTGATGTGAGCTTTGGTTTTGAGGCTGGCATATTGAGTTCAGGGCACAAGAGGAAGGTTCTTTTTCAATCAGGGCACATCTGTTGGCTTGCTCCACTTCTGGCTTGCTGTCATTGTTTTGGGGGCCTCAGCTGATTTGTGGTTTCTTGTGTGGCAATTTCCTAAATGTTTTCTGGGTCTGAGTCGGTTTTGCCTTCTTATTCCCAAATTTTGTATTCTGATGCAATACAAGCAAAATTTTGGACAGAGTAGCCTTTATGAAAGAAAAAAAAAAAAACACAGCAAATTGCCCTTTCAGGATTAGAAATCCATAGGCAACACAAGCAAGATGAGATTCTGTGTTTTGGAAAATGACATGGAACGCTTCTGCTGAGGTGACAGATTCTAATTCCCTCCAAATGGAGTGTGAGAGCGATTTTGAGGTGAATTCGATCAGAATTCCAAAGTCAGTCTGTGGAAGGGGGGGATGAATCTGGAAACAGCCAGTTTCTTTGTGTCTAAATCCTGCCAAATATCAAAAAGGACTCTTGCATTTCTTTGGCTTTTTCACATTTCCCTTATTTATCATGGTTTGTAATGAATTTTCTGATGTCAGCTTTGGTTTTGAGGCTGGCATATTATGTTCAGGGCACAAGAGGAAGGTTCTTTTTCAATCAGGGCACAGCTGTTGGCTTGCTCCAATTCTGGCTTACTGTCATTGTTTTGGGTGCCTCAGACGATTTGTGGTTTCTTGAGTGGCAATTTCCTAAATGTTTTCTGGGTCTGAGTCGGTTTTGCCTTCTTAATCCCAAATTTTGTATTCTGATGCAATACAAGCAAGATTTTGACAGAGTAGCCATTATGAAAGAAAAAAAAAAGCCACAGCGCATTGCCCTTTCAGATTTAGAAATCTACAGGCAAGATGACCAAGATGAGTTTCTGTGTTTTGGAAAATGACATGGAACGCTTCTGCTGAGGGGACAGATTCTAATTCCCTCCAAAATGAGTGTGAGTGCGATTTTGAGGTGAATTCAATCAGAATTCCAAAGTCAGTCTGTGGAAGGGGGGGATGAATCTGGAAACAGCCAGTTTCTTTGTGTCTACATCCAGCCAAATACCACAAAGGACTCTTGCATTTCTTTGGCTTTTTCACATTTCCCTTATTTATCATGGTTTGTAATGAATTTTCTGATGTGAGCTTTGGTTTTGAGGCTGCAATATGGAGTTCAGGGTACAAGAGGAAGGTTCTTTTTCAATCAGGGCACAGCTGTTGGCTTGCTCAAATTCTGGCTTGCTGTCATTGTTTTGAGTGCCTCAGCCGATTTGTGGTTTCTTGTGTGGCAATTTCCCACATGATTTCCGGGTCTGAGTTGGCTTTGCCTTCTTCCTTCCCAAATTTTTATTCTGATGCAATGCAAAGAAGAGTTTGTACAGAATAGCCATTATGAAATAAAAACCACAACAAATAGGCGTTTGAAGCTTAGAAATCTACAGGTAACATGACCAAGGTGAGTTTTTGTGTTTATGAAAATAAAATGGAACACTTTGGCTGAGGTGACAGATATTAATTGCCTCCAACCTGAGTTTAACTGTGATTTTCAGGTTAATTCAGTCAGAATTCCACAGGCAGTCAGCTGGAGGTTTGGATGAATCCGGGAACAGCCGGTTTCCTAGCGACTAAATCAAGCCCTATATCATTATGGATTCTTGCATTTTTTTGGCTTTTTTCTCTTTTTTCTTATTTATCATGGTTTGTAATGAATTTTCTGATGTGAGCTTTGGTTTTGAGGCTGGCATATTGAGTTCAGGGCACAAGAGGATGGTTCTTTTTCAATCAGGGCACAGCTGTTGGCTTGCTCCACTTCTGGCTTGCTGTCATTGTTTTGGGTGCCTCAGCTGATTTGTGGTTTCTTGTGTGGCAATTTCCTAAATGTTTTCGGGGTCTGAGTTGGTTTTGTCTTCTTCCTTCCCAAATTTTGTATTCTGATGCAATACAAGCAAGATTTTGGACAGAGTAGCCATTATGAAAGAAAAAAAAAAACACAGCAAATTGACCTTTCAGGATTAGAAATCCATAGGCAACACAAGCAAGATGAGATTCTGTGATTTGGAAAATGACATGGAACGCTTCTGCTGAGGTGACAGATTCTAATTCCCTCCAAATGGAGTGTGAGAGCGATTTTGAGGTGAATTCAATCCGAATTCCAAAGTCAGTCTGTGGAAGGGGGGGATGAATCTGGAAACAGCCAGTTTCTTTGTGTCTAAATCCTGCCAAATATCACAAAGGACTCTTGCATTTCTTTGGCTTTTTCACATTTCCCTTATTTATCATGGTTTGTAATGAATTTTCTGATGTGACCTTTGGTTTTGAGGCTGCAATATAGAGTTCAGGGCACCGGAGGAATGGTCTTTTTCAAACAGGGCACAGCTGTTGTTGTGCTCTAATTATGGCTATTGTCTTTGTTTTGGGTGCCTCAGCTGAAATTTGGTTTCTTGAGTTTCACTGCGATTGTCAGGTTAATTCATTCAGAATTCCACAGGCAGTCAGCTTTAGTGGTGGATGAATCTGGGAACAGCCGGTTTCCTTGCAACTAAATCAAACCCAATATCATTATGGATTCTTGCATTTCTTTGGCTTTTTTCTCTTTTTTCTTATTTATCATGGTTTGTAATGAATTTTCTGATGTGAACTTTGGTTTTGAGGCAGCAATATGGAGTTCAGGGCACAAGAGGATGGTTCATTTTCAATCAGGACACAGATGTTGGCTTGCTCCAATTAAGGCTTGCTGTCATTGTCTTGAGTGCCTCAGCCGATTTGTGGTTTCTTGTGTGGCAATTTCCCAAATGTTTTCCGGGTCTGAGTTGGCTTTGCCTTCTTCCTTCCCAAATTTTGTATTCTGATGCAATGCAAAGAAGAGTTTGTACAGAATAGCCATTATGAAATAAAAACCACAACAAATAGTCGTTTGAAGCTTACAAATCTACAGGTAACATGACCAAGGTGAGTTTTTGTGTTTTGGAAAATACAATGGAACACTTTGGCTGAGATGACAGATATTAATTGCATCCAAACTGAGTTTCACTGCGATTTTCAGGTAAATTCAGTCAGAATTCCACAGGCAGTCAGCTGGAGTGTTGGATGAATCCGGGAACAGCTGGTTTCCTTGCAACTAAATCAAACCCAATATCATTATGGATTCTTGCATTTCTTTGGCTTTGTTCTCATTTTTCTTATTTATCCTGGTTTGTAATGAAGTTTCTGATGCTAGCTTTGGATTTGAGGCTGGCATATGTAGTTCAGGGCATAAGAGGAAGTTTCTTATTCAATCAGGGCACAGCTGTTGGCGTGCTCCAATTCTGGCTTGCTGTCATTCGTTTGGGTGCCTCAGCTGACTTTTGGTTTCTTGAGTGGAAATTTCCTAAATGTTTTCTGGGTCTGAGTTGGTGTTGCCTTCTTCCTTCCCAAATTTTGTATTCTGTAACAATACAAACAAGTGTTTGGGCAGAGTAGCCATTATGAAATAAAAACCACAACAAATAGGCGTTGGAAGCTTAGAAATCTACAGGTAACACGACCAAGGTGAGTTTTTGTGTTTTGGAAAATCAAATGGAACACTTTGGCTGAGGTGACAGATATTAATTGCCTCCAAACTGAGTTTCACTGCGATTTTGAGGTTAATTCAGTCAGAATTCCACAGGCAGTCAGCTGGAGGGGCGGATGCATCCGGGAACGGCCGGTTTCCTTGCAACTAAATCAAGCCCAATATCATTATGGATTCTTGCATTGCTTTGGCTTTTCTCTCACTTTTCTTATTTATCATGGCTTGTAATGAATGTTCTGATGTGAGTTTTGCTTTTGAGGCTCACATATTGAGTAAGGGCACTGGATTAATGGTCTTTTTCCATCAGGGCACAGCTGTTGGCTTGCTCCAATTCTGGCTTGCTGTCCTTGTTTTGGGTGCCTCAGCTCACTTTAGGTGTCTTGAGCGGCAATTTTATAAATGTTTTCTGGGTCTCAGTTGGTTTTGCCTTCTTCCTTCCCAAATTTTGTACTCTGACGCAACACAAAGAAGAGTGTGGGCAGAGTAGTCGTTATAAAATAAACAGCACAAGAAATAGGCATTTGAAGCTTAGAAATCTACAGGTAGCATGACCAAGGTGAGTTTTTGTGTATTGGAAAATAAAATGGAACACTTTGGCTGAGGTGACAGATATTAATTGCCTCCAAACCGAGTTTCACTGCGATTTTCATGTTAATTCAGTCAGAAACCACAGACACTCAGCTGGGAGTTGTGGATGAATCTGCAACCAGCCAGCAATAAGGGAATAAATCAAGCCCAATATCACTAAGAACTCCTGCATTTCTTTGGCTTTTTTCTCATTATTCTTATTTATCATGGTTTGTAATGAATTTTCTGATGTGAGCTTTGGTTTTGAGGCTGGCATATTGCGTTCAGGGCACAAGAGGAAGGTTCTTTTTCAATCAGGGCACAGCTTTTGGCTTCCTCAAATTCTGGCTTCTTGTCATTGTTTTGGTTGCCTCAGCTGATTTGTGGTTTCTTATGTGGCAATTTCCTAAATGTTTTCTGGGTCTGAGTCTCCAAACCGAATTTCACTGCGATTTTGAGGTTAATTCAGTCAGAATCCCTAGTCACTCAGCTGGGAGTTGTGGATGAATCTGGAAACAGCTGTTTACATAGGAATAAATCAAGCCCAATATCATTATGGATTCTTGCGTTTCTTCGGCTTTTTTCTCATTTTTCTTATATATCATGGTTTGTAATGAATTTTCTGATGTCATCTTTGGTTTTGAGGCTGGCATATGGAGTTCAGGGCACAAGAGGAAGGTTCTTTTTCAATCAGGGCACAGTTGTTGGCTTGCTCCAATTCTGGCTTGCTGTCATTGTTTTGGGTGCCTAAGCTCAATTTTGGTTTGTTGAGCTGCAATTTCCTAAGTGTTTTCTGGTTCTGATGCAATACAAACACGAGTTTGGACAGTGTAGCCATTATGAAATGAAAAACACAACAAATATGTGTTTGAAGCTCAGAAATCTACAGGTAACACGACCAAGGTGAGGTTTTGTGTTTTTGAAAATAAATTGGAACACTTTGGCTGAGGTGACAGATGTTAATTGCCTCCAACTGAGTTTCACTGCGATTCTCAGGTTAATTTAGTCAGAATTCCACAGGCAGTCAGCTGGAGGGGTGGATGAATCCGGGAACAGCAGTTTCCTTGCGACGGAATCCAACCAAATATCATTATAAATTCTTGCATTTCTTTGGGTTTTTTCTCATTTTTCTTATTTATCATGGTTTGTAGTGAATTTTCTGATGTGAGCTTTGGTTTTGAGGCTGGCATATTGAGTTCAGGGAACAAGAGGATGGTACTTTTCAATCAGGGAACAGCTGTTGGTATTCTCCAATTCTGGCTTACTGTCATTGTTTAGGATGCCTCAGCTGATCTGTGGTTCTTGAGCGGCAACATTCAAAGTGTTTTCTGTGTCTGAGTCAGTTTTGCATTCTTCTTTCCCAAATTTTGTATTCTGACACAATACAAACAAGAGTTTTTGCAGAGTAGCCATTATGAAAAAAAAAAAAAACACATCAAATTACCCTTTCAGGATTAGAAATCTACAGGCAACACGACCAAGATGAGTTTCTGTGTTTTGGAAAATGACAAGGAACCTTTCTGCTGAGGGGACAGATACTAATTCCCTCGAAAATGAGTGTGAGTGCGATTTTGAGGTGAATTCAATCAGAATTCCAAAGTCAGTCAGTGAAAGGGGCGATGAATCTGGAAACAGCCAGTTTCCTTGTGTCTAAATCCAGCCAAATATCAGTAAAGTACTCTTGCATTTCTTTGGCTTTTTCACATTTCCCTTTTTTATCATGGTTTGTAATGAATTTTCTGATGTGAGCTTTGGTTTTGAGGCCGGCATATTGAGTTCAGGGCACAAGAGGATGGTTCTTTTTCAATCAGGGCACAACTGTTTGTGTGGTACAATTCTGGCTTCTGTCATTGTTTTGGGTGCCTCAGCTGATTTGTGGTTTCTTGAGCAGCAATTTCCTAAATGTTTTCTGGGTCTGAGTTGGTTTTGCCTTCTTCCTTCCCAAATTTTGTATTCTGACGCAATACAAACAAGAGTTTGGACAGAGTAGCCATTATGAAATAAAAAACACAACAAATAGGCTTTTGAAGCTTCAAAATCCACAGGTAACACGACGAAGGTGAGTTTTTGTGTTTTGGAAAATCAAATGGAACACTTTGGCTGAGGTGACACATATTAATTGCATCCAAAGCAATTTTTACTGTGAATTTCATTTTAATTCAGTCAGAAACCACAGACACTCAGCTGGGACATGTGGATGAATCTGGAAACAGCCATCCATAAGGGAATAAATCAAGCCCAATATCACTAAGAATT
The DNA here is from genome assembly GCF_964237555.1 of Oryctolagus cuniculus. Lineage (NCBI taxonomy): Eukaryota > Metazoa > Chordata > Mammalia > Lagomorpha > Leporidae > Oryctolagus > Oryctolagus cuniculus. The sequence continues at coordinate 75,320 of NW_027208382.1, read as the reverse complement.
CCTGCATACCTTTGGCTTTTTTCTCATTTTTCTTATTTATCATCGTTTGCAATGAATTTTCTGATGTGAGCTTTGGTTTTGAGGCTGGCATGTTGAGTTCAGGGCACAAGAGGAAGGTTCTTTTTCAATCAGAGCACAGCTGTTGGAGTGCTCCAATTCTGGCTTGCTGTCCATGTTTTTGGTGCCTCAGCTGACTTTTGGTTTCTTGAGCGGCAATTTCCTAAATGTTTTCTGGGTCTGAGTTGGTTTTGCCGTCTTCCTTCCCAAATTATGTATTCTGACACAACACAAACAATAGTTTGGACAGAGTAGCCATTATGAAATAAAACACACAACAAATAGGAGGTTGAAATTAGACATCTACAGGTAATCCTACCAAGGTGAGTTTTTGTGTTTTAGAAAATAAAATGGAACACTTTGGCTGAGGTGACAGATATTAATTGCCTCCAAACTGAGTTTCACTGTGATTTTCAGGTTAATTCAGTCAGAATTCCACAGGCAGTCAGCTGGGGGGTTGATGAATCTGGAAACAGCCATTTACATGGCAATAAATCAAGCCAAATATCACGAAGAACTCGTGCATTTCTTTGGCTTTTGTCTCATTTTTCTGATTTATCATGGTTTGTAATGAATTTTCTGATGTGAGCTTTGGTTTTGAGGCTGGCATATTGAGTTCAGGGCACAAGAGGAAGGTTCTTTTTCAATCAGGGCACAGCTGTTGGCTTGCTCCAATTCCAGCTTGCTGTCATTGTTTTGGATGCCTCAGAATATTTGTGGTTTCTTGAGTGGCAATTCCCTAAATGTTTTCTGGGTCTGAGTAGGATTTGCCTTCTTATTCCCAAATTTTGTATTCTGATGCAATACAAGCAAGATTTTGACAGAGTAGCCATTATGAAAGAAAAAAAAAAAACACAGCAAATTGCCCTTTCAGGATTAGATATCTACAGGCAACTCGACCAGTATGAGTTTCTGTGTTTTGGAAAATGACATGGAACCCTTCTGCTGAGGGGACAGATTCTCATTCCCTCCAAATTGAGTGTGAGTGCGATTTTGAGGTGAATTCAATCAGAATTCCAAAGTCAGTCTGTGGAAGGGGGGGACGAATCTGGAAACAGTCAGTTTCCTTTTGTATAAATCCAGCCAAATATCACAAAGATCTCTTGCATTTCTTTGGCTTTTTCACATTTCCCTTATTTATCATGGTTTGTTATGAATTTTCTGATGTGAGCTTTGGTTTTGAGGCTGCAATATGGAGTTCAGGGCACAAGAGGAAGGTTCTTTTTCAATCAGGGCACAGCTGTTGGCTTGCTACAATTTTGGCTTGCTGTCATTGCTTTGGGTGCCTCAGCTGATGTTTGGTTTCTTGAGTGGCAATTTCCTAAATGTTTTCTGGGTCTGAGTTGGTTTTGCCTTCTTCCTTCCCACATTTTTTATTCTGACGCAACACAAACAAGTGTTTGGGCAGAGTAGCCATTATGAAATAAAAAACACAACAAAAAGCGTTCGAGCTTACAAATCTATAGGTAACACGAACAAGCTGAGTTTTTGTGTTTTGGAAAATCAAATGGAACACTTTGGCTGAGGTGACAGATATTAATTGCCTCCAAACTGAGGTTCACTGTGATTTTCATGTTAATTCAGTCAGAAACCACAGACAATCAGCTGGCAGGTGTGGATGAATCTGGAAATAGCTGTTATCATGGGAATTAATCAAGCCCAATATCACTAAGAACTCCTGCATTTCTTTGGCTTTTTTCTCATTTTTCTTATTTATCCGGGTTTGTAATGAATTTTCTGATGTGAGCTTTGGTTTCGAGGCTGGAATATGGAGTTCAGGGCATAGGAGGAATGGTCTTTTTCAAAAAAGGCACAGCTGTTGACTTGCTCTAATTCTGTCTTGCTTTCAAGGTTTTGGGTACCTCAGCAGATGTGTTTTCTTGAGCGGCAATTTCGTAAATGTTTTGTGGGTCTGAGTTGGTTTTGCCTTCTTACTTCCCAAATTTTGTATTCTGAGGCAATACACACAAGAGTTTGGACAGAGTAGCCATTATGAAAGAAAAAAACAAAACAAATAGGCATTTGAAGCTTAGAAATCTACAGGTAACACGACCAATGTGAGTTTTTCTGTTTTGGAAAATCAAATGGAACACTTTGGCTGAGGTGACAGATAGTAATTGCCTCCAAACTGAGTTTCACTGCGATTTTTAGGTTAATTCAGTCAGAATTCCACAGGCAGTCAGCTGGAGGGGTGGATGAATCCGGGAATAGCCGGTTTCTTTGTGACTAAATCCTACCCAATATCACTAAGAACTGGCGCATTTCTTTGCTCATTTCTCATTTTTCTTATTTATCATGGTTTGTAATGAATTTTCTGATGTGAACTTTGGTTTTGAGGCTGGCATATTGAGTTCAGGGCACAAGAGGAAGGTTCTTTTTCAATCAGGGCACAGCTGTTGGCTTGCTCCAATTCTTTCTTAGTATCATTGTTTTGGGTGCCTCAGCCAATTTGTGGTTTCTTGAGCGGCAATTTCCTAAATGTTTTCTGAGTCTGAGTTGCTTTTGCCTTCTTCCTTCCCTAATTTTGTAACTGACTCAATACAAACAAGAGTTTGGGCAGAGTAGCCATTATGAAATAAAAACCATAGCAAAAAGGGCTTTGAAGCTTACAAATCTACAAGTAACATGACCAAGGTGAGGTTTTGTGTTTTGGAAAATAACATGGAACACTTTGGCTGAGGTGACAGATATTAATTGCCTCCAAACTGAGTTTCACTGTGATTTTCAGGTTAATTCAGTGAGAATTGCACAGGCAGTCAGCTGGGGGGTTGATGAATCTGGAAACAGCCATTTACATGGCAATAAATCAAGCCCAATATTACTAAGAACTCCTGCATTTCTTTGGCTTTTTTCTCATTTTTCTTATTTATCATGGTTTGTAATGAATTTTCTGATGTCAGCTTTGGTTTTGAGGCTGGCATATTGAGTTCAGGGCACAAGAGGAAGGTTCTTTTTCAATCAGGGCACAGCTGTTGGCTTGCTCCAATTCTGGCTTGCTGTCATTGTTTTGGGTGCCTCAGCCGATTTGTGGTTTCTTTAGCGGCAATTTCTTAAATGTTTTCTGGGTCTGAGTCGGTTTTGCCTTCTTATTCCCAAATTTTGTATTCTGATGCAATACAAGCAAGATTTTGACAGAGTAGCCATTATGAAAGAAAAAAAAAAAAACACAGCAAATTGCCCTTTCAGGATTAGATATCTACAGGCAACTCGACCAATATGAGTTTCTGTGTTTTGGAAAATGACATGGAACCCTTCTGCTGAGGTTACAGATTCTCATTCCCTCCAAATGGAGTTTGAGTGCGATTTTGAGGTGAATTCAATCAGAATTCCAAAGTCTGTCTGTGGAAGGGGGGGATGAATCTTTAAACAGCCAGTTTCCTTCTGTCTAAATCCAGCCAAATATCACAAAGGACTCTTGCATTTCTTTGGCTTTTTCACATTTCCCTTATTTATCAAGGTTTGTAATGAATTTTCTGATGTGAGCTTTGGTTTTGAGGCTGGAATATGGAGTTCAGGGCACCGGAGAAATGCTCTTTTTCAACCAGGGCACAGTTGTTGCCTTGCTCCCATTTTGCCTTGCTGTCATTGTTTTGGGTACCTCAGCTGACTTTTGGTTTCTTGAGCGGCAATTCCTAAATGTTTTCTGGGTCTGAATTGGTTTTGACTTCTTCCTTTCCAAATTTTGTATTCTGACGCAATAAAAACAAGAGTTTGGCAGAGTAGTCATTATGAAATAAACAACACAACAAATAGGTGTTTGAAGCTTAGAAGTCTACAGGTAACTCGACCAAGGTGAGTTTTTGTGTTTTGGAAAATGAAGTGGAACACTTTGGCTGAGGTGACAGATATTAATTGCCTCTAAACTGAGTTTCACTGCGATTTTCGTGTTAATTCAGACAGAAACCACAGACACTCAGCTGGCAGGTGTGGATTAATCTGGAAACAGCCATTAACAAGGGAATAAATCAAGCCCAACATCCCTAAGAACTCCAGCATTTCTTTGGCTTTTTTCTCATTTTTCTTATTTATCATGGTTTGCAATGAATTTTCTGATGTGAGCTTTGGTTTTGAGGCTGGCATATTGAGTTCAGGGCACAAGAGGAAGGTTCTTTTTCAATCAGGGCACAGCTGTTGGCTTGCTCCAATTCCAGCTTGCTGTCATTGTTTTCGATGCCTCAGAATATTTGTGGTTTCTTGAGTGGCAATTCCCTAAATGTTTTCTGGGTCTGAGTAGGATTTGCCTTCTTATTCCCAAATTTTGTATTCTGATGCAATACAAACAAGAGTTTGGACAGAGTAGCCATTATGAAATAAAAAACACAACAAATAGGCGTTTGAAGCTTGGAAATCTACAGGTAACACAACCAAGGTGAGTTTTTGTGTTTTGGAAAATCAAATGGAACACTTTGGCTGAGGTGACAGATATTAATTGCCTCCAAACTGAGTTTCACTGCGATTTTCAGGTTAATTCAGTCAGAATTCCACAGGCAGTCAGCTGGAGGGGTGGATGAATCCGGGAACAGCCCGTATCCTTGCGACTAAATCCAGCCCAATATCCTTATGGATTCTTGCATTTCTTTGGCTTTTTTCTCATTTTTCTTATGTATCATGGTTTGTCATGAATTTTCTAATATGAGCTTTGGTTTTGAGGCTGGCATATTGAGTTCAGGGCACAAGAGGAAGGTTCTTTTTCAATCAGGGCACTGCTGTTGTCTTGCTGCAATTCTGCTTGCAGTCCTTGTTGTGGGTTCCTCAGCTGATTTGCGGTTTCTTGTGCTGCAGTTTCCTAAATGTTTTCTGTGTCTGAGTCGGATTTGCCTTCTTATTCCCAAATTTTGTATTCTGACGTAATACAAGCAAGATTTTGGACAGAGTAGCCATTATGAAAGAAAAAAAAAAAAACACAGCAAATTGCCCTTTCAGGATTAGAAATCTACAGGCAACACGACCAAGATGAGTTTCTGTGTTTTGAAAAATGACATGGAACCCTTCTGCTGAGGTTACAGATTCTAATTCCCTCCAAATTGAGTGAGAGTGCGATTTTGAGGTGAATTCAGTCAGAATTCCAAAGTCTGTCTGTGGAAGGGGGGGATGAATCCGGAAACAGACAATTTCCTTCTGTCTAAATCCAGCCAAATATCACAAAGGACTCTTGAATTTCTTTGGCTTTCTCAGATTTCCCTTATTTTTCATGGTTTGTAATGAATTTTCTGATGGGAGCTTTGGTTTTGAGGCTGCAATATGGAGTTCTGGGCACTGGATTAATGGTCTTGTTCAATCAGGGCACAGCTGTTGTCTTGCTCCAATTCTGTCTTGCTTTCAAGGTTTTGGGTGCCGCAGCTAATTTGTGGTTTCTTGAGTGGCAATTTCCTAAATGTTTTCTGGGTCTGAGTTGGTTTTGCCTTCTTCCTTCCCAAATTTAGTATTCTGATGCAATGCAAAGAAGAGTTTGTACAGAGTAGTCATTATGAAATAAACAGCACAACAAATAGCGTTTCAAGATTTTAAATCTGCAGGTAACACGACCAAAGTGAGTTTTTTTGTTTTGGAAAATGAAATGGAAAACTTTGGCTGAGGTGACAGATATTAATTGCCTCCAAACCGAGTTTCACTGCGATTTTGGGGTTAATTCTGTGAGAATTCCACAGGCAGTCAGCTTTAGGCGTGGATGAATCCGGGAACTGCTGGCTTCCATGCGACTAAATCCAGCCCAATATCATTATGGATTCTTGCATTTCTTTGGCTTTTTTTCTGATTTTTCTTATTTATCATGGTTTGTAATGAATTTTCTGATGTGACCTTTGGTTTTCAGGCTGCAATATGGAGTTCAGGGCACAAGAGGAAGGTTCTTTTTCAATCAGGGCACAGCTGTTGGCGTGCTCCAATTCTGCTTGCTGTCATTGTTTTGGGTTCCTCAGCTGATTTGTGGATTCTTGTGTTGTAGTTTCCTAAATGTTTTCTGGGTCTGAGTCGGATTTGCCTTCTTATTCCCAAATTTTGTATTCTGACGCAACATAAGCAAGATTTTGGACAGAGTAGCCATTATGAAAGAAAAAAAAAAAAAACACAGCAAATTGCCCTTTCAGGATTAGAAATCTATAGGCAACACGACCGGATCAATGGTCTTTTTCAAACAGGACACAGCTGTTGGCTTGTTGCAATTCTGGCTTGCTGTCATTGTTTTGCGTGCCTCAGCTGTTTTTGGTTTCTTTAGCGGCAATTTCCTACATGTTTTCTGGGTCTGAGTTGGTTTTGCCTTCTTCCTTCCCAAATTTTGTATTCTGACGCCATACAAACAAGAGTTTGGGCAGAGTAGCCATTATGAAATAAAAAACACAACAAATATGTGTTTGAAGCTTATATATGTACAGGTAACACGAGCAAGGTAAGTTTTTGTGTTTTGGAAAATCAAATGGAACACTATGGCTGAGGTGACAGATATTAATTGCCTCCAAAACCGAGTTTCACTGCGATTTTTTTGTTAATTCATTCAGAAACCAAAGACACTCAATTGGGAGGTGTGGATGAATCTGGAAACAGCCGTTTACATGGCCATAATTCAAGCCCAATATCCGTAGAAACTTCTGCATTTCTTTGGCTTTTTTCTCATTTTTCTTATTTATCATGGTTTGTAATGAATTTTCTGATGTGAGCTTTGGTTTTGAGGCTGGCATATTGAATTTTTGTGCACAAGAGGGAGGTTCTTTTTCAATCAGGGCACAGCTGTTGGCTTCCTCCAATTGTGGCTGGATGTCATTGTTTTGGGTGCCTCAGCCGATTTGTGGTTTCTTGAACGGCAATTTCCTAAATGTTTTCTGGGTCTGAGTTGGTTTTGCCTTCTTATTCCCAAATTTTGTATTCTGATGCAATACAAGCAAGATTTTGACAGAGTAGCCATTATGAAAGAAAAAAAAACACAGCAAATTGCCCTTTCAGGATTAGAAATCTACAGGCAACTCGACCAAGATGAGTTTCTGTGTTTTGGAAAATAACATGGAACCCTTCTGCTGAGGGGACAGATTCTAATTCCCTCCAAATTGAGTGTGAGTGCGATTTTGAGGTGAATTCAATGAGAATTCCAAAGTCTATCTGTGGAAGAGGTGATGAATCTTTAAACAGCCAGTTTCCTTGTGTCTAAATCCAGCCAAATATCAGGAAGAACTCGTGCATTTCTTTGGCTTTTTTCTCTTTTTTCTTATTTATCATGGTTTGTAATGAATTTTCTGATGTGAGCTTTGGTTTTGAGGCTGGCATATTGAGTTCAGGGCACAAGAGGAAGGTTCTTTTTCAATCAGGGCACAGCTGTTGGCATGCTGCAATTCCAGCTTACTGTCATTGTTTTGGATGCCTCAGAATATTTGTGGTTTCTTGAGTGGCAATTCCCTAAATGTTTTCTGGGTCTGAGTAGGATTTGCCTTCTTATTCCCAAATTTTGTATTCTGATGCAATACAAACAAGAGTTTGGACAGAGTAGCCATTATGAAATAAAAAACACAACAAATAGGTGTTTGAAGTTTGGAAATCTACAGGTACCACAACCAAGGTGAGTTTTTGTGTTTTGGAAAATAAAATGGAACACTTTGGCTGAGCTGACAAATATTAATTGCCTCCAAACTGAGTTTCACGGCGATTTTCAGGTGAATTCAATCAGAATTCCACAGGCAGTCAGCTGGAGGGGTGGAATATCTGGGAACAGCCCGTATCCTTGCGAGTAAATCCAGCCCAATATCATTATGGATTCTTGCATTTCTTTGGCTTTTTTCTCACTTTTCTTATGTATCATGGTTTGTAATGAATTTTCTGATGTGAGCTTTGGTTTTGGGGCGGCAATAGGGAGTTCAGAGCACCGGAGGAATGGTCTTTTTCAATCAGGGCACAGCTGTTGGCTTGCTCCAATTCTGGCTTGCTGTCGTGGTTTTGGGTGCCTCAGCTGACTTTTGGTTTCTTGTGCGGCAATTTCCTAAACGTTTTCTGACTCTCAGTTGGTTTTGCCTTCTTCCTTCCCAAATTTTGTATTCTGACGCAATACAAACAAGAGTTTGTTCAGAGTAGCCATTATGAAATAAACAACACAACAAATAGGCATTTGAAGCTTAGAAATCTATAGGTAACACGACCAAAGTGAGTTTTTTTGTTTTGGAAAATTAAATGGAACACTTTGGCTGAGGTGACAGATATTAATTGTCTCCAAACCGAATTTCACTGCGGTTTTGAGGTTAATTCAGTCAGAATCCCTAGTCACTCAGCTGGGAGTTGTGGACGAATCTGGAAACAGCTGTTTACATAGGAATAAATCAAGCCCAATATCACTAAGAAAACTTGCATTTCTTTGGCTTTTTTTCTGATTTTTCCTATTTATCATGGTTTGTAATGAATTTGCTGATGTGAGCTTTGGTTTTGAGGCTGGCATATTGAGTTCAGGGCACAAGAGGAAGGTTCTTTTTCAATCAGGGCACTGCTGTTGTCTTGCTTCAATTCTGCTTGCTGTCATTGTTTTGGGTGCCTCAGCTGATTTGTGGATTCTTTTTCTGCAGTTTCCTAAATGTTTTCTGGGTCTGAGTCGGATTTGCCTTCTGATTCCCAAATTTTGTATTCTGACGTAATAAAAGCAAGATTTTGGACAGAGTAGCCATTATGAAAGAAAAAAAAAACACAGCAAATTGCCCTTTCAGGATTAGAAATCTCTAGGCAACATGATCAAGATTAGTTTCTGTGTTTTGGAAAATGACATGGAACGCTTCTGCTGAGGGGACAGATTCTAATTCCCTCCAAATTGAGTGTGAGTGCAATTTTCAGGTGAATTCAGTCAGAATTCCAAAGTCAGTCAGTGGAAGGGGGTGATGAATCTTTAAACAGCCAGTTTCCTTGTGTCTAAATCCAGCCAAATATCACTAAGAACTCGTGCATTTCTTTGGCTTTTGTCTCATTTTTCTGATTTATCATGGTTTGTAATGAATTTTCTGATGTGAGCTTTGGTTTTGAGGCTGGCATATTGAGTTCAGGGCACCGGATCAATGGTCTTTTTCAAACAGGACACAGCTGTTGGCTTGTTGCAATTCTGGCTTGCTGTCATTGTTTTGCATACCTCAGCTGTTTTTGGTTTCCTTAGTGGCAATTTCCTATATGTTTTCTGGGTCTGAGTTGGTTTTGCCTTCTTCCTTCCCAAATTTTGTATTCTGACGCACTATAAACAAGAGTTTGGGCAGAGTAGACAGTATGAAATAAACAACACAACAAATAGGCATTTGAAGCTTAGAAATCTACAGGTAACACGACCAAGGTGAGTTTTTGTGTTTTGGAAAATCAAATGGAACACTTTGACTGAGGTGACAGATATTAATCGCATCCAAAGGGAGTTTCCCTGCGATTTTCATGTTAATTCAGTCAGAAACCACAGACACTCAGTGGGAGATGTGGATGAATTTGGAACAGCCATCAATAAGGGAATAAATCAACCCCAATATCACTAAGAACTCCTGCATTTCTTTGGCTTTTTTCTCATTTTTCTTATTTATCCTGGTTTGTAATGAATTTTCTGATGTGAGCTTTGGTTTTGAGGCTGGCATATTGAGTTTAGGGAACAAGAGGATGGTTCTTTTCAATCAGGGCACAGCTGTTGACTTCCTCCAATTCTGGCTTGCTGTCATTGTTTTGGGTGCCTCAGCTTACTTTTGGTTTCTTGAGCAGCAATTTCCTAATGTTTTCTGGGTCTGAGTCGGTTTTGCCTTCTTCCTTCCCAAATTTTGCATTCTGACGCCGTACAAACATGAATTTGAACAGAGTATCCATTTTGAAATAAAAAACAAAGCAAATAGGTGTTTGAAGCTTAGAAATCTACAGGAAACATTACCAAGGTTAGTTTTGGTTTTAGAAAATAAAATGGAACACTTTGGCTGACGTGACAGATATTAATTGCCTACAAAGTGAGTTTCACTGTGATTTTCTGGTTAATTCAGTCAGAATTCTACAGGCAGTCAGCTGTAGCGTGGATGAATCCGGGAACAGCCGTTTCCTGGTGACTAAATCCAGCCAAATATCATTATGGATTCTTGGATTTCTTTGACTTTTTTCTCATTTTTTTATTTATCATGGTTTTTAATGAATTTTCCGATGTGAGCTTCGGTTTTGAGGCTGGAATATTGAGTTCAGGGCACTGGATTAATGGTCTTTTTCAAACAGTACACAGCTGTTGCCTTGCTCCAATTCTGTGTTGCTGTCATTGTTTTGGGTGCCTCCGCTGACTTTTGGTTTCTTGAGCAGCAATTTCCTCAATGTTTTCTGGGTCTGAGTTGGTTTTGCCTTCTTCCTTCCCAAATTTTGTATTCTGATGCAATACAAACAAGAGTTTGGGCAGAGCAGCCATTATGAAATAAAAAAACCCAACAAATAGGCATTTGAAGCTTAGAAATCTACAGGTAACACTACCAAGGTGAGGTTTTGTGTTTTGGAAAATCAAATGGAACACTTTGGCTGAGGTGACAGATATTAATTGCCTCCAAACTGAGTTTCACTGTGATTTTCAGGTTAATTCAGTCAGAATTCCACAGGCAGTCAGATGGAGGGGTGGATGAATCCGGGAACAGCCGATTTCCTTGTGACTAAATCAAGCCCAATATCATTATGCATTCTTGCATTTCTTTGGCTTTTTTCTCATTTTTCTTATTTATCATGGTTTGTAATGAATTTCCTGATGTGAGCTTTGGTTTTGAGGCTGCAATATGGAGTTCAGGGCACCGGAGGAAGGTTCTTTTTCAATCAGGGCACAGCTGTTGGCTTGCTAAATTTCTGGCTTGCTGTCATTGGTTTGGGTGCGTCAGCCGATTTGTGGTTTCTTGAGCGGCAATTTCCTCAATGTTTTCTGGGTCTGAGTTGGTTTTCCCTTCTTCCTTCCCCAATTTTGTATTCTGATGAAATACAAGCAAGATTTTGGACAGAGTAGCCATTATGAAAGAAAAAAAAAAAAACTCAGCAAATTGCCCTTTCAGGATTAGAAATCTACAGGCAACACGATCAAGATGAGTTTCTTTGTTTTGGAAAGTGACATGGAACCCTTCAGCTGAGGGGAAAGATTCTAATTCCCTCCAAATTGAGTGTGAGTGCGATTTTGAGGTGAATTCAATCAGAATTCCAAAGTCAGTCTGTGGAAGGGGGGGACGAATCTGGAAACAGTCAGTTTCCTTTTGTATAAAACCAGCCAAATATCACAAAGAACTCTTGCATTTCTTTGGCTTTTTCACATTTCCCTTATTTATCATGGTTTGTTATGAATTTTCTGATGTGAGCTTTGGTTTTGAGGCTGGCATATTGAGTTCAGGGCACAAGAGGAAGGTTCTTTTTCAATCAGGGCACAGCTGTTGGCTTGCTACAATTTTGGCTTCCTGTCATTGCTTTGGGTGCCTCAGCTGATGTTTGGTTTCTTGAGTGGCAATTTCCTAAATGTTTTCTGGGTCTGAGTTGGTTTTGCCTTCTTCCTTCCCACATTTTGTATTCTGACACAACACAAACAAGTGTTTGGGCAGAGTAGCCATTATGAAATAAAAAACACAACAAAAAGCGTTCGAGCTTACAAATCTACAGGTAACACGAACAAGCTGAGTTTTTGTGTTTTGGAAAATAAAATGGAACACTTTGGCTGAGGTGACAGATATTAATTGCCTCCAAACTGAGGTTCACTGTGATTTTCATGTTAATTCAGTCAGAAACCACAGACAATCAGCTGGCAGGTGTGGATGAATCTGGAAATAGCTGTTATCATGGGAATTAATCAAGCCCAATATCACTAAGAACTCCTGCATTTCTTTGGCTTTTTTCTCATTTTTCTTCTTTATCATGGTTTGTAATGAATTTTCTGATGTGAGCTTTGGTTTCGAGGCTGGAATATGGAGTTCAGGGCATGGGAGGAATGGTCTTTTTCAAAAAGGGCACAGCTGTTGACTTGCTCTAATTCTGTCTTGCTTTCAAGGTTTTGGGTACCTCAGCAGATGTGTTTTCTTGAGTGGCAATTTCGTAAATGTTTTGTGGGTCTGAGTTGGTTTTGCCTTCTTAATTCCCAAATTTTGTATTCTGAGGCAATACACACAAGAGTTTGGACAGAGTAGCCATTATGAAAGAAAAAAACAAAACAAATAGGCATTTGAAGCTTAGAAATCTACAGGTAACACGACTAAGGTGAGTTTTTCTGTTTTGGAAAATCAAATGGAACACTTTGGCTGAGGTGACAGATAGTAATTGCCTCCAAACTGAGTTTCACTGCGATTTTTAGGTTAATTCAGTCAGAATTCCACAGGCAGTCAGCTGGAGGGGTGGATGAATCCGGGAATAGCCGGTTTCTTTGTGACTAAATCCTACCCAATATCACTAAGAACTGGCGCATTTCTTTGCTCATTTCTCATTTTTCTTATTTATCATGGTTTGTAATGAATTTTCTGATGTGAGCTTTGGTTTTGAGGCTGGCATATTGAGTTCAGGGCACAAGAGGAAGGTTCTTTTTCAATCAGGGCACAGCTGTTGGCTTGCTCCAATTCTTTCTTAGTATCATTGTTTTGGGTGCCTCAGCCAATTTGTGGTTTCTTGAGCGGCAATTTCCTAAATGTTTTCTGAGTCTGAGTTGCTTTTGCCTTCTTCCTTCCCTAATTTTGTAACTGACTCAATACAAACAAGAGTTTGGGCAGAGTAGCCATTATGAAATAAAAACCATACCAAAAAGGGCTTTGAAGCTTACAAATCTACAGGTAACATGACCAAGGTGAGGTTTTGTGTTTTGGAAAATAACATGGAACACTTTGGCTGAGGTGACAGATATTAATTGACTCCAAACTGAGTTTCACTGCGATTTTCAGGTTAATTCAGTCAGAATTCCACAGGCAGTCAGCTGGAGGGGTGGATGAATCCGGGAACAGCTGGTTTCCTTGCGACTAAAAAAGCCCAATATCATTATGGATTCTTGCATTTCTTTGGCTTTTTTTCTGATTTTTCTTATTTATCATGGTTTGTAATGAATTTTCTGATGTGAGCTTTGGTTTTGAGGCTGCAATATGGAGTTCAGTGCACCGGAGGAGTGGCATTTTTCAAACAGTGTACAGCTGTTGGCTTGCTCCAATTCTGGCTTGCTGTCATTGTTTTGTCCCAAATTTTGCATTCTGACAAAATGCAAACAAGAGTTTGGACAGAGTAGCCATTTTGAAATAAAAAAACACAACAAAAGTTGTTCGAAGCATATAAATCTACAGGTAACACGACCAAGGTGAGTTTTTGTGTTTTGGAAAATCAAATGGAACACTTTGGCTGAGCTGACAGATATTAACTGAGTTTCACTGCGATTTTCAGTTTAATTCACTCAGAATTCCACAGGCAGTCAGCGGGAGGGGTGGATGCATCCGCGAACAGCTGGTTTCCTTGTGACTAAATCAAGCCCAATATCATTATGGATTCTTGCATTTCTTTGGCTTTTTTCTCATTTTTCTTATTTATCATGGTTTGTAATGACTTTTCTGATGTGAGCTTTGGTTTTGAGGCTTCACTATGGAGTTCAGGGCACAAGAGGATGGTTCTTTTTCAATGAGGGCACAGCTGTTGGCTTGCTCCAATTTGCCTTGCTGTCATTGGTTTGGGTGCCTCAGCCGATTTGTGGTTTCCTCAGTGGCAATTTCCTAAATGTTTACTGGTTCTGAGTTGGTTTTGCCTTCTTATTCCCAAATTTTGTATTCTGACACAATGCAAACAATAGTTTGGACAGAGTAGCCATCATGAAATAAAAAACACAACAAATAGGCATTTGAAGCTACAGGTAACACGACCAAGGTGAGGTTTTGTGTTTTGGAAAATCAAATGGAACACTTTGGCTGAGGTGACAGATATTAATAGTCTCCAAACTGAGTTTCACTGCGATTTTCAGGTTAATTCAGTCAGAAGTCCACAGGCAGTTAGCTGGAGGGGGGGATGAATCCAGGAACAGCCGGTTTCCTTGTGACTAAATCAAGCCCAATATCATTATGGATTCTTGCATTTCTTTAGCTTTTTTCTCATTTCTCTTATTTATCCTGGTTTGTAATGAATTTTCTGATGTGAGCTTTGGTTTTGAGGCTGGCATGTTGACTTCAAGGCACCAGAGGAATTGTATTTTTCAATGAGGGCACAGCTGTTGGCTTGCTTCAATTCTGCTTTGCTGTCACTTTTTTGGGTCTCTCAGCCGATTTGTGGTTTCTTGAGCGGCAATTTCCTAAATGTTTTTGGGTCTGAGTTGGTTTTGCCTTCTTCCTTCCCAAATGTTTTCTGACGCCATAGAAACAAGAGTTTTGGCAGAGTAGCCATTATGAAATAAAAAACACAACAAGTAGGCATTTGAAGCTGCAGGTAACACGACCAAGGTGAGGTTTTGTGTTTTGGAAAATCAAATGGAACACTTTGGCTGAGGTGACAGATATTAATAGTCTCCAAACTGAGTTTCACTGCGATTTTCAGGTTAATTCAGTCAGAAGTCCACAGGCAGTCAGCTGCAGGGGTGGATGAATCTGGGAACAGCCGGTTTCCTTGTGACTAAATCAAGCCCAATATCATTATGGATTCTTGTATTTCTTTGGCTTTTTCACATTTCTCTTATTTATCCTGGTTTGTAATGAATTTTCTGATGTCAGCTTTGGTTTTGAGGCTGGCATATTGAGTTCAGGGCACAAGAGGAAGGTTCTTTTTCAATCAGGGCACAGCTGTTGGCTTGTTCCAATTCTGTCTTGTTTTAAGTTTTTGGGTGCCTCAGCGGTGTTTGGTTTCATGAGAGGCAATTTTCTAAATGTTTTCTGGGTCTGAGTTGGTTTTGCCTTCTTCCTTTCCAAATTTTGTATTCTGACGCAATACAAACAAGAGTTTGGACAGAGTAGCCATTATGAAATTAAAAGCAAAACATTAGGCATTTGAACCTTAGAAATCAACAGGTAACACGAGCAAGGTGAGTTTTTGTGTTTTGGAAAATGTCATGGAACACTTCTGCTGAGGGGACAGATTCTAATTCCCTCGAAACTGAGTTTCACTTCGATTTCCAGGTTAATTCAGTCAGAATACACATTCACTCAGCTGGGAGGTGTGGATGAATCTGGAAACAGCCGTTTACATGGGAATAAATGAAGCCCAATATCACTAAGAACTCCTGCATTTCTTTGGCTTTTTTCTCATTTTTCTTATTTATCATGGTTTGTAATGACGTTTCTGATGTGAGCTTTGGTTTTGAGGCTGCAATATGGAGGTCAGTGCAAAAGAGAAAGCTTCTTTTTCAATCATGGCACAGCTGTTGGCCTGCTCCAATTCTGGCTTGCTGTCCTTGTTTTGGGTGCCTCAGCTGACTTTTGGTGAGTTTTTGTGTTTTGGAAAATAAAATGGAACACTTTGGCTGAGGTGACAGATATTAATTGACTCCAAACTGAGTTTCACTGCGATTTTCAAGTTAATTCAGTCAGAATTCCAAAGGCAGTCAGCTGGAGGGGTGGATGAATCCAGGAACAGCCGGTTTCCTCGCGACTAAATCCAGCCCTATATCATTATGGATTCTTGCATTTATTTGGCTGTTTTCTGATTTTTCTTATTTGTCATGGTTTGTAATGAATTTTCTGATGTTAGCTTTGGTTTTGAGGCTGGCAAATTGAGTTCAAGGCACCAGAAATTGTATTTTTCAATAGGGCACAGCTGTTGGCTTGCATCAATTCTGCTTTGCTGTCATTGTTTTGGGTCCCTCAGCTGATTTGTAGTTTCTTGAGTGGCAATTTCCTAAATGTTTTCTGGGTCTGAGTTGGTTTTGCTTTCTTCCTTCCCAAATTTTGTATTCTGACGCAATACAAACAAGATTTTGGACAGAGTAGCCATTATGAAATAAAAAAACACAACACATAGGCGTTTGAAGCTTATAAATCTACAGGTAACACGACCAAGGTGAGTTTTTGTGTTTTGGAAAATACAATGGAACACTTTGGCTGATGTGACAGATAGTAATTGCCTCCAAACTGAGTTTCACTGCGATTTTCAGGTTAATTTAGTCAGAAGTCCACAGGCAGTCAGCTGGAGGGTTGGATGAATGCGGGAACAGCTGGTTTCCTTGCGACTAAATCAAGCCCAATATCATTATGGATTCTTGCATTTCTTTGGCATTTTTCTCATTTTTCTTATTTATCATGGTTTGTAATGAATTTGCTGATGTATTCTTTGGTTTTGAGGCTACAATATGGAGTTCAGGGAACCTGAGGAATGGTCTTTTTCAATCAGGGAATAGCTGTTGCCTTGCTCCAATTCTGGCTTGCTGTCATTGGTTTTGGTGCCTCAGCTGATTTGTGGTTTCCTCAGTGGCAATTTCCTAAATGTTTACTGGTTCTGAGTTGGTTTTGCCTTCTTTTTCCCAAATTTTGTATTCTGACACAATGCAAACAAGAGTTTGGACAGAGTAGCCATCATGAAATAAAAAACACAACAAATAGGCATTTGAAGCTACAGGTAACACGACCAAGGTGAGGTTTTGTGTTTTGGAAAATCAAATGGAACACTTTGGCTGAGGTGACAGATAGTAATTGCCTCCAAACTGAGTTTTACTGTGATTTTCAGGTTAATTCAGTCAGAATTCCACAGGCAGTCAGCTGGAGGGGTGGATGAATCCAGGAACAGCCGGTTTCCTCGCGACTAAATCCAGCCTTATATCATTATGGATTCTTGCATTTGTTTGGCTGTTTTCTGATTTTTCTTATTTGTCATGGTTTGTAATGAATTTTCTGATGTGAGCTTTGGTTTTGAGGCTGGCATATTGAGTTCAAGGCACCAGAAATTGTATTTTTCAATAGGGCACAGCTGTTGGCTTGCTTAAATTCTGCTTTGCCGTCATTGTTTTGGGTCCCTCAGCTGATTTGTAGTTTCTTGAGCGGCAATTTCCTAAATGTTTTCTGGGTCTGAGTTGGTTTTGCCTTCTTCCTTCCCAAATTTTGTATTCTGACGCAATACAAACAAGATTTTGGACAGAGTAGCCATTATGAAATAAAAAAACACAACACATAGGCATTTGAAGCTTATAAATCTACAGGTAACACGACCAAGGTGAGTTTTTGTGTTTTGGAAAATACAATGGAACACTTTGGCTGATGTGACAGATAGTAATTGCCTCCAAACTGAGTTTCACTGCGATTTTCAGGTTAATTTAGTCAGAAGTCCACAGGCAGTCAGCTGGAGGGTTGGATGAATGTGGGAACAGCTGGTTTCCTTGCGACTAAATCAAGCCCAATATCATTATGGATTCTTGCATTTCTTTGGCTTTTTTCTCATTTTTCTTATTTATCAAGGTTTGTAATGAATTTTCTGATGTGAGCTTTGGTTTGAGGCTGCAATATGGAGTTCAGGGCACCAGAGGAATGGTCTTTTTCAATCAGGGCACAGCTGTTGGCTTGCTCCAATTCTGGCTTGCTGTCATTATTTTGGGTGACTCAGCTCAATTTTTGTTTGTTGAGTGGCAATTTCCTAAATGTTTTCTGGGTCTGAGTTGTTTTGCCTTCTTCATTCGCAAATGTTGTGTTCTGATGCAATACAAACAAGAGTTTGGGCAGAGTAGCCATTATGAAATAAAAAACACAACAAATAGGCGTTTGAAGCTTAGAAATCTACAGGTAACACGACGAAGGTGAGTTTTTGTGTTTTGGAAAATCAAATGGAACACTTTGGCTGAGGCGACAGATATTAATTGCCTCCAAAATGAGGTTCACTGAGATTTTCAGGTTAATTCAGTCAGAATTCCACAGGCAGTCAGCTGGAGGGGTGGATGAATCCGGGAACAGCCGGTTTCCTTGTGACTGAATCAAGCCCAATATCATTATGGATTCTTGCATTTCTTTGGCTTTTTTTCTCATTTTTTCTTATTTATCATGATTTGTAATGAATTTTCTGATGTGAGCTTTGGTTTTGAGGTTGCAATATTGAGTTCAGGGCACAAGAGGAATGGTCTTTTTCAAACAGTGCACAGCTGTTTGCTTGCTCCAATTCTGGCTTGCTGTTATTGTTGGGTGCCTCAGCTGAGTTTTGGTTTCTTGAGGGTCAGTTTGCTGAATGTTTTCTGGGTCTGAGTTGGTTTTGCCTTCTTCCTTCCCAAATGTCTATTCTGATGCAAAACAATCAAGATTTTGGATAGAGTAGCCATTATGAAAGAAAACGAAAAACACAGCAAATTGGACTTTCAGGATTAGAAATCTGCAGGCAACATGACCAAGATGAGTTTCTGTGGTTTGAAAATGACATGGAAACCTTCTGCTGAGGGAACAGATTCTAATTCCATCCTAATTTAGTGTCAGTCTGATTTTACGGAGAATTCAATCAGAATTCCAAAGTCAGTCTGTGGATGGGGGGATGTATCCGGAAACAGCCAGTTTCCTTGTTTCTAAATCCCGCCAAGTATCACAAAGGACTCTTGCATTTCTTTGGCTTTTTCACATTTCCATTATTTATCATGGTTTGTAATGAAATTTCTGATGTGAGCTTTGGTTTTGAGATTGCCATATTGAGTTCAGGGCACCGGAGGAATGGTCTTTTTCAAACAGGGTACAAATGTTGGCTTGCTCCAATTCTGGAGTGCTGTCATTGTTTTGGGAGCCTCAGCTGAATTTCAGTTTCTTGAGCGACAATTTCCTAAATGTTTTCTGGGTCTGAGTAGGTTTTGCCTTCTTCCTTCCCAAATATTGCATTCTGATGCAGTACAAACAAGAGTTTGGACAGAGTAGCCATTATGAAATAAAAAACACAACAAATAGGCATTTGAAGCTTAGAAATCTACAGGTAACATGACCAAGGTGAGGTTTTGTGTTTTGGAAAATCAAATGGAACACTTTGGCTGAGGTGACAGACATTAATTGCCTCCAAACTGAGTTTCACTGCGATTTTCAGGTTTATTCAGTCAGAATTCCACAGGCAGTCAGCTGGAGGGTTGGATGAATCCTGGAACAGCCGGTTTCCTTGCAACTAAATCAAGCCCAATATCATTATGCATTTTTGCATTTCTTTGGCTTTTTTCTCCTTTTTCTTATTTATCATGGATTTTAATGAATTTTCTGATGTGAGCTTTGGTTTTGAGGCTGCAATATGGAGTTCAGGGCACCAGAGGAATGGTCTTTTTCAAACAGGGTACAATTGTTGGTCTGCTCCAATTCTGGCTTGCTGTCTTCGTTTTGGGTGCCTCAGCTGACTTTTGGTTTCTTGAGCAGCAATTTCCTACATGTTTTCTGGGTCTGAGTAGGTTTTGCCTTCTTCCTTCCCAAATATTGCATTCTGATGCAGTACAAACAAGAGTTTAGACAGAGTAGCCATTATGAAATAAAAAACACAACCAATATGCGTTTGAAGCTAAAAATCTACAGGTAACATGACCAAGGTGAGGTTTTGTGTTTTGTAAAATAAAATGGAACACTTTGGCTGAGGTGACATATATTAATTGCCTCCATATTGAGTTTCCCTGGGATTTTCAGGTTAATTCAGTCAGAATTCCACAGGCAGTCAGCTGGAGGGGTGGATGAATCCGGGAACAGCTGGTTTCCTTGCAACTAAATCAAGCCCAATATCATTATGGATTCTTGCATTTCTTTGGCTTTTTTTCTGATTTTTCTTATTTATCATGGTTTGTAATGAATTTTCTGATGTGAGCTTTGGTTTTCAGGCTGCAATATGGAGTTCAGGGCACCGGGGGAATGGTCTTTTTCAAACAGGGCACAACTGTTAGCCTGCTACAATTCTGGCTTGCTGTCATTGTTTTGGGTGCCTCAGCTGACTTTTGGTTTCTTGAGTTGCAATTTCCTACATGTTTTCTGGGTCTGAGTTGGTTTTGCCATCTTCCTTCCCAAATTTTCTTTTTTGCTGCCATACCAACAAGAGTTTGGGATGAGTAGTCATTATGAAATAAAAAAAAAACACAACAAATAGGCATTTGAAGCTTAGAAATCTACAGGTAACATGACCAAGGTGAGTTTTTGTGTTTTGGAAAATCAAATGGAACACTTTGGCTGAGGTGACAGATAGTAATTGCCTCCAAACTGAGTTTCACTGCGATTTTCAGGTTAATTCAGTCAGAATTGCACAGGCAGTCAGCTGGAGGGGTGGATGAATCCGGGAACAGCCGGATTCCTTGCAACTAAATCAAGCCCAATATCATTATGCATTCTTGCATTTCTTTTGCTTTTTTCTCATTTTTTTATGTATCATGGTTTGTAATGAATTTTCTGATGTGAGCTTTGGTTTTGAGGCTGCAAAATGGAGTTCAGGGCACAAGGGGAAGGTTCTTTTTCAATCAGGGCACAGCTGTTGTCCTGCTCCAATTCTGGCTTGCTGTCATTGTTTTGGGTGCCTCAGCTCACTTTTGGTTTCTTGAGCAGCAATTTCCTAAATGTTTTCTGGGTCTGAGTTCCTTTTGCCTTCTTCATTCGCAAATGTTGTTTTCTGACGCAATACAAACACGAGTTTGGGCAGAGCAGCCATTATGAAATAAAAAACACTACAAATAGGCGTTTGAAGCTTAGAAATCTACAGGTAACACGAACAAGGTGAGGTTTTGTGTTTTGGAAAATCAAATGGAACACTTTGGCTGAGGTGACAGATATTAATTACCTCCAAAATGAGTTTCACTGCAATTTTCAGGTAAATTCAGTCAGAATTCCACAGGCAGTCAGCTGGAGGGGTGGATGAATCTGGGAACAGCCGGTTTCCTTGCCACTGAATCAAACCCAATATCATTAAGGATTTTTGCATTTCTTTGGATTTTTTCTCA
The DNA here is from genome assembly GCF_964237555.1 of Oryctolagus cuniculus. NCBI lineage: Eukaryota > Metazoa > Chordata > Mammalia > Lagomorpha > Leporidae > Oryctolagus > Oryctolagus cuniculus. Next base: position 54,502 of record NW_027208382.1, on the reverse strand, counting down.
TTTTTCTTATTTATCATGATTTGTAATGAATTTTCTGATGTGAGCTTTGGTTTTCAGGCTGGTATATTGAGTTCAGGGCACAAGGGGAATGGTCTTTTTCAATCAGGGCACAGTTGTTGGCTTTCTCCAATTCTGGCTTGCTGTCATTGTTGGGTGCCTCAGCTGACTTTTGGTTTCTTGAGGGTCAGTTTGCTGAATGTTTTCTGGGTCTGAGTTGGTTTTGCCTTCTTCCTTCCCAAATTGTGTATTCTCATGCAATACAAGCAAGATTTTGGACAGAGTAGCCATTATGAAAGAAAATGTAAAACACAGCAAATTGGACTTTCAGGATTAGAAATCTTCAGGCAACATGACCAAGATGAGTTTCTGTGGTTTGGAAAATGACATGGAACCCTTCTGCTCAGGGAACAGATACTAATTCATCCAAATTGAATGTTAGTGGGATTTTGAGGTGAAATCAATCAGAATTCCAAAGTCAGTCTGTGGATGGGGGGATGAATCCAGAAACAGTTTCCTTGTATCTAATCCCGCCAAGTATCACAAAGGACTCTTGCATTTCTTTGGCTTTTTCACATTTCCATTATTTATCATGGTTTGTAATGAAATTTCTGATGTGAATTTGGTTTTGAGGCTGCAATATGGAGTTCAGGGCACGGGAGGAATGGTCTTTTTCAAACAGGGCACAGCTGTTGGCCTGCTCCAATTCTGTCTTGCTGTCATTGTTTTGGGAGCCTCAGCTGACTTTTGGCTTCTTGAGCGGCAATTTCCTAAATGTTTTCTGGGTCTGAGTTGGTTTTGCCTTCTGCCTTCCCAAATATTGTATTCTGACGGCATACAAACAAGAGATTGGGCAGAGTAGCCATTATGAAATAAAAAAACACAACCAATAGGCGTTTGAAGCTAAAAATCTACAGGTAACGTGACCAAGGTGAGTTTTTGTGTTTTGGAAAATCAAATGGAACACTTTGGCTGAGGTGACAGATATTAATTGAATCAAAACTGAGTTTCACTGCGATTTTCAGGTGAATTCAGTCAGAATTCCACAGGCAGTCAGCTGGAGGGGTGGATGAATCCGGGAACAGCCGGTTTCCTTGCGACAAAATCAAGCCCAATATCATTATGGATTCTCGCATTTCTTTGGCTTTTTTTCTGATTTTTCTTATTTATCATGGTTTGTAATGAATTTTCTGATGTGAGCTTTGCTTTTGAGGCTGCAATATGGAGTTCAGGGCACAAGAGGAAGGTTCTTTTTGAAACAGTGCACAGCTGTTTGCTTGCTCCAATTCTGGCTTGTTGTTATTGTTGGATGCCTCAGCTGAGTTTTGGTTTCTTGAGGGTCAGTTTGCTGAATGTTTTCTGGGTCTGAGTAGGTTTTGCCTTCTTCCTTCCCAAATGTGTATTCTCATGCAATACAAGCAAGATTTTGGACAGAGTAGCCATTATGAAAGAAAAGAAAAAACACAGCAAATTGCCCTTTCAGGATTAGAAATCTACAGGCAACATGACCAAGATGAGTTTCTGTGGTTTGAAAATGACATGGAACCCTTCTGCTGAGGGGACAAATACTAATTCCCTCCAAATTGAGTGTGAATGTGATTTTGAGGTGAATTCAATCAGAATTCCAAAGTCAGTCTGTGGATGGGGGGATGAATCCGGTACAGATGTTGGCCTGCTCCAATTCCGGGTTGCTGTCATTGTTTTGGGAGCCTCAGCTGACTTTTGGTTTCTTGAGCGGCAATTTCCTAAATGTTTTCTGGGTCTGAGTCGGTTTTGCCTTCTTCCTTCCCAAATGTGTATTCTCATGCAATACAAGCAAGATTTTGGACAGAGTAGCCATTATGAAAGAAAAGAAAAAACACAGCAAGTTGCCCTTTCAGGATTAGAAATCTACAGGCAGCACGACCAAGTTGAGTTTCTGTGTTTTGGAAAATGACATGGAACACTTCTGCTGAGGGAACAGATTTAAATTCCAACCTAATTTAGTGTCAGTCCGATTTTGCGGAGAATTCTATCAGAATTCCAAAGTCAGTCTGTGGTACGGGGGGATGAATAAAAACAGCGAGTTTCCATGTGTCTAAATCTAGCCAAATATCACAAAGGACTCTTGCATTTCTTTGGCTTTTTTCTCATTTTTCTTATTTATCATGGTTTGTAATGAATTTTCTGATGTGAGCTTTGGTTTTGAGGCTGCAATATGGAGTTCAGGGACCGGAGGAATGGTCTTTTTCAAACAGGGCACAGCTGTTGGCCTGCTCCAATTCTGGCTTGCTGTCATTGTTTTGGGTGCCTCAGCCGATTTGTGGTTTCTTGAGCGGCAATTTCCTAAATGTTTTCTGGGTCTGAGTCGGTTTTGCCTTCTTCCTTCCCAAATTTTGCATTCTGACGCCATGCAAACAAGAGTTTGGGCAGAGTAGCCATTATGAAATAAAAAACACAGCAAATAGGCGTTGGAAGCTTAGAAATCTACAGGAAACACGACCAAGCTGAGTTTTTGTGTTTTGGAAAATCAAATGGAACACTTTGTTTAGGACACAGATATTAATTGCCTCCAAACTGAGTTTCACTGCGATTTTCAGGTTTATTCAGTCAGAATTCCAAAGGCAGTCAGCTGGAGGGTTGGATGAATCCGGGAACAGCTGGTTTCCATGCGACTAAATCAAGCCCAATATCATTATGTATTATTGCATTTCTTTGGCTTGTTTCTCATTTTTCTTATGTATCATGGTTTGTAATGAATTTTCTTATGTGAGCTTTGGTTTTGAGGCTGTAATATGGAGTTCAGGGCACAAGAGGAAGGTTCTTTTTCAAACAGGGCACAGCTGCTGACCTGCTCCAATTCTGGCTTGCTGTCGTTTTGGGTGCCTCAGCTGACTGTAGGTTTCTTAAGCAGGAATTTCCTAAATGTTTTCTGGGTCTGAGTTGGTTTTGCCGTCTTCCTTCCCAAATTTTGTATTCTGATGGCATACAAACAAGAGTTTGCGCAGAGTAGTCATTATGTAATAAAAAAACACAGCAAATAAGCTTTGAAGCTTAGAAATCATCAGGTAACACGACCAAGGTGAGTTTTTGTGTTTTGTAAAATCAAATGGAACACTTTGGCTGAGGTGACAGGTAATAATTGCCTCCAAAATGAGGTTCACTGAGATTTTCAGGTTAATTCAGTCAGAATTCCATAGGCAGTCAGCTGCAGGGGTAGATGAATCCTGGAGCAGCTGGTTTCCTTGCGACTGTATCAAGGCCAATATCATTATGGATTCTTGCATTTCTTTGGCTTTTTTTCTGATTTTTCTTTTTTATCATGGTTTTTAATGAATTTTCTGATGTGACCTTTGGTTTTGAGGCTGCAATATGGAGTTCAGGGCACAAGAGGAAGGTTCTTTTTCAAACAGGGCACAGCTGCTGACCTGCTCCAATTCTGGCTTGCTTTCATTGTTTTGGGTGCCTCAGCTGACTTTTGGTTTCTTGAGCGGCAATTTCCTAAATGTTTTCTGGGTCTGAGTTGGTTTTGCCTTCTTCATTCCCAAATTTTGTATTCTGACGCCGTACAAACAAGAATTTCGGCAGAGTAGCCATTATGAAATAAAAAACACAACAAATAGGCGTTGGAAGCTTAGAAATCTACAGGAAACACGACCAAGCTGAGTTTTTGTGTTTTGGAAAATCAAATGGAACACTTTGGCTGAGGTGATAGATAGTAATTGCCTGCAAACTGTGTTTCACTGCGATTTTCAGGTTAATTCAGTCAGAATTCCACAGGCAGTCAGCTGGAGGGGTGGATGAATCCGGGAACAGCCAGTTTTCATGCGACTAAATCAAGCCCAATAGCATTATGGATTCTTACATTTTTTTGGCTTTTTTCTCTTTTTTCTTATCTATCATGGTTTGTAATGAATTTTCTTATGTGAGCTTTGGTTTTGAGGCTGGCATATGGAGTTCAGGGTGCAAGAGGAATGTTCTTTTTTAAAAAGGGCACAGCTGTTGGCCTGCTCCAATTCTGGCTTGCTGTCCTTGTTTTGGGTGCCTCAACTGACTGTAGGTTTCTTGAGCGGCAATTTCCTAAATGTTTTCTGGGTCTGAGTTGGTTTTGCCTTCTTTCTTCCCAAATTTTGTATTCTGACGCCATGCAAACAAGAGTTTGGGCAGAGTAGACATTATGAAATAAAAAAAAAAAAACACGACAAATTGAATTTTGAAGCTTAGAAATCTACAAGTAACACAACCAAGGGGAGTTTTTGTGTTTTGGAAAATCAAATGGAACACTTTGGCTGAGGTGACAGATATTAATTGCCTCCAAAATGAGTTTCATTGCTATATTTAGGTTAATTCAGTCAGAATTCCACAGGCAGTCAGCTGGAGGGGTGGATGAATCCGGGAACAGCCGGTTTCCTTGCGACTGAATCAAGCCCAATATCATTATGCAGTCTTGCATTTCTTTGGCTTTTTTCTCCTTTTTCTTATTTATCATGGTTTGTAATGAATTTTCTGATGTCAGCTTTGGTTTTGTGGCTGGCATGTTGAGTTCATGGCACAAGAGGAAAGTTCTTTTTCAATCAGGGCACAGCTGTGGGCTTGCTCCAATTCTTGCTTTCCCTCATTGCTTTGGGTGCCTCAGCTGACTTTTGGTTTCTTGAGCGGCAATTTCCTAAATGTTTTCTGGGTCTGAGTTGGTTTTGCGTTCTTTCTTCCCAAATGTTGTATTCTGACGCCATACAAACAAGAGTTTGGGCAGAGTAGCCATTTTGTAATGAAAAACACAGCAAATAGGCGTTTGAAGCTTAGAAATCTACAGGTAACATGACCAAGGTGAGGTTTTGTGTTTTGGAAAATCAAATGGAACACTTTGGCTCAGGTAACAGATAGTAATTGCCTCCAAAATGAGTTTCACTGCGATTTTCAGGTTAATTCAGTCAGAATTCCACAGGCAGTCAGCTGGAGGGGTGGATGAATCCGGGAACAGCCCATTTCCTTGCGACTGAATCAAGCCAATATCATTATGGATTCTTGCATTTCTTTGGCTTTGTTCTCATTTTTCTTATTTATCAAGGTTTGTAATGAATTTTCTGATGTGAGCTTTGGTTTTGAGGCTTCAATATGGAGTTCTGGGCACCGGGGGAATGGTCTTTTTCAAACAGGGCACAGCTGTTGACCTGCTCCAATTCTGGCTTGCTGTCATTTTTTGAGTGCCTCAGCCAATTTGTCCTTTCTTTATCGGCAATTTCCTAAATGTTTTCTGGGCTTGAGTTGGTTTTGCCTTCTTCCTTCCCAAATGTTGTATTCTGATGCAATACAAACACGAGTTTGGGCAGAGTAGCCATTATGAAATAAAAAACACAACAAATAGGCGTTTGAAGCTTAGAAATCTACAGGTAACACAACCAAGGTGAGTTTTTGTGTTTTGGAAAATCAAATGGAACACTTTGGCTGAGCTGACAGACATTAATTGCCTCCAAACTGAGTTTCACTGCGATTTTCAGGGTAATTCAGTCAGAATTCCACAGGCAGTCAGCTGGAGGGGTGGATGAATCCAGGAACAGCCGGTTTTCTTGCGACTAAATCAAGCCCAATATCATTATGGATTCTTGCATTTCTTTGGCTTTTTTCTGGGTTTTCTTATTTATCATGGTTTGTAATGAATTTTCTGATGTGAGCTTTGGTTTTGAGGCTGGCATGTTGAGTTCAGGGCACAAGAGGAAGGTTCTTTTTCAAACAGGGCACAGCTGTTGGCTTGCTACAAATTTTGGCTTGCTGTCATTGCTTTGGGTGCCTCAGCTGATTTGTGGTTTCTTGAGCAGCAATTTCCCAAATGTTTTCTGGGTCTGAGATGGTTTTGCCTTCCTCCTTCCCAAATTTTGTATTCTGACGCCATACAAACAAGAGTTTGGGCAGAGTAGCCATTATGAAATAAAAAACACAACAAATAGGCATTTGAAGTTTAGACATCTACAGGTAACATGACCAAGGTGAGTTTTTGTGTTTTGCAAAATCAAATGGAACACTTTGGCTGATGTGACAGATATTAATTGCCTCCAAACTGAGTTTCCCTGTGATTTTCAGGTTAATTCAGTCAGAATTCCACAGGCAGTCAGATGGAGGGGTGGATGAATCCGGGAACAGCTTGTTTCCTTGTGACTAAATGAAGCCCAATATCATTATGGATTCTTGCATTTCTTTGGCTTTTTTCTCATTTTTGTTATTTATCATGGTTTGTAATGAATTTTCTGATGTGAGCTTTGGTTTTGAGGCTGCAATATGGAGTTCAGGGCACCGGAGGAACGGTCTTTTTCAATCGGGGCTCAGATGTTGGCTTGCTCCAATTCTGGCTTGCTCTCATTGGTTTGGGTGCCTCTGCTGACTTTTGGTTTCTTGAGCGGCAATTTCCTAAATGTTTTCAGGGTCTGAGTTGGTTTTGCCTTCTTCCTTAACAAATTTTGTATTCTGACGCAATACAAACAAGAGTTTGGACAGAGTAGCCATTCTAAAATAAAAATCACAAGAAATAATAATTTGAAGCTTATAAATCTAAGGGAAATATGACCAAGGTGAGTTTTTGTGTTTTGGAAAATCAAATGGAACACTTTGGCTGAGGTGACAGATATTAATTGCCTCCAAACTGAGATTCACTGCTATTTTCAGGTTCATTCTGTCAGAATTCCACAGGCAGTCAGCTTTAGTGGTGGATGAATCTGGGAACAGCCGGTTTCCTTGCAACTAAATCAAACCCAATATCATTATGGATTCTTGCATTTCTTTGGCTTTTTTCCCCTTTTTCTTATTTATCATGGTTTGTAATGAATTTTCTGATGTGAGCTTTGGTTTTGAGGCTGGCATTTTGAGTTCAGGGCACCGGAGGACCGTTCTTTTTCAATCAGGGCACAGCTGTTGGCTTGCTCCAAATCGGGTTTGCAGTCCTTGGTTTGGGTGCCTCATCTGACTTTTGGTTCCTTGAGCGGCAATTTCTTAAATGTTTTCTGGGTCTGAGTTGGTTTTGCCTTCTTCCTTCCCAAATTTTGTATTCTGACGAAATACAAACAAGAGTTTCGGCAGAGTAGCCATTATGAAATAAAAAACACAACAAATAGGCATTTGAAGCTTAGAAATCTACAGGTAACACGAACAAGGTGAGGTTTTGTGTTTTGGAAAATCAAATGGAACACTTTGGCTTAGGTGACAGATATTAATGGCCTCCAAACTGAGTATCCCTGCAATTTTCAGGTTAATTCATTCATAATTCCACAGGCAGTCGGCTTGAGGGGTGGATGAATCCGGGAACAGCTGGTTTACTTACGACTAAATCAAGCCTAATATCATTATGGATTCTTGCATTTCTTTGGATTTTTTCTCATTTTTCTTATTTATCATGGTTTGTAATGAATTTTCTGATGTGTGCTTTATTTTGAGGCTGCAATATGGAGTTCATGGCAGAAGAGGATGGTTCTTTTTCAGTCAGGGCACACCTCTTTGCTTGCTCCAGTCTGGCTTACTGTCATTGGTTTGGGTGCCTCAGCTGAGTTTGGTTTCTTGAGCGGCAATTTCCTAAATGTTTTCTGGGTCTGAGTTGGTTTTGCCTTCTTGCTTCCCAAATTTTGTATTCTGACGCAATACAAACAAGAGTTTGTCAGAGTAGCCATTATGAAATAAAAAACACAACAAATAGGCGTTTGAAGCTTAGACACCTACTGGTAACATGACCAAGGTGAGTTTTTGTGTTTTGGAATATAAAATGGAACACTTTGGCTGTGGTGACAGATATTAATTGCCTCCAAACTGAGTTTCACTGTGATTTTCAGGTTGCATCAGTCAGAATTCCACAGGCAGTCAGCTGTAGGGGTGGATGAATCCGGGAACAACCGGTTTACTTGCGACTAAATCAAACCTAATATCATTATGGAATCTTCCATTTCTTTGGATTTATTCTCCTTTTTCTTATTTATCATGGTTTGTAATGAATTTTATGATGTAAGCTTTATTATGAAGGTGGAATATGGAGTTCAGGGCAGAAGAGGATGGTTCTTTTTCAATCAGGGCACAGCTCTTTGCTTGCTCCAATCTGGCTTACTGTCATTGGGTTGGGTGCCTCAGCTGAGTTTGGTTTCTTGAGCGGCAATTTCCTAAATGCTTTCTGGGTCTGAGTTGGTTTTGCCTTCTTCCTTCGCAAATGTTGTATTCTGACACAATACAAACAAGAGTTTGGACAGAGTAGCCATTATGAAATAAAAAACACAACAAATAGGCGTTTGAAGCTTAGAAATCTACAGGTAACACCACCAAGGTGAGTTTTTGTGTTTTGGAAAATCAAATGGAACACTTTGGCTGAGGTGACAGATATTAATTGCCTCTAAATTGAGTTTCACTGCGATTTTCAGGGTAATTTAGTCAGAATTCCACAGGCAGTCAGCTGTAGGGGTGGATGAATCCGGGAACTGCCGGTTTCCTTGCAACTCATTCAAGCCAAATATCATTATGGATTCTTGCATTTCTTTGGTTTCTTTCTCCTTTTTCTTATTTATCATGGTTTGTAATGAATTTTCTGATGTGAGCTTTGGTTTTGAGGCTGCCATATTGAGTTCAGGGCACTAGAGGAAGGTTCTTTTTCAATCAGGGTACAGCTGTTTTCTTGCTCCAATTCTGGCTTGCTGTTATTATTTTGGGTGCCTCAGCTCAATTTTGTTTTGTTGAGTGGCAATTTCCTACATGTTTTCTGGGTCTGAGTTGGTTTTGCCATCTTCCTACCAAAATGTTGTATTCTGACGCAATACAAACAAGAGTTTGGGCAGAGTAGCCATTATGAAATAAAAAACACAACAAATAGGCGTTTGAAGCTTAGAAATCTACAGGTAACACGACCAAGGTGAGTTTTTGTGTTTTGGAAAATAAAATGGAACACTTTGGCTGAGCTGACAGACATTAATTGCCTCAATTCAGGTTAATTAAGTCAGAATTCCACAGGCAGTCGGCTGGAGGGCTGGATGAATCCGGGAATAGCTGGTTTCCTTGCGACTAAATCAAGCCCAATATCATTATAGATTGTTGCATTTCTTTGGCTTTTTTTTTTTTCCTTTTTCTTATTTATCATGGTTTGTAATGAATTTTCTGATGTGAGCTTTGGATTTGAGGCCTGCATTTTGAGTTCAGGACACAAGAGGATGGTTCTTTTTCAATAAGGTCACAGCTGTTAACTTGCTCCAATTCTTGCTTGCTGTCTTGTTTTTGGTGTCTCAGCTGATTTGTGCTTTCTGAGCGGCAATTTCCTAAATGTTTTCTGGGTCTGAGTTGGTTTTGCCTTGTTCCTTCCCAAATTTTGTATTCTCACGAAATACAAACAAGAGTTTCGGCAGAGTAGCCATTATGAAAGAAAAAACACAACAAATAGGCGTTTGAAGCTTATACATCTACAGGTAACACGACCAAGGTGAGTTTTTGTGTTTTGGAAAATCAAATGGAACACTTTGGCTGAGGTGACAGATATTAATTGCGTCCAAACTGAGTTTCACTGCAATTTTCAAGTTAATTCATTCAGAATTCCACAGGCAGTCAGCTGGAGGGGTGGATGAATCCGGGAACAGCCGGTTTACTTACGACTAAATCAAGCCTAATATCATTATGGATTCTTGCATTTCTTTGGATTTTTTCACCTTTTTCTTATTCATCATGGTTTGTAATGAATTTTCTGATGTGAGCTTTGTTTTTGAGGCTGGCATATGGAGTTCAGGGTGCAAGAGGAAGGTTCTTTGTCAAACAGATCACAGCTGTTGGCCTGCTCCAAGTCTGGCTTGCTGTCATTGTTTTGGGTGCCTCAGCTGATGTGTGTTTCTTGAGCAGCAATTTGCTAAATGTTTTCGGGGTCTGAGTTGGTTTTGCCTTCTTCCTTCCCAAATTTTGTATTCTGACGCCATATAAACAAGAGTTTGTCAGAGTAGCCATTATGAAATAAAAAAACACAACAAATAGGCGTTTGAAGCTTAGAAATGTACAGGTAACATGACCAAGGTGAGTTTTTGTGTTTTGGAAAATCAAATGGAACAGTTTGGCTGAGGTGAAAGATAGTCATTGCCTCCAAACTGAGTTTCACTGCGATATTCAGGTTAATTCAGTCAGAATTCCACAGGCAGTCATCTGGAGGGGTGAATGAATCCGGGAACAGCCGGTTTCTTTGTGATTCAATCAAGCCCAATATCATTATGGATTCTTGCATTGCTTTGGCTTTTTTCTCCGTTTTCTTATTTATCATGGATTTTAATGAATTTTCTGAGGTGAGCTTTAGTTTTGAGGCTGCAATATGGAGTTCAGGGCACCAGAGGAATGGTCTTTTTCAAACATGGCACAGCGGTTGGCCTGCTCCAATTCTGGCTTGCTGTCATTGTTTTGGGTGCCTCAGCCGATTTGTGGTTTCTTGAGCGGCAATTTCCTACATGTTTTCTGGGTCTGAGTTGGTTTTGCCTTCTTCATTCTCCAATGTTGTATTCTGACGCCATACAAACAAGAGTTTGGACAGAGTAGACATTATTAAATAAAAAACACAACCAATCGGCGTTTGAAGCTTAGAAATCTACAGGTAACACGACCAAGGTGAGTTTTTGTGTGTTGGCAAATACAATGGAACACTTTGGCTGAGGTGCCAGATATTAATAGCCTCCAAACTGAGTTTCACTGCGATTATCAGGTTAATTCAGTCAGAATTCCACAGGCAGTCAGCTGGAGGGGTGGATGATTCTGGGAACAGCCGGTTTCCTTGCGACTAAATCAAGCCCAATATCATTATGGATTCTTGCATTTCTTTGGCTTTTTTCTCATTTTTCTTATTTATCATGGTTTGTAATCAGTTTTCTGATGTGAACTTTGGTTTTGAGGTTGCAATATGGAGTTCAGGGCACAAGAGGAAGGTTCTTTTTCAATCAGGGCACAGCTGTTGGCTTGCTCCAATTCTGGCTTGCTGTCATAGTTTTGAGTGCCTCAGCGATTTGTGGTTTTGTGAGCAGCAATTTCCTAAATGTTTTCTGGGTCTGAGTTGGTTTTGCCTTCTTCCTTCCCAAATTTTGTATTCTGACGCCATACAAACAAGAGTTTCGGCATAGTAGCCATTATGAAATAAAAAACACAACAAATAGGCATTTGAAGCTTTGAAATCTACAGGTACCACAACCAAGGTGAGTTTTTGTGTTTTGCAAAATCAAATGGAACACTTTGGTTGAGGTGACAGATATTAATTGCCTCCAAACTGAGTTTCACTGTGATTTTCAGGTTAATTCAGTCAGAATTCCACAGGCAGTCAGCTGGAGGGGTGGATGAATCCGGGAACAGCCGGTTTCCTTGTGACTAAATCAAGCCCAATATCATTATGAATCCTTGCATTTCTTTGTCTTTTTTCTCATTTTTCTTATTTATCATGGTTTCTCATGAATTTTTTGATGTCAGCTTTGGTTTTGAGGCTGGCATATTGAGTTCAGGGCACAAGAGGAATGGTCTTTTTCAAACAGGGCACAGCTGTTGGCCTGCTTCAATTCTGGCTTACTGTCATTATTTTGGGTGCCACAGCCGATTTGTGGTGTCTAGAGCGGCAATTTCCTAAATGTTTTCTGGGTCTGAGTTGGGTTTTCCGTCTACCTTCCCAAATTTTGTATTCTGATGCCATACAAACAAGAGTTTGTCAGAGTAACCATTATGAAATAAAAAAACACAACAAATAGGCTTTTGAAGCTTAGACATCTATAGGTAATACGACCAAGGTGAGTTTTTGTGTTTTGGAAAATCAAATGGAACACTTTGGCTGAGGTGACAGATATTAATTGCCTCCCAACTGAGCTTCATTGCGATTTTCAGGTTAATTCAGTCAGAATTCCACAGGCAGTCAGCTGGAGGGGTGGATGAATCCGGGAACGGCCAGTTTCCTTGCGACTAAATCAAGCCCGATATCATTATGGATTCTTGCATTTCTTTGGCTTTTTTCTCATTTTTCTTATCTATTATGGTTTGTAATGAATTTTCTGATGTGACCTTTGGTTTTGAGCCTGCTATTTTGAGTTCAGGGCACAAGAGAATTGGTCTTTTTCAAACAGGGCACAGCTGTTGGCTTGCTCCAATTCTGGCTTGCTGTCATGGTTTTGGGTGCCTAAGCTAATTTGTGATTTCTTGAGTGCCAATTTCCTAAATATTTTCTGGGTCTGAATCGGTTTTGCCTTCTTATTCTCAAATTTTGTATTCTGATGTAATACAAGCAAGATTTTGGACAGAGTAGCCATTAGGAAAGAAGAAAAAAACACAGCAAATTGGCCTTTCAGGATTAGAAATCTACAGGCAACACGACCAAGATGAGTTTCTGTGTTTTGGAAAATGAAATGGAACCCTTCTGCTGAGGGGACAGATACTAATACCCTCCAAATTGAGTGTGAGTGCGATTTTGAGATGAATTCAATCAGATTCCAAAGTCAGTCTGTGGAAGGGGGACGAATCTGGAAACAGCCAGTTTCCTTGTGTCTAAATCCAGTCAAATATTACAAAGGACTCTTGCATTTTTTTGGTTTTTCCACATTTCCCTTATTTATCATGGTTTGTAATGAATTTTCTGATGTGAGCTTTGGTTTTGAGGCGGCAATATAGAGTTCAGGGCACCGGAGGAATGGTCTTTTTCAATCAGGGCACAGCTGTTGGCTTGCTCCAATTCTGGCTTGCTGTCATTGTTTTGGGTGCCTCAGCTGACTTTTGGTTTCTTGAGCGGCAATTTCCTAAATGTTTTCTGGGTCTGAGTTGGTTTTGCCTTCTTCCTTCCCAAATTTTGTATTCTGACACCACACAAACAAGAGTTTGGACAGAGTAGCCATTATGAATTAAAAAAGACAACTAATAGGCATTTGAAGCTTAGAAATGTAGAGGTAACATGACCAAGGTGAGTTTTTGTGTTTTGGAAAATCAAATGGAACACTTTGGCTGAGGTGACAGATATTAATTGCCTCCAAATTGAGTTTCACCGTGATTTTCAGGTTAATTCAGTCAGAATTCCACAGGCAGTCAGCTGGAGGGGTGAATGAATCCGGGAACGGCCGGTTTCCCTGCGACTAAATCAAGCCCAATATCATTATGGATTCTTGCATTTCTTTGGTTTTTTTCTCTTTTTTCTTATGTATCATGGTTTGTAATGAATTTTCTGATGTGAGCTTTTGTTTTGAGGCGGCAATATTGCGTTCAGGGCACAAGAGGAATGGTCTTTTTCAATCAGGGCACAGCTGTTGGCTTGCTCCAATTCTGGCTTGCTGTCCTTGTTTTGGGTGCCTCAGCTGACTTTTGGTTTCTTGAGTGGCAATTTCCTACATGTTTTCTGGGTGTGAGTCAGTTTTGCCTTCTTCCTTCCCAAATTTTGTATTCTGATGCAATGCAAGCAAGATTTTGGACAGAGTTAGCTCTGTGTCCATTCTTCTCTCTCTGTACTAGATGAATAAAAAGACAGTGTAAAATGATTTGAAAAGAACTATAAGGGGTCGGCGCTGTGGTGCTGCTGCCAATTGGGGAGTGAACCAGCAGATGGAAAACACCTCTCTCTCTCTCTCTCTCTCTCTGTGCCTCTCCTTCTCTGTAACTCTGACTTCTAAATAAAAAAATGAATCTTAAAAGAAGTATAAACATCAATAAAACACAAATGAAAATTGTATTCTCAAAACTGGATATTAAACCATGCCTTCTACACCTCTCTTAAAAGTTACATTCTATCATAGTCATTTATGATTTCTAGGGCCAAAGTAGTAAATAAGATTTTTCTGGAAGAGACAGAGGTTATGAGGGAGCCAGGATTTGGGGTCAGTTAGCAGAAGTGAGTGTCACTCTTTCAGATTTGATGCAGGAAAGGAACAGCAACTGATCCCTGAGATTTTGGTGTGTGAAGGAAAGGAAGGAGGGACTGAACAAAAGCAAATGCCCTCTGGTTGTGGGCACCCACCCCTGACTGCAGCTTTTCGGAGGAACAGCTGGTGTCTCTAGGGATGCTGCAGCCTGGACTCCATTTCCCAGAGTTCCCAGTAGCTCCGAGGTATTCTGCTTTCCAAATACCTGTGGGCATGCACCTGCCACTGCCTGTCCCTGGGGCTCAGAGTTGGACCAGGGGAGTTCATTCCTTGATCAGTGTCAACCCTGGGGGCTATGCTGCTCCTTCTCTGGCATTTACTGCAACTCCTGCTCTGCACGTGCGATCCCAGGCAGTTTCCGAGTGCTCACCCTGAGCCTGCCTCCTGCTGCTTCTTCCCTCTTCATCCACCAACTGTGGGTCCCACATGCCAGGGACTCTCTTCTCCACACTCCCAATTTCACTCCCCGTGTATCTGGAAGAAAGGGTACCTGCTCCAGGGACTTTCTGCTGCAGGTTTGGCATGCAGGAAGGGGCAGAGACACATGTGGGAGAAGTGTGCCAGCGATCCTGGCAGCTTCTCCCGAGGTCAGGGCTGGGACCCGGGCTGCTCTGTCTCCCACCTCTATTTCCCAGGCTCAAAGTGCCCGGACTCTCTCCTGCAGTACCTCACCTAAACTGTCCCTAATGTGCTTTATTTAGTGGTTACAGGAGAGAGGGGGCAGCGTTCTGGGAACCTGCACTCACAGGGAAGGAAGGCAGAAAGACTCCTGATCTCCACAGTTAAATAAGCCGGGTTCCCACTGTGGGTGGTCTCAGAATGCAGTCTGCCTTGTCTCTTGATGTTTCCTGGGCTGGTTCCTGCAGGGTGGGGCTGGATGGCCCTCAGGAGGGAGCCTGGGGCAGCAGAGGGGTGGGCAGGAGGATCTGTCTAGGATCTGCCCCACTGCTCTCATCCTGCACCTCATCTTCCTGGTGGGGAGCAGTGTGAAGCGTGAATAGCTGCTTTGTGTGTTGATCCCTCTCAAGTATTAATTATCAAATTTTTCCAATGTGGAATTTGAAGCTGTTCCAGAAACATGGGGTGGGAAATCTCCCTTCTTTCAAACAGGCACAGAGACAGTGGAGGATCCAAGGAGTTTCTATTAATGGCCCTAGGCTCAGCTGGAATGATTTCCTGAGAATTGAGCATCAAATTCAAGTTTCTTAGCTGTTACAGCATTGGTGGGTTTAAATGGCAGCCTACATGATTAGAACCACATTTCCAATGGTCAGTGGGTCCAGTATGTTTGTAAAAGAGATGCCAGGGACAGATTTATTAGGACAGATTTATGACTGGAGTTTACAAAAGCAGAACTTAGGACATCTTCCCTCCCTAGACAAGATTTCAGTGGGCAGCTGTTTCACTCGTTAATTGTGAGCATCCACTTTTAAAGGCTTGTGTTGGATGGGGTCCACTTCTCTTTCTTTGATGATGTATTTGGCTGCTTTTCATTTTCTGTCTTCAGCTATCTCTTCTCCTGTTAGCAAGGCTGTCAACTGTTTTGACCTGCCACTGATCCCTTTGCAAAGTGAGAAGGGAACCAAAATTAATGCAAGTCTACTGTGTTGTCAATAACTGGAGCTACTTTTTTAAAGATTTATTTATTCATTTGAAAAAGTTACACAGAGAGAGGAGAGAGAGAGAGAGAGAAAGAGAGAGACATCTTCCATCCGATGGTTCATTCCCCAATTGGCAGCAATAGCTGGAGGTATGCCAATTTGGAGCCAGTAGCCAGGAGCTCCTTCTGAGATGAAGCTGTTTTTTTAAATAATTATGTATTTATTTGAAAGGCAGAACTTTGTCCAGGTCTCATAGGTGGGTGCAGGAGATGAGGGATTTGGGCCAACTTCTACTGTTTTCCCAGTCCACAGCAGAGAGCTGGATGGGAAGTGCAGCAGCCAGGATCCCAACCGGCACCCATATAGGATGCTGACAAGGCAGGCAGTAGCTTTACCCACTATGCAACAGTGCTGCCCACTAACAGGAGCTCTTTTAATCTGAGTTTGCATAAAGAGGAGAATTACAGCATCATAAATACAGATAAGTAACAGTTTTTCTCTGCCCAGCACTTTATATTACCCAGTGCTCCACTGAGAATCTTACATTCCACACTGTGTAATTAAGAAGGCCAGTTACTTATCTTATTTTGGGTTCTGTGTTTAAACCCATGACACTTTTGACATAGGAGGATATTAGTTCTACAATTTCATAGAGACTGGTCTTTGGAAGCATCGATAGAAGTTATAACTGTGAGAGTGCTAAGAAAGAAGAGGGGAAGAAATAAGTGCCCCTTACCCCCCTCAGAGATGTCCACAAGTGCAGTAGAAGATATGCCCTATGGTTGACTTTCTGGGACAAACTGTGTTTGAGTGCTTCACATGTTCTGATAGAAAGGTGTTGCCACCAGGTTATTAGTATATTTTGTTAGTTTTTAAAGATTTATTTATTTATTTGAAAATCAGAGTTACACAGAGAGAGAAGGAGAGGCAGAGAGAGAGAGAGAGAGGTCTTCCATCAGGTTCATTTCCCCAATGGCTTCATCATTGTGAACTTTGCTCAGTTCCTGACCTATACCTTTCCTTTAACCTAGTACTTTGCCATGTAGTAGCCCATGAAAACTGCAGACTGCATAAATTAATGAATACTTGGAGGGTTGTGATTTCTTAGAGGAACATCATGAGACAGAAGGAATAAAACAAAACAAAAGTATCCTCCATATATAGAAGGTACACTGTTTTTGCAAGCCACAGAGAAGAGGAAGAAGCAGGAAAGTAGTGAGACTGGAAAGTTTGCGGCAAAGGTAATAGGCACTGGTCAAGAATTTAACAAGCCCATTAGGAAAACATTAAGGTTTCCTTACTTCCATGTAGACTCTGCCCTCTTATGGTGAACAGGGTCCTCTAAACCCACTTGTTGCACAAATGAAAACCCAAGCATTGTCTTCTCCCACAGATGGAGTCTGCTATTGGTTTTGATTTACATTTCCCTAATGGCTAGTGATATTGGGCATGTTCATCTATGTCTTGACCATTGAGATTTCTTCTTCTGAGAAACATCTGTTCTGATCCTTGCCCATTTCTTAGCTGTACATTTTGCTTCTTATTTGGAGATTTTCCCAGTTCAATATATGTATGTTATGGCTATCAATCTTTTGTCATAGTCAGAGTTTTCAATGTTTCCTGCCATTCTGTCCATTGTATCTTTACTCTGTTGAATACTTTGTTGTGAAGATGTATCTTAATATGATATGCTCAAATTTCTATATTTTATTTTTGTTACTTGTGCTTTTGGAATCTTACCCAAAACTGTTATCTATGCTTATGTTTTATAGTTTCTCATATGTTTACTTAGTTTCTGGTTTTATATTTAGACTTTTAATTCACCTTGAGTTGCTTTTACATAGTGTATGAGGTTTTGGGTATATTTTCAGGCTTCTACATATGGATAATCACTTTCCTTTAAACCATATGCTAAAGGGGTTCTTCTTTCTCCTGTTTGTTTTCTTTCCTTTGTTAAATAGGAGTTGCCTGTAGAAAAGTCGGTTTATTTCAGCTGCCTATACTTTTACATTGAACTATGAGTCTGTTTTCCAACAGTGCTAACACTGTTTCTATATTTTTAAGATTTATTTATTTATTGGAAAGGCCAGATGCTTCTTCCAAGTCTCTCATGTGGGTGCCAGCACCGTAGAACACGGTCCATCTTCCACCAATTTCCCAGGTGCATTAGTAGGGAGCTGGATTGGAAGTGGAGCACCTGGTCTCCTAGCAGCAACATATGGGATGCATGCACAGCAGGTCAAGGCTTTAATCCACTACACCACAGCACCAAACACTTCCTTATTTACTTCTGCTGTGATCTTTCATTATTCACTTTTTTCTACTGCCCTGCAACTTGACTCCTTCCTGTTTTTTTTCTGGGTCCTGGACGATGGTAGTAGGTGGCTTCTGGGATCTTTTTGTGTTAGTAGATACTTGGTAATCTAAAATCACAGTTTTTAGTTTCTATATTTCTCTGCTAATCACTAGGACCTTCTGGATGACAATAGAAAATGCTGGCAGAAATGAGGATATATTAATTTGCTAAGAAAATACCACAGAGAATATGATTTAAATCATGGAATTTTACTTCTCAGAGTTGTAGAGCTTGAAAATATCAGATCAAGGTGCTTAAATAGGCTCGATTTTTCCAGAAGCCTTTCTCCGATGTGACAGACACATCTACCATTTGATCTGCTTAAAAGCACTTTCTTCAGGTAGAGTCATGTTGCTGGTTAGCACTTCCGTGTTAGAGTTTTAGGGAGGCACATTTCAGTCCATAACAGCAAAAGGGGCCCTGTGGTCTACTTCAATGACAGCCATCTCTGCGGAGGACAGAAAGTTTGGAATCAGCGTTAGGATTTCTCACAGTATTACTGTCAGTGCTATCTCCATCAAATGTGCATTCATGTACACACAAATCTACCTGTACTCATAAACACATTCAACAGTGGAAATGCCTGATGCTTGTGTATGGGTAACATCAATATAATAATCCATAAGATGACCTATTAGCAGACATTAAAAAGAGAATTAGAAAGAATGACAACAAAATCTTCAGTTACTTATATTTATGTCTATATGTATGATATTCAGTATTTATAGTTGCTAAAAGATGAATACTGATGTGTGGGAATAAAAGCTAAACCTTACCTTGCAATATTGCAGCCTAGTCTACATGAAAGATGTCTTCCTAAAACCATTCACTGGGCCCACTCTGTGGCATAGTAGATTAAGCATCCACCTGCAGCACCAGCATCCCACATGGGCACCAGTTTGAGTCCCTGCTCCTGCACTTCCAATCCAGCTCTTTACTAATGGCCTAGGAAAGCAGTGCAATATGCCCTGAGTTCTTGGGCCCCTGCACCCATGTGAGAGACCTGGAGGAAGCTGCTGACTCCTGGCTTCTGGCACCTGGCTTCAGATCGGCCCAGCTCCAGCCATTCTGGCCATTTAGGGGTGAACCAGTTGATAGAAGACCTCTCTATCTCTTCCTCTCTATATCTGTAACTCTGCCTCACAATAAAGAAATACATTTTTAAAAACCTTTCCCTTTTTAAATTTCTTAATTGTTTTAAAGATTTATTTATTTATGTACAAGTCGAGTTACAGACAGAGAGGATAGACAGAGAGAAAGAGAGAGGTCTTCCATCTGGTGTTCACTCCCTAATTGATTGCAACTGCCAGAGCTGTGCTGATCTGAAGCCAGGAGCCAGGAGCTAGTTCCCAGTCTCCCAGATGGGTACAGGGGCCCAAAGACTTGGGCCATCTTCTACTACTTTGCCAGGCCATAGCAGAGAGCAGGATCAGAAGTGGAGCAGCTGAGTATTGAACCGGCCCCCATATGGGATGCTGGCACTTCAGTCCAGGGTGTTAACCTGCTCCACCACAGCACCAGTCCAACATTTTAAATTTCTGATACTCTAAAGTAGTACAGGATTGCATTACATCTAGGAAAGATGCATTTAAAAATTATAAATCAAGTGCATTTTAGCAGAAGTTTTAACAAATACTTCTGATTTTCTCAGCATTATATATAAATAAATGACATAATGAGTCATTGTCAGATTTTTAGCTTTTGACAGCCACTTATAATATTTCACAGCTTTTTGAAATGTATTGCTAGTGTGTTTTTCTCAACACATGCACTGGATTTTACCAGTTTAGTGCACATGGAGTTGCCTCTTATAGGATTTGCATTTTAATGGGTTTTCATGGCACATGTAATCAACATCTGCAAAGCCTCTAAAACACATAAATAATAACATGAATCAGGCTTTTTTCTTAAATATTAATTTATTTATTTGAAAGAGTTGCACAAATAGAGGAGAGGTAGAGAGAGAGAGAGAGACAGACAGAGACAGAGAGGTCTTCCATCGGCTGGTTTACTCCCAGTTGGCCGCAATGACTGGTCTGTGTCAATCTGAAGCCAGGAGCTTCTTCAGGGTCTTTCACATGTGTGCAAGGCCCCAAGGACTTGGGCC
Organism: Oryctolagus cuniculus; assembly: GCF_964237555.1. Lineage (NCBI taxonomy): Eukaryota > Metazoa > Chordata > Mammalia > Lagomorpha > Leporidae > Oryctolagus > Oryctolagus cuniculus. The sequence continues at coordinate 34,609 of NW_027208382.1, read as the reverse complement.
ACCTTCTAATGCTTTCCCAGGCCATAGCAGAGAGCTGGTTCAGAAGTGGAGCAGCCACGACTTGAACTGGCACCCACATGGCTTGCCAGCACTGCAGGCAACAACTTTATCTGCTATGCCACAGCGCCAGCCCCACATTGCATCTTTTTAAGATGATATGGATTTAAGTTCATGAGAAATTATTAGCATAGTGGGAACTGATAGATATGGATGAAGCAGGATGGACTTGTTAGGAATGGTGATGTTAATTTTCTTATAAAATAAATAAATAAGAAATTAAATATGGTCAGACATAAATGAAGACTAAATTTTATTAGTGGTAATCCAGAAAACACTGATCTCAGGTCTTTTTCTTCCAGTGTTAAGTTTATATTTTTAAATGCATATTAAGTGAACAAATTTCATGTAATTTATATATACAGATTGAAGAGCAAACTGATAACATCCTATCCTATCTTCCCTTGTTCTCATATTTCCAACTCCCTCCTTCTTGTTTTATTTTCTTTTAATTTTGACAGCTGCATGCTTTGATTTTATTTTAGAATCACAAGCTTTAACCCTCTACAAAATAAAGAATTCAGCAAGTAGTAGCAGAAATATCAATGAGTATATGTTGTGTACTCTATCAAAGAGTACAGAAAAGTGCTATGAACAATACTCAAATCTCAAAATGTCAATTTAACTCATATGCTGCTTTTTGTTGTCTATATATTAATTACCACCAGTCAGAGAAAACATATGGTATTTGTCTTTTGGGGACTGGCTTCTTTCATGAAGCATACTTGTTTCCAGTTCATCCATTTAGTTACAGAAGATGGGATTTCATTCTCAATTATGGTTGAATAGTATTTTACACTGTATATATAGCTCATATTTTTGTTCCAGTCACCAGTTGATGGACATCTGGGTTGATTCCATGTTAGCTATTGTGAATTGAGCTGTAATAAACATGAGGGTACAGATAACTCATGCCTGTGCATATTCTATTTCATTTCATGCAGATAAATTCCCAGTAGTCAGATGGCAGGATCACATGGTATGTTTGTTTTCAGATTTCTGAGGAACTTTGATACTGCCTTCCATAATGGTTGCACTAGCTTCATTCCCACCAACAGTGGATTAGGGTACCTTTTTCTCTCCCTCTCCACCAGCCTTTATTGTTTGTTGACCTTTTCAAAAAAATTATTTATTTGAAAGATTGAGTTACAGAGATGGAGAGGCAGAGGCAGAGAGACAGAAGTATTTTATCTGCTTGTTTATGCTCCATATGGCCCAACAGGTAGTGCTGGTCCAATCGGAAGCCAGAGTCAGGAGCATCTCCCTGGTCACCCATGCGGGTGCAGGGACCCAGGCACTTGGGCCATCCTCCACTGCCCTCCCAGTCCAGTGCAGAAAGCTGGACTGGAATAGCAGCAACCGGGACCAGAACTGGCACCCATATGGGATGCCGTCTCCACGGGTGGAGGATCAACCCAGTGTGCTATGGCACTGGCCCCCATCAGGGATATTTTTCTATAGTACTCTCTCTCCACTGTATCTTTTTCTAGTTGAAGAATTAAGGTGATGCAGGATTAATAGAAGGAGTTTGAGAGGATTGTCTCTCTTTCAATTGTGTTGAATAGTTTGAGAAGCATTAGTTCTTTAAAAGTCCTGTAGAATTCAATAGTGAGGCTGTCTGATCCTGGACTTTTCCTTGTTGGGAGGGTCTTTATTACTCATCCAATCTCTGTCTTGGTTTTTGGTTTGTTTAGCTTTTCTATGTGTCTTCATGACTCAATTTTGGTATATTGTGTATGTCCAGGAATATGTTGATTTTTACTCTAGGATTTCCAATTTGTTAGCAGTCACAACAGATGCCCACAGCCTATATTGCAGTGCTAATCTGAGTTTTGGGTACTACACTTCCAAATCAGCTTCATGTTAATATCCCTGGGAAGCAATGTATAATAGCTCAAATTCTTTCATTCCTGTCGTCAAATTGGAGAACTGTAACCTCAATGGGGACATGAGAACCTGGTCTTGCACAGTGGTAGCCATATAGAAAGTGAACCAGCAGATGGGAGATCTCTCTGCTTCTCTTTCCTTCTCTCTTTGTCTCTGTGTGTCTCTGCCTTTTTTATCATATTAAAATATTTAATTACTTACTTGAAAGAGTTACAGAGAGAGGGAGAGACAGAAATCTTCCACCACCTAATTCATTTTTGAGATGACTTTAATAGCCAGAGTGTGGCCAGGTTGAAGCCAGGAGCTTTCCCTCCGATGTGCATGGCAGCAAGGAGCTTTTCCTGCAATGTGCGTGGCAGCATCCCAGGCACTTGGGCCATCTTTCCCTGCTTTTTCAGTCCATTGGTAAGGAGCTGGATCAGAAATGGAATAGCTGGTACTTGAACTGGTGCACATACAGGATGCCAATGTAACAGATAGCAGCTTTGTCCACTGCACCACAACCACCAGCTCCTCTATCTGCCTTTCCAATAAATAAATCTTTTGAAAAAGAACTGAAGGTAGTAAAAGTCATCATGACTGAGCAATGGCAAATTTATTGAAGTGATCTATTTTCTTAAAGATCCTTTTATGAATTTGAAAGGCAGCACTAGATAGAGAGAATGGGAGAGATTGATCTTCCTCCTGGTTTGTTCACTCCTCAAATGGCTGCAATGACTGCGGCTAGGCCAGACTGATATCAGGAGCCAGGGGCTTCTTCCAGGTCTCTCACAAGGGTGCAGGAGCCCCAATATTTGAGTCACCCTGTGCTGCTTTTCCAGACACATTAGCAGAGAACTGGATCCGTTTGGAGCATTAATGTCTATGATACTCTCCTTGCAGTTGAAGGATTTAGAATCCATTTTGATTATGGGTGGGCCAAGTACAATGTCTTCCAATTGTCCAAGGTTTGGATTAGATGGGTTCTGAGAAATTTTGTTAAAATAGTTATTAATCATAACTCTCAGTTTAAGCTTTTCTTACCCAATTTTCATGTTTGCTGATGTTTATATCTATGGGAAAATTGGGTCTCTGGATTGCAACCAATGAAAGCATCCAGACTAACAGTAATAAGGTCAACAGTCAGCAGAATGATGTCCAGCTGAACTGAAATAGCTTTTCTTATTTGGTAGAGGGGTTACCTCCTGCATTATGCTGACATACTGTCATAGACAGTAGATATTGGAGCCTGTCCCTTCTGCCAAATGGAGAATACCATATTTTGGTCCATCATATATATATTTATATATTATAATATATATTATATTATATATTATATTATATATTTCTATACATAATATAGAATTGCATATAATTATTATAAATATATAATTGTATATAATTATTATATATGAATTTGTTATTTATATATAAATAATTATTTCTGATCCAGCTCCTTACCAATGGATTGAAAAAGCAGTGAAAGATGCTCCGAGTACCTGGGTTCCTGGGACACACATCAGAGGAAAAGCTCCTGGTTTCAACCTGGCCACACTCTGGCTATTGAAGTCATCTCAATAATATATATATATATATATATATATATATATAATACATATAATAAATTATATAATATTATCTGTTTATAATTATATATTATATAATATATTGTATGATAAATTATAATATATTTTATATATGAATATATTTATATACATAAATATATAAATAAATGTAAATATATATATAAAGAATTTATTTATGTAGTTGACAGGTTTACTTACAGAGAGTGAGAAGAAGAGACAGAGAGAAAGGTCTTCCATATGCTCATTTACTCCCCTAATGACTGCAATGTCTGCAGCTGGGCCAATCTGAGCTAGGAGCTTCCAGGTCTCCCATATTTTGGCAGGGACCAAAGCACTTGGAACAGCTTCTACTGCTTTCCCAGGCTATTGCAGAGAGCTGGATGGGAAAAGGAGAAATGGGGACTAGAACTGGTGCTCATATGGGGTGCCAGCATTGCAGGTAAAGGATTACACCACTGCACCACAGTGCTGGCCCCAGTCTATCCTTTATTAAGGAGATCTCAGTAATCATGTTCAGGTATTGCTGTCCTATATTCATGGCCAAAGTCCTAGCAGGCAACATGGTTTGGAGAATCATAAGCACAAGGTGTGTAGGAGACTTCATTTCTCATACAGCACAGTTAATAACAAGGTTCCAAGAGGGGAAATTACTTGCATCATAGTCTTTGAGAACTAATGGACATCACAGGTGATCTAAAGAATTTAGAAGGTTTGTGAGCCCTTAGAGTGAAAAAGTCACTGGGAGCACAAGGACAGTCCCTAGAGTTTATTTTGATGGATTTTAGCCCTTTCATTGGAGGGAGGCCCAAAGAAGCTGGACTGATTTGTAAACCTCAGAAGTGTCTTTTCAAGGTGAAGGCAAACTTAAACTGAGGGGTTTTTGGAAAAACTTGGAGCAAAATGCATTTGCACACTTGGTTAAGACACATCATTTATCTATTGATTTTCATCAGATCTGTTAACATTAAATATAAGGTACAGGGGACATGGTGGATTTCATATAGAAATATGATTTTAGTAGCATATCATGAGGTGCTTTTTTCTTTTAATGGATTTAGCAGGTAAAATTGGGCTACCTAATGGGATATAGCTGGAATAATCACCTTTTTGTTAAATAAATCTGAGGTAATAAATGTTAGTATATGAATACATTGAGTTTTCTTTTATTGGGCCTTCTTGGCTATTTTAATCTGGGATCTGTGAATTCTCATTTTCTCTAGGCAAGTTGTAACTGAAAATCTTTATTTTATTCTTCATCATGTTGGACCAACTGTGCTGCTTCTGGGATTTTTTTAGTACACCTGACAATTGGAAATTTAGACAATAGTATAGTTAATATGAGATGTACCAAGTAAAGTACTTATTTTTATTCAGATAACATATTTTGGGAATTCTTCTAAAATTCCTATTGAGTATCCTTGTTAAATTTAGTTGCATCCCAGGTTAAGACTTATTGGAGACAGGCGCCATGGCTCAATAGGCTAATCCTCCACCTGCGGTGTAGGCACACCGAGTTCTAGTCCTGGTGGGAGCACCAGATTCTGTCCCAGTTGCTCCTCTTCCAGTCCAGCTCTCTGCTATGTCCCAGGAGTGCAGTGGAGGATGGCCCAAGTGCTTGGGCCCTGCACCTGCATGGAGATCAGGAGGAAGCACCCCGCTCCTGCTTTTGGATCAGCGCAGTGTGCCGGCCGCAGCACACTGGCCGCAGCGGCCACTGGGGGGTAAACCAACAGAAAAAGGAAGACCTTCCTCTCTGTCTCTCTCTCTCGCTGTCCACTCTGCCTGTCAAAATAAAAAATAATTTTTATAAAAAGACTTATTGGAGCCACTCTAGTGATTATACCCATGAAACTTTGTTAATTAATGCAAATAGAAGCTGGGAAAATTGATGTATATCTTATGCTGTAGAGACTTAAGATTGAACATCTTTTTTATCTTTTTTAATTATATAATTTAAAAACAAATTTTAGATTTTTTTTTGACTTTACTAAGCCACAGCTCTGGCCCCATTAATATGTCTTAACAATGTTTTTTCCTCTCAGACTTATCTCTATTGGTTCAGTTAACTGGATGCCTTTTCTTTACATTCAGATTCTCTCAGCTGTCAAAGCTTATTCATCTTAATTCTGTTGTTCCTATTTCCCTCCCTTTTATTCTGTCCCTAGGCTAATTGAGGTCATGATTCTCCATTCCTTCTGTGTGGTGTCACAGTAGCCTTGAAGTGTTCTTTTTCTCTTCTGATTTCTAAAGAAAGAAATTATGTATTCCCCCAGTTTAGATATTTTAATAATTCATTCTAAAACAAAGGTTAAATGTTCTTAATTTGACAAGAATTTTTGGGGCCAGTGGTGTGGCGTAGTGGGTAGAGCCACCACTTGCAGTGCTGGCATCTCATATGGATCCAGATCTCTGCTATAGCCTGGGAAAGCAGTAGAAGATGGCCCAAGTCCTGGGCCCCTGCACCCATGTGGGAGACCTGGAAGAAGCTCCTTGCTACTGGCTTTGGATCGGTGCAACTCTAGCCATTGCAGCCAACTGGGGAGTGAACCAGTGGATGGAAGACCCCTCTCTCTTCTCTGCCTCTCTCTGTGTAATTCTGACTTTAAAATAAATAAATAAATCTTTAAAAAAAGATTTTTTTCTAATTTTAGATTTGTTCTACTTCATTGCCACTTCATTGTATGTGTAAAGAGTGCATATCCAGTTTTTCTGTTTTGGATTTTTGGGATTTTGTATTAGCTCTGCTGTGTATTCATTTTTCTTGAGCATTGGTGATATCTTCTCCTTAGTTGTATTAAGAGAGAGAGCAATAGCCCTCATGTCTTTTTAGGTAAGTAAGGCATATTAAAAACAGAGCATTCAGTATACATTCATAGTATTTTGACTTGTTCAATTGATTTTCCTGAACTCCCTTGGATATTCTTGGTTTTTGCTGTACAACTTTCTATACTCATTAATTCTTTGATATTCCCAAATCCAGAAAATAAATGACTCAACAGCTGTGTTCCTGTATTTGCTGGGACTCAGGGTAAGAAGCAAAGTGGAGGTGTTCAGAAATCTAAAGTTACATGCTACATAGCAAAGCACATCATTTCCTATACAAAGTGACTGGGAAATCCAGAATCTTTTGCACACATATTGGATCCTGAACTATTACTGGACTATTCAGTAAGATTTTAATGTATTTATTTTCTGTGTGTGTGTTTGTATTTCTAAATAAACTCTGCTGCGCTACTTAACATTAACATGTATTGCAGAATTCTTTCATCAGTTTTTACTTTTAAAAAGTTTCTCTTTCAGTTTTATGGGAGAGGGTAGAAGTTTTCTGCTATGTAACTGAAAATTCATTCATCATTAAAGTTAAAATATTTGTTGGAAATTGGTAGAATACTATTAATTCTTGTGTGATTTACATGAAACTAAATACATTCTCTATTTTGTTTTGCTTAAAATTTCTGCATGTGTGGACTTCTTTTTTCCTTATTGCCCCAAATCCCTTTGTGTATTGGGATGGCAAATGGGTTTTACACTGGACAAAACATGTTATTTTGGCTAAGAAGTACTTAGCCTTCCTGCTTCAAGTATTCAAATATTGCATTAGAAATCAGTATATTTGTTTACTGTACAAATGTCCTTCATACAATTTTGTAATCTTCTGGGATGGGAGAGGGAGCAGGAAATAGGAGGGTTATGGGTGGGTGGGGGAAGTTATGATTGTCAGTATAAATTATTGCCCTACACTTTTTATAGACACTCTTCAAAGCATATCCTCAAACTAATTCAATTAATTTAAAGGATTTATTAAATGATAGACTACATGAAATTTATCGATGTATTTTATCAAGCAATCATCCAATGTAAATGATTACCATATGTTTGCACTTCAGGGAATCATTCTATTGTGAATATTTTGGCATCAATATAATTTTGTTTAAAATTTCTTTATGAAAAAATATCTGGACTAGAATTCAGTTGAATGCATTGCATGGTTTTGTTACCTAATGACAAATTGCCTTCACTGAGGTTTATAATTATTTATTCTTTCAACACTAATGTTATGTGTTTACCAAATACAGTAATGTTAATATACATTTGGGGTTGGCACTGTGGCATAGCGGGTAAAGCTGCAGCCTGGCAGTGCTAGCATCCCAAATGGATGCCAGTTTGAGTCCCAGCTGCTCCATTTCTGAGCCACCTCTCTGCTAAGGCCTGGGAAAGCACTGGAAGATGGTCCAAGTCCATGAGCCCCAGAACTCGCATGGGGGACCCAGAAGATGCTCCTGGCTCCTGGCTTTGGGTCGGTGCAGCTCTAGTCATTGCAGCCAATTGGGGAGTGAACCAGCAGATGGAAGACCTCCCTCTCTCCTTTCTGCCTCTTCTTCTCTCTCTGTGTAACTCTGGCTTTCAAATAAATAAGTAAATAGATAAATAATTTTTAAAAAGATACATTTGTTTGCAAACAATATGTGACATCAATACAACTACTTAAATTTTCTCATACAAGTAGTTTAATTTGGAGGCCTGAATTATGGCTGATTGGTTCTGTAGTCTAATGATATCTTTGAACCCAACTATTTTCCCCTTCTTTATGAATTTCAGTGTTGTATATTACTAGAATTCTGAAAAAAATTCACAGAAACTTTAGGCATCATCTAAACATCATAATCTCCAAAGAGCAAAAATCATTGCAAACTATGATTTTCTAGAATTATTTCTTTGGATAATGCTACAATTTTATTGTAGCTTTAAATTGAGCACACACACACACACACACACACACATACCCATGTACCATACATACATTCACAAATGTACATACACAATCAGCAAGTCTCCAATGCACTTACCAAAGTGCATCAATGTGCTAGTTTAAGATTACTGCCAAAGAATAGTCCCTTTCTTTAAATACCAATTTACTCTATTGATTTATTTTTGACCAAAAAGGATGCAGTTTAGTTACTGTTTTGACAAAGAGGCAGGTATCATCACAAAGCACAAATGAGTGAATAAGTTACATTATCCAGGGAATTAGATAAGAAATGGCTCACTCATCAAATTAAAAGGAATTGAATCTAGTTTGAGTTACCATGTCAAGCAAAATATGAAGTTTTACAAAACTTGAATGTATATAATTTCAAATAAATTTTGAGTTGTATCTAAATGTGTACACTACAACATTAAGCATAAAGGCACAGATATTTAAATACCTTTATTTAGGAAAATGTGAATAGATAATAATAATAATTGCTAACATTTATTTTATACCAGGTGATGTTTCCTGAATTTTATGTTTCCAGAAAAATGGAGGTAGCTCCTGTTATTTTAACTTTAAAGAAAATGCAACTGAGGCATGAAGAGGTAAGTAACTGGTTTGCCCAAGGATATATAATCATGAAGTGGCAAAGCCTTAGACTTGGCATGATCTGAATGGCAGCCTTTTTTTTTCACAAATTCAATGTTTGATCTATTTCATATATTCACTAAAAGGATTTACTATCAAATGATACTTTCTGATAAAACCTATGAAAACTGCAGATGAGTATTGCTCCAAAGCAAATACTTGAGGCTAGCATTACGTGTAGCAGGTAAAGCCATTGTCTTTAAATTTAGCAAAGATATGCCTTGTTAGATGAGTGTACTTTGTGTAATTCTTCTTGTCAGTGTATACACTTTAGAAATTGATTACAGGGGCCAGTGCTGTGGCACAGCATGTTAAAACCCCAACCTAGGGTGCCAGCATCCCATATGGGTGCTGGTTTGAGTTCCAGTTGCTCCACTTCTGATCTGGCTCCTTGCTAATGCACCTGGGAAAGCATCAGAGGATGGCTCAAGTCCTTGGGCCCCTGCACCTGTGTGGGAGACCTGAGAAAAGCTCCTGGCTCCGGGCTTCAGATCAGCTCAGCTCCGGCTTTTGCAGCCAATTGGGAAGTGAACCAGCAGATTGAAGACTTTTCTCTCTGTCTCTACCTCTCTATATAACTCTGTCTTTCAAATAAATAAAAATAAATCTAGAAAAAAAGAAATTGATTACATCAGGCAACACATATGAACTTTTTTATAGAAAGATTGACCTTTAGAAAAATTTTAGACCTACAGAAAAAAAAGTGGCACAAATGTGAACTTTTGAATAAAAATCTATTTTTCATGAATGTATGGTATTATAAAACACAGCAATACATCACGGAAAACCAAAAATAAATTGGACTATCTCATTCTGTGATTTGAAATCTAGGGACAAATGTCCTTTATTTTTCTTACAGAGAATGTAAATAGTGTTGTGATATCAAACTCATTCTAAGTTTAGGTACCCCATGGAAAGTTTGATCTAATGAAAACAAATCTGTTGGATCATTTACCTCATACATTCCACTACCATGAAAATAATATATCTGTCATAATACATCAAGAAGAAAACACATTTATGCCTAAAAATACAAATTCAACTATTACAAGCTGTTCAGCAAAATTTAAATTGTATGTTTTTAATATTCTAAAGTGGAACATTTTTCTTTGCTTCTCAATAAAAATGTGATACACTTTAACATCTTCAGAATAAGAACTGAGAGTGTACAAGGCAAAATTTATTTATTTATTTATTTATTTTTTGCCAGGCAGAGTTAGACAGTGAGAGAGACAGAGAGAAAGGTCTTCCTTCCATTGGTTCACCCACCAAATGGCCACCATGGCCTCCCGATCTCCCATGTGGGTGCAGGGCCCAAGCACTTGGGCCATCCTCCATTGCTCTCCTGGGCCACAGCAGAGAGATGGACTGGAAGAGGAGCAACCGGGACTAGAACCTGGGGTGCCAGCACTGCAGGCGGAGGATTAGCCTTGTGAGCCACGTACCCGGTGAAATATAGTTTAAGGAGAGAATTTATAACGTTCATTTTTAAAGTAACAAAAACATTTTTCACTTCTTGGTTTGCATTTTAAGTTTGTACATATATATATGTATATATATATATTAGCCATCCTTACTGGTTATTGCAAATTACCACATCCCAAAATTAATTGCTTCTCAACATTTACAATTTGTTTCTTCACTTTAAAGAAAAATATTTGTGTCTCTTGAGTAAACAAGTAAATATAATGATTTGGCATCATTTTATAAAACTCAAATCTGTAAGAACTCAAAAACCACTGCAGAAATATTCTATAAGAATGTACTCATGCATATTGTTCTTACAATAGATTCACCCATGTCATAGGAGAGCAACTCCTTGCTCAACATTCAAAATGTTCACAGTCTTCTAAATATTCCTTTTAACATAGTGACCACAGTTGGACACAAGAGAGTCTTTAAAATTAAAAGAAACAATTTGGGTATGCTGACTTTCCTAGTCTTCTTGTTTTCCTGGGACAGAGTATCTTTTTTGAATGTAGGCTGACAAGGATACAACCCCCTCCACAAAGTAAAATGCCTAAACATTAGAGCACTGCTCCTGACCCCTGCTCACTTGTTCCTCTATGTGGGATTTATGAATGACTTGCATGAATGGAGAGATGAAAGAGGCAATGAGCTACCACCCCCCTGCTGCACAAGGGCCCAGTGTGCCTCCAGCACCCTCCTACCAAACCCTTCCCCCTGTCTGCCCATGCAGACCACATAGATGCTGCGTCAGCGAGCAAATTAGCACCACGCACTTGGTTTTCCTGCTGAGACTCAGCCTTCATTGCTTCCCCAACTGCAGCACATGCTGCAAGCCTCAGCCAGCAGGGCTGGTGGGAGAGGTGGACAGTTGCACTCACAAGGTCTCTCTCTTCTTCTCCTGCCCCTCCTGACTCTCGGGCCACCACCTGCATTCTAGCCACAAGGTACAAAATGGGACGGCCAAGAACCTAACACCACCCACATCACCCACACACACCGCAACTACTAGCTGCCCACCAATGACCACTGCCTTCATAGCCAGCCTATCATGGGGTGGGTCTTGCAGCTCTAGTCCTGCCCCAGGGCAGCAATGATTGGCCTGATGCCCCCTGCTGGGCTGAGCCTGAGCTGCCCAGCATCAGATTCTGGAAGCAAGAGAGCTGCTGATGGCTGTGGCCCTGGCTCAGAGCACACTCAGGGAGAACCCATGACCGGCAAGGGCGCTGGGGCTCTGGACTTTCCTAGGGTGGAGGCTGGCTCAGCCCTTCTTCCCCCAGCCCTGCCCGCAGGTGGAGCAGGGTTCCCACGGGGGCATCATCCCTCAAGGGAGAATGGGTGAACCACAAATGCTGCAACTGCGAGTGCTGGGTGCTGGCCTACACCCGTCCGGGAGGGAGTAGAAGACAGTGACTTTGTGGGGAAGTGACACTTGAGCTGGGCCTGTATTTTGGGTTAGCTCTGGACACACATTCCTGTCTGCGGGTCTGTTGCAGGCTTCCTGGAGGCTCTGGGAGCCGAATTCCTGGTGGGGAGGGCAGGAGGGCGGGAAGTCGAGGCGCTGAGCTCCCGCTGGGTGCACCAGGCACTTTGGAGCTGTTCAGAGTAAGGAGTTGAGGTCACCTCCTGAACCACTGCTGGTCCCAAACTCCTGGTTTGGGATTTGCCAGAACCCTGAGTAGGGGTGTGGTGGGGGTGGTAGTGGTTGGCTTCAATGCACTGTATTTGTGAATTCTTCAAACACAGCTTCTCCTTACTCCTGCAGGCTTTCAGGTGATTGATGAGAACAGAGTCCCTCTGCTGCAAAGTGACTGAAGTTTGGAAACTACGTCCAGAACTTCACAGTGTGTATTCAGCTGGTCATCCTTCAGGTCTGCAGGTGGACAGCAAGAGCAACAGTAAGATATTAATTACTGTAGATACTCTCCTTTCTTTCCGGTAGACCCACCAAAAGAGAATGGGAGATGAGTACTTGAACATTGGAACCAGTCAGTTTGCTAGGGTGAGCTGCCAGTACTGGGAGCTCAGGAGTGGACATGGAGAGCAAAACATGCACTGTTACTAAAGAGGACAGTTAGGTATTTTACTGTGAAAAGGGAAATCATTTAGAAGTGAGCAAGACACCTTAAGAAAAGGTCTGTATAGTTATTTTTGTTTATTTGCAAGGCAGAGAGAGCCCTTCCATTTACTGCTCATTCCTCAAATGTCTGCACCAACCAGAGCTGGTTCAGGCTGAAGCGAGGAACTCAGTGTGGGTCTCCCACACAGGTGGCAGGGACTCAAGTACTTGAGCCATCAGCTGCTGCCTCCCAGGGTTCTGTTAGCAGGAAGCCAGAAGCAGAAGCAGGGCTAGGGCTTGAGCCCTGGGCATTCTGACTGGGATGTGGAAGGCTTTACCACTATGCCAAACACATGCTCCAGTAAGCTGTTTCAACACGTTTGCAAAATGTAAGAATGTGGTTTTAAATATATGCTCTTTATCTTAAAAATTTGCATAATCTTATATTCAGTTTCATGTGATTCAATACTTATTATTAAATACATGTAATGTTTAGACACATGCTTTACTCACCAATACAAACCTCAGTAATTTTTTCACTTAGAACCTTGAATATTAGCATTCATTCAGACTAAAGTTCACTCATAGGCTGGGAATTCTGACAGAGACAGTAGGGAAAAAAATCTAGATGTGTATCTGATACCTAATAAGATTCTGAACCTGACTGACAGAATCTGAGTAACTGTTCAGAGAGTGACTTCATACCTCTCCCCTCTGTAATGAGAAGACTGTGTCCTTTGGCCACTTTCACATGATGTTATGTAAATCTTACCTGAAAAGCCTTTTATAAATTCTGAAGTACCATACAGAAGCATATTATGCATTTCCATATGAGTGAAAAAAAGCAATGTCAAAGGCATAGCTTTTCCAGAGAGAAGTTAGGAGGATTAGCTCAGTTCGTAAGTGTGTAAGTACCATTAAATATCTACATATTTGAAATAGATTTATAGAGTGTGGAGTTCAAGATAGATATTTAATAAATGCACTCCGGATAATAAGCAAATATCAGAAATAATGCCACACCAATCAGTGTTTAAACTCTTCAGACAGCTCCATGCCAGGGAAGTGCAGTGATCCCTGTAAATTAACAAAAATCAATCTGTGTATACCCATGGAAGCCACTGGTTTATATGCAGCCTATACTAGATGTTTTTGTGTTTAGTAAAATAACTTGATTTTTTAATGAATGCTTTCAGACTGATACCTGATGCTGAATGGCAGACAATTTTTTCTGAAAAGTATGTGGTTGAGAAATATAAATATAAATCAGTTTATAATTTTTGTGTCTGAATATTTTTATGCATTGAGACAATACCTGCAATAATCAGAAGACTTTTCCTCAAAAAGTTGCTATATTGATGCATTTTCATTTATTTATGTAATGTATGCTTAGGTAAAAGGAAGAGAGAGAGAGAGAGGGAGAGAGAGAGATCTCTATCTTTCATCTGCTGGCTCACTTCCAGATGGCCACAATAGCTGGGGCTAGCCAGGCTGAAGCCAGGACCCTGGAACTCTGTCCCAGTCCCCCATGTGGGTGCAGGAACCCAAACTCTTGGGCAATCTTTGCTCCTTTTCCAAGCAAAGAGCTGGATGAGAAGTGAAGGAGGTGAGTCTCAAAGCAGTGCCATAAGGCATGCTGCTGTTGCAGTTGGCAACTTACTCCTTTGTGCCACAATGCTGGCCCTGGATTGATGACATATTGAAGTGCTGCCACTGGCTTTTGGCTAAATAGGATGACTTAACATGTGTTCCACTCTGTGGAAGAGGAACAAATAAGGCAGTTGGTTGTAAAAGTTGCCCATGGAAACCACAGCCTGAGAAAGATGAATCAACTCACCTTGCATTTTCCACCTTGCATCTACACCACACTTTGTGGATGAACATCTGATTGTACGCCATTGTGATGGAGGTTCTCAGGGTGCTGGAACTTTTTGTAATTTTTTAAAAATATAGATTAAGAAGAAGGCAAATAAACAAAAAATTACAAACTGCTGCCAATAGCAAGAAGAGATTATTGAGAGTAAAAGGTCACCTGTTGGAGCCAGCACTGTGGCACATCAGGTTAAAGCCCTGGCCTGAAATACAGGCATCCCATATGAGAGCTGGTAGAGTTCCAGCTGCTCCACTTCCAGTCCAGCCTCCTGCTAATGCACCTGGGAAAGCAGTAGAGGATGGCCCAAGTCCTTGGGCCCTTTTGCTCATGTGGGAGACCCAGAAAAAGCTCCTTGCTCCTGGCTTCAGATCAGCTCAGCTCTGTCCATTGTAGCCATTTGGGCAGTGAACCAGCAGACAGAAGATTCTCTCTCTCTTTCTCTCTCTACATCTCTATATAACATTTTCAAATAAATAAAATATTTTTTCTGATAAAAAGGTATCCTGCCATACTTCTTTCATCCCTGTTAATTCCTAGGAATTAAAAATTGTCAGGGCCAGCACTGTGGCAAAAATGGGTTATACCAACAGCTGCAGCACTAGCATCCTCTATGGGCACCAATTGCATGTTCTACTTCTGATCCAGCTCCCTGCTAACATACCTAGGAAAGCAGAAGAATATGGTACAAATCCTTGGGTCCTGCACCCAAGCGAGGGACCTGGATGAAATTTCCCTGACTCCTGGCTTTTTTTTTTTAAAGATTTGTTTATTTATTTGAAAGAGTTACACACACACACACACACACACACACACACAGAGAGAGAGAGAGGGAGGTCTTCCATCTGATGGTTTACTCCCCAACTGGTTGCAATGGCTGGAGCTGTGCTGATCTGAAGCCAGGAACCAGGAGCTTCTTCCAGGTCTCCCACTTAGGTGCAGGGGCCCAAGGACTTGGGCCATCTCCTACTGCTTTCCCAGACCATAAGCTGTAAGCTTGATCAGAAGTGGAGCAGCCCCGTCTTTCACCAGCACCCTTATGGGAGCCAGTGCTTCAAGCTAAGGTTGTAAATCTGCTGTGCCATAGCATTGGCCCCTACTCCTGGCTTTGCCCTGGCCCAGCCCCAGGTTTTCAGTAATTTGGGGAGTGAAGCCACAGATGGAAGACCTTTCTCAAGTAAATAAAACAATTCTTAAAAATATATAAATATATTTATGTAATAATCATGTTCATGGTTTAGAAATTTAGGGATCAAAATATATGCTTTTAAAAACCCACTCAGTATCATTCTGTATATTGCTCTTTGCTTTGCTTTTTTCACTCATGAAGATGGTTTAGGTCCTGAATTTATCAGTGCTGTAAACTTCTTTCTTGTATACCTTTGAAAGCTTAAATGGTTTTTGTTTTTATTTTTTAAAGGAAGATTGATGCATATATTTGAAAATGTAGCAGAGTGGAAGAGACAGATTATCTATCTGCTGGTTTACTCCTCAGGTGGCTGCAGTGGCCTGGGCTGGGCCAGACTGAAGACAGGAACTTCATCTGGGTGTCCCATGTGGGTGGCAGGGCCCCAGTTATCTTCTGTTGCTTTTCTGGGACCATTAGCAGGAAGCCGGATTGGAAGGGGAGCTGCTGAGACTCAGATAGCACCCATATGGGTTACCGGCATTGCAGGCAGTGTCTTACCTCATGCTACAGCACTGGCACCAAGTGGTCACATTTTACCTAGGGAAAAGAAAAATTAAAACCTAGGAAATTAAATGCCATGGGCAAAGGATGTGGTGAGTGGAAAAACTGAAAACTTTTAGTACCTAGTTGTTGGTCATATGAAAGAAGTGGGACACTTACCTATATTATTTCCTTTAGTCCAGTTTGAGTGTCTTTAATTTTTTTTTACTTAATTAGGAGGCAGAGGGAGAGAGAATGAAAATGCACTCTGATTCTCTGCTTTACTCCCCCAAATGCCTGCAACAGCCAGAACTGGGTCAGGCTGAAGCCAGGAGTGTGAACTCAATTTTTTTGATTATTTGACAGGTAGAGATAAAGACAGTGAGAGAAACAGAAAGAAAGGTCTTCCATCTGCTGGTTCATTCCCCAAATGGCCACTACAGCTGGCACTATGCCAATTCAAAGCCCGTAGCCAGGTGCTTCTTCCTGGTTTTCCATGAAGGTGCAGGAGCCTAAGCACTTGGGCCATCCTCCACTGCCCTCCCATGCCACAGCAGAGAGCTGGACTGGAAGAAGAATAACCAGGACTAGAACACGGCACACAAATGGAATGCTGGTGCTGCAGGCAGAGGATTTACCAAGTGAGCCATGGCGCCAGCCCATGAACTCATTCTTAATCTCCCATGTGTGGGCAGAAACCTGAATACTTGAGCCATCAGTGCTGCCTTATAGGATCAGTATTTGCATGAAGCTGGAGTTAGGAACCAGAGCTAGGCACTGAAGCCCAGTACTCTGATGTAAGACTTGGACATATTTTTTTTCCCAAAGATTGATTTATTTATTTGAAAGGCAGAGTTGCATAGAGAGAGAGAAGTCTTCCATCTGCTGGTTCACTTTCCAGTTGGCTGCAACGGCTGGAGCTGGGCTCATCTGAAGCCAAGAGCCAGGAGCTTCAAGGTCTCCCATGCATGTGCATGGGCCCAAGCACTTGGGCCATTTTCTACTGCTTTCCCAGGCCATAGCAAGGAGCTGGATCAGAAGTGGAGCAGCAAGGACTCCAACCAGTGCCCATATGGGATGCCCATAATGTTTTCTTTAATTGGAGAAATGTTCCTTTGATAGAATGAGCGTATGACCCCACAATATTCTCTACTTACTCATAATAGGGTCTGAGATGTAAAAGTCATGATTAATTTCTTAGAAGAAAATTTACATACCCAGAAGCAAAGAGAGAAAATTTTGTTGTTCTCATGAATGAAGCAGAGTTTAAAAACTAATACTTAACTTGTATTTTAGAGGAGTTAATGACTTAACCATCTCTTCTATTAGAAATACTACATTGTGGCCAGTGCTGTGGCACAGTGGGTTAAAGCACTGGCCTGAAGTGTCAGCATCCCATATGGGCTCCGGCTCTAGTCCCGGCTGCTCCTCTTCTGATCCAGCTCTCTGCTATGGCCTGGGAAAGCAATAGATGGCCCAAGTCTTTGGGCTGTTCTGAGGCTCTTAGCATAGTGAAGATATCTTAGATTCTCATTAGTGAAATCTTTAGAAATTTCATAAAGCATCAACTTTCTTTAATGATCTGAAACAGAGATGAGATCCATAAGGGCAGAACTGCTCAGCAGCCACACTGCAGGAATATGTATCTTTCTGACGATATCTTCATCTGCTTCTTGCAGTTGCAGCCAGTCTATGAGCTCTTGGTCTGTTTTCTGCCCTTGGGAGGACCTAGGGTGCTCTATATTATCTGTAAGGATTCAAAATTTGTTGTATATTAGTGTCTAATCATAAAATTTCCAAACTGACAAGCTGGATATAATAAACTATGCTAGACTGCCAAAAAAAAATACAAACATGGTGTACTGTCTATAAAGTACAGCGGTAAATCTGTATTATAGAGATACACATCTCTACACAATTCTCTCTTTCACTTTGAAAGTCTACATTCAGCTCTCGATGTTATGATTACTTAGGAAGAGATTTCTTATACTTACTTTCATAATCAGTGAACTCGGAATTATTAGTGTAGTATTGAGGATTGTACTGACTAAAACACTATGTTTATTCCATGTTAAATAACATCATCGTATCTTTGGATTCCATTTGTTCTGCTACTGATGTATTCACAGGAGGGGGAGGTGGGAGGAAAACCCAAGATCCATTGGGGTGGAGGAGGAATGTCAGAGGCTGTGGTTCTATTGTACTGCAGCTTGGGTTCTGGAAGAACACATTAATGGACCCAGATGGTTTGAAGCTAACCGAGGGCCTATGTTCTGTACACTTGTCTGTGGTACTGCATTTTCATTTATGTAAAATTTATTTTCTTCAAGCAATATATTAATTTGGATGAAAATGAAGATGTTAAGGAATTTTCAGAATGGGTCTGTTTAACCCTCATTGGCTTTGTTTTTAGGCACTTAACTCAGAAAAGAAAAGATAGAAAAATACATTTTGGGTTCTCTTCATCTGTACCACAGCACTCTTTGGTTAAGATTTGTCATTTTGTCATATTTGATTCTCTAGACTCCCTGAAAAATCCCCTACTTCATTAGATGGAGTCCGTGTCTCACCATGGTAGTGAAAAGTTTAAAATGTTCCAGCTTTGCATTTAGCTAGGCCGTGGACACATGCCATGGCACTTGCCAGCCAATTGTGTCAGGGGCATCATCTGAATCAGAATTACTTGCATGAAAACAAGGAGTTGCAGATTCTTCCAGTGAAAGTGGAGAGGAGCAGGAGCTGCAGCACATTGCCAGGGGTGAGTGTGCCATGGGATGCCATGTGGTGGCTGGTGTCTGGGGTGCTGGTTCTGCAGAAGATAGGGCTTATGGGGGCTGGTGCTGTGGTGTAGCAGGTAAGGCTGCCTCCTGCAGTGCCAGCATCCCATATGGTCACTGGTTCAAGTCCCAGCTGCTCCTCTTATGATCCAGCTGTGCTATGGCCTGAGAAAGCAATATAAGATGGCCCACGTCTTTGCACCCCTGAACCCACATGGGAGACCTGGAAGAAACTCCTAGCTCCTGGCTTTGGATCAGCTCAGCTCTGGCCATTGCATCCAATTGGGGAGTAAACCAGCAGATGGAAGATTCTCTCTCTCTCTCTCTCTCTCTCTCTCTGTGCCTCTCCTCTCTCTGTGTAACTCTGACTTTCAAATAAATAAATCTTTTTTTAAAGAGCTTATGCTTATGGATAGTGGTCATGGAAAATGTATGGGACATTTGGCAGCAAGATTTTGGATGAATTTTCCAACCCCTGAACCTCCTAGAGATTAGAATAGACTTCTAATGCATAACTTCCTCTTATGCTTAATTAGGTTTTTGTTTTGAATTGTTTTTGATGAAACAGCAAGGAATTCTGAGTTATAGACTTCCTATTTCAGAGACAGGAGAACACTGATGCCTGCATTATAATTAAATAATGCCTATCACCGTTTCTTAAGCAACAAATGATCACAGATTCCCTCTTTGCTGCTAAGTAATGAGCATGGTGATTCTTCCCTCCGTAACCAACTCCCCACCTACACTCCCTCCCCTCTTCCTCCTTCCTCTCCTATTGACATGGAGTGCCATACATAGCTAGGGTGAACATTTATCCCGCTTGGCCCTAGGTGTTCATACACTTCAACTGTGTGTAATTATTCATATGCCCTTTTTATGACCAAGCTTATGTCAGAACGACAAATTATATATTCACCTAATACTGAGAGTCATCAAATTGATTTCTATTTTCTTCTCTCTTAGGCAGTTCTTGAGGGGCAGAAATATTTATTTTGTATATCATGTATTTATTCAACTAAAAGACTGACTGTCAAGATGCTGAGTTTTAGTGTCAAAGCAAATATGTTTCTAGACCCCATGAAGTTTACAGTCTGGCAAGAAAGAGCCATCTACCCCAAGAATATTGTTTAACATAGTAAATGCTGGTGTGAAGTCAGTGGATAAAAATTGAAGCATTCTTAATCTAGCACCAACTCTAATCCCATGATCTCTAATTGAGAGAAGTAATCAGAAACACAGAACTCCATGTTAGCCAGTTATCTCTTTGAATTTCTGCTTAAAAATAAAACATATCAAACAACACACAAATACCTAGGAGTGCATAATATTTATATACTATCTTGATATTAAAAATAAGAAAAAATAACCATGAAATAATAGCAACTTTGAATCTCCTTTGTTTTCTAGACAAGTTATAATCCTATATGGTTCTTTACAGTAAATTACAGTACATCATTACAATATATAATTACAGTAAATAATTACAGTAAATTATTTTTGTCAGTATACTTCATCTCTCTCACATTTTTTCCCTTTGAGAAATCAGATTTTAAAAACTGAGACCCAAGACAAAAGAAAGATTTTTATGCTAGTGTTATATGTTGATTGGCTCTCTAAAAAAAGATTTATTTATTTATTTGAAAGTCAGAGTTACACAGAGTAGAAAGGGAGAGAGAGAGAGAGAGACATCTTCCATCTTTTGGTTCACCCACCAATTGGTTACAATGGCTGGAGCTGTACAGCTCCAATGCCAGCAGCCAGGGGGTTCTTCTGGGTCTCTCACACAGGTGCAGCTGCCCAAGGACTTGGGCCATCTTCCACTGCTTTCCCTGGCCATAGCAGAGAGTTGGATTGAAAGCAGACTAGCCGGGCTCAACCTCCACCCATATGGAATGTCCATGCTGGCAGTAGCTTTACCTGCTATTTCACAGTGCTGGCCCCTTGATTGGCCTTTTTAATGATATTAAAAAACACCGTATTTTTCTAAGCTCTTTCCATTCAGTTTCTACTTTGTAAACTCCAGATAATACTGTCCCCAGAATTAATCTAAGGTATAAATAATATGATATGAGGCATTTAACCCCTTAACCTGTCTCCTTGAATACTCAGCTATGTTAGCTCTGTGTCCATTCTTCTGTCTCTGTACTAGATGAATAAAAAGACAGTGTAAAATGATTTGAAAAGAACTATAAGGGGTCGGCGCTGTGGTGCTGCTGCCAATTGGGGAGTGAACCAGCAGATGGAAAACACCTCTCTCTCTCTCTGTGTGTGCCTCTCCTTCTCTGTAACTCTGACTTCCAAATAAATCAACAAATCTTAAAAGAACTATAAACATCAATAAAATACAAATGAAAATTGTATTCTCAAAACTGGATATTAAACCATGCCTTCCTCACCTCTGTTAAAAGTTACATTCTATCATAGTCATTTATGATTTCTAGGGCCAAAGTAGTAAATAAGATTTTTCTGGAAGAGACAGAGGTTATGAGGGAGCCAGGATTTGGGGTCAGTTAGCAGCAGTGAGTGTCACTCTTTCAGATTTGATTCAGGAAAGGAAGAACAGCAACTGATCCCTGAGATTTTTGGAGGGGAAGGAAAGGAAGGAGGGACTGAACAAAAGGAAATGCCCTCTGGTTGTGGGCACCCACCCCCGACTGCAGCCTTTGGGGAGGGCCAGCTGGTGTCTCTATGAATGCTGCAGCCTGGACTCCATTTCCCAGAGTTCCCAGGAGCTCCGACCTATTCTGCCTTCCAAATGCCTGTGCCCATGTGCCTGCTAACAGCCAGTCCCTGGGGGTCTGAGTTGGACCAGAGGGAGTTCATTCCCTGATCAGGGTCAGCCCTAGGGGCTGTGCTGCTCCTTCTCTGGCATTTACTGCAACTCCTGCCCTGCACATGCAATCCCAGGCAGTTTCCAAGTGCTCACCCTGAGCCTGCCTCCTACTGCTTCTTCCCTCTTCATCTTCTGCCTGTGGGTCCCATGTACCAGGGACTCTCTTCCCCACACTGCCCGTTTCGCTCCCCATGTTTCTGGAAGAAAGCGTACCTGCTCCAGGGACTTTCTGCTGCAGGTTTGACATGCAGTAAGGGGTGGGGACATGTGTGAGAGAAGGGTGGGTGCCAGGGCACCAGTGATCCTGGCAACTTCCCCTGAGGTCAGGGCTGGGACCTGGGCTGTTCTGTCTCCCACCTCTGCTTCTCAGGCTGGACTCTCTCCTGCAGAACCTCATCCAAACTGTCCCTAATGTGCTTTATTTAGTGGTTACAGGAGAGAGAGGGCAGTGTTCTGGGAACTTGCATATGCAGGGAAGAAAGGCAGAAAGACTCCCACTCTCTACAGTTAAATAAGCTGGGTTCCAACTGTGGGTGTTTTCAGAATGCAGTCTGGCCTGGTCTCTTGATGTTTCCTGGGCTGGTTCCTGCAGGGTGGGGCTGGATGGTCTTCAGCAGGGAGCCTGGGGCAGCAGAGGGGTGGGAAGAAGGATCTGACTAGGATCTGCCCCACTGCTCTCATCCTGCACCTCATCTTCCTGGTGGGGAGCAGTGTGAAGCGTGAATAGCTGCTTTATGCATTGATCCCTCTCAAGTATTAGTTATCAGATTTTTCCAATGTGGAATTTGAAGCTGTTCCAGAAACCTGGGGTGGGAAAACTCCCTTCTTTCAAACAGGCACAGAGACAGGGGAGGATCCAAGGAGTTTCTATTAATGGCCCTAGGCACAGCTGGAATGATTTCCTGAGAACTCAGCATCAAATTCAAGTTTCTTAGCTGTTACAGCATTGGTGGGTTTAAATGGCAGCCTACATGACTTAGGACCACAATTTCCAATGGTCAGTGGGTCCAGTGTGTTTGTAAAAGAGATGCCAGGGACAGCTTTATTAGGACAGATTTATGACTGGAGTTTACAGAAGCAGAACTTAGGATATCTTCCCTCCCTAGACAAGATTTCAGTAGGCAGCTGTTTCACTCGTTAATTGTGAGCATCCACTTTTAAAGGTTTGTGTTGGATGGGGTCCACTTCTCTTTCTTTGATGATGTATTTGGCTGCTTTTCATTTTCTGTCTTCAGCTATCTCTTCTCCTGTTAGCAAGGCTCTCAACTGTTTTGACCTGCCACTGATCCCTTTGCAAAGTGAGAAGGGAACTAAAATTAATGCAAGTCTACTGTGTTGTCAATAACTGGAGCTACATTT
This sequence comes from Oryctolagus cuniculus, assembly GCF_964237555.1. Lineage (NCBI taxonomy): Eukaryota > Metazoa > Chordata > Mammalia > Lagomorpha > Leporidae > Oryctolagus > Oryctolagus cuniculus. The sequence continues at coordinate 11,665 of NW_027208382.1, read as the reverse complement.
TTAAAGATTTATTTATTCATTTGAAAGAGTTACACAGAGAGAGGAGAGAGACAGAGAGAGAGAGAGAGAGAGACGTCTTCCGTCCGATGGTTCACTCCCCAATTGGCAGCAACAGCTGGAGCTGTGCCAGTCTGAAGCCTGTAGCCAGGAACTTCTTCTGGGATGAAGCTGTTTTTTTAAATAATTATTTATTTAATTGAAAGGCAGAGTTACCGAGTGGCAGAAACAGAGATAGATGGCTGGAGCTGTTTGGATCCACAACCAGAAGCCAGGAGCTTTGTCCAGGTCTCATAGGTGGGTGCAGGAGATGAGGGATTTGGGCCATCTTCTACTGTTTTCCCAGGCCACAGCAGAGAGCTGGATGGGAAGTGCAGCAGCCAGGATCCCAACCAGCACCCATATAAGATGCTGACACTGAAGGCAGTAGCTTTACTCACTATGCAACAGTGCTGCACACTAACGGGAGCTCTTTTAATCTGAGTATGCATAAAGTGGAGAATTACAGCATCATAAATACAGATAAGTTACAGTTTTTCTCTGCGCAGTACTTTACAGTTACCCAGTGATCCACTGAGAATCTTACTTTCCACACTGTGTAATTAAGAAAGCCAGTTACTTGTTTTATTTTGGTTCTGTGTTTAAACCCATGACATTTTTGACATGGGAGGATATTAGTTCTACAATTTCATAGAGACTGGTCTGTGGAAGCATCGATAGAAGTTATAACTGTGAGAGTGGTAAGAAAGAAGAGGGGAAGAAATAAGTGTCCCTTACGCCACACAGAGGTGTCCACAAATGGAGTAGAAGACGTGCCCTTGAAAACTATGGCTGACTTTCTGGGACAAACTGTGTTTGAGTGCTTCACATGTTCTTATAGAAAGGTGTTGCCACCAGGTTATTAGTATATTTATTTAGTTAGTTTTTAAAGATTTATTTATTTATTTGAAAATCAGAGTTACACAGAGAGAGAAGGAGAGGCAGAGAGAGAGAGAGAGAGAGAGAGGTCTTCCATCAGGTTCATTTCCCCAATGGCTTCATCATTGTGAACTTTGCTCAGTTCCTGACCTATACCTTTCCTTTAACCTAGTACTTTGCCATGTAGTAGCCCATGAAAACTGCAGACTGCATAAATTAATGAATACTTGGAGGGTTGTGATTTCTTAGAGGAACATCATGAGATAGGAGGAATAAAACAAAACAAAAGTATCCTCCGTATATAGAAGGTACACTGTTTTTGCAAGCCACAGAGAAGAGGAAGAAGCAGGAAAGTAGTGAGACTGGAAAGTTTGCGGCAAAGGTAATAGGCACTGGTCAAGAATTTAACAAGCCCATTAGGAAAACATTAAGGTTTCCTTACTTCCATGTAGACTCTGCCCTCTTATGGTGAACAGGGTCCTCTAAACCCACTTGTTGCACAAATGAAAACCCAAGCATTGTCTTCTCCCACAGATGGAGTCTGCTATTGGTTTTGATTTACATTTCCCTAATGGCTAGTGATATTGGGCATGTTCATATATGTCTTGACCATTGAGATTTCCTCTTCTGAGAAACATCTATTCTGATCATTGCCCATTTCTTAAGTGTACATTTTACTTCTTGTTTGGAGTTTTTCCAGTTCTATATATGTATGTTCTGGCTATCAATCTTTTGTCATAGTCAGAGTTTTCAATGTTTCCTGCCATTCTGTCCATTGTATGTTCATTCTGTTGAATACTTTGTTGTGAAGATGTATCTTAATTTGATATGCTCAAATTTCTATATTTTATTTTTGTTACTTGTGCTTTTGGAATCTTACCCAAAACTGTTGTCTATGCTTATGTTTTATAGTTTCTCATATGTTTACTTAGTTTCTGGTTTTATATTTAGACTTTTAATTCACCATGAGTTGCTTTTACATAGTGTATGAGGTGTTGGGTATATTTTCAGGCTTCTACATATGGATAATCACTTTCCTTTAAACCATATGCTAAAGGGATTCTTCTTTTTCCTGTTTGTTTTCTTTCCTTTGTTAAATAGGAGTTGCCTGTAGAAAAGTCGGTAAATTTCAGCTGCCTATTCTTTTCCATTGAACTATTTGTCTGTTTTCCAATAGTGCTAACACTGCTTCTATTTTTTTTAAGATTTATTTATTTATTTGAAAGGCCAGATGCTTCTTCCAAGTCTCTCATGTGGGTGCCAGAACTGTAGAACACGGTCCATCTTCCACCAATTTCCCAGGTGCATTAGTAGGGAGCTGGATTGGAAGTGGAGCACCTGGTCTCCTAGCAGCAACATATGGGATGCATGCACAGCAGGTCAAGGCTTTAACCCACTACACCACAGCATCAAACCCTTCCTTATTTACTTCTGCTGTGATCTTTCATTATTCACTTTTTTCTACTGCCCTGCATCTTGACTCATTCCTTTTTTTTTTTTTTTTTCTGGGTCCTGGAGGATGGTAGTAGGTTGCTTCTGGGATATCTTTTTTGTGTTAGTAGATAATTGGTAATCAAAAATCATAGTTATTAGTTTCTATATTTCTCTGCTAATCACGAGGACCTTCTAGATGACAGCAGAAAATGCTGGCAGAAATGAGGATATATTAATTTGCTAAGAAAATACCACAGAGAATATGATTTACATCATAGAATTTTACTTCTCAGAGTTGTAGAGGTAGAAAATATCAGATCAAGGTGCTAATAGGCTCGAGTTTTCCAGAAGCCTTTCTCCGATGTGACAGACACATCTATCATTTGATCTGCTTAAAACTAGTTTCCTCAGGTAAAGTCATGTTGGTGATTAGCACTTCAGTGTTTGAGTTTTAGGGAGGCACATTTCAGTTCACAACAGCAAAAGGGGCCCTGTGGTCTACTTCAATGACAGCCATCTCTGCGGAGGACAGAAAGTTTGAAATCAGCGTTAGGAATTCTCACAGTATTACTGTCAGTGCTATCTCCATCAAATGTGCATTCATGTACACACAAACAAAACTACCTGTACACATAAACACATTCAACAGTGGAAATGCCTGATGGTTGTGTACGGGTAACATCAATATAATAATCCATAAGATGACCTATTAGCAGACATTAAAAAGAGAATTAGAAAGAATGACAAAAAAATCTTCAGTTACTTATATTTATGTCTATATGTATGATATTCAGTATTTATAGTTGCTAAAAGATGAATACTGATGTGTGGGAATAAAAGCTAAACCTTACCTTGCAATATTGCAGCCTAGTCTACATGAAAGATGTCTTCCTAAAACCTTTCCCTGGGCCCACTTTGTGGAATAGTAGATTAAGCATCCACCTGCAGCACCAGCATCCCACATGGGCACCAGTTTGAGTCCCTGCTCCTGCACTTCCAATCCAGCTCTTTACTAATGGCCTAGGAAAGCAGTGCAATATGCCCTGAGTGCTTGGGCCCCTGCACCCATGTGAGAGACCTGGAGGAAGCTGCTGGCTCCTGGCTTCTGGCACCTGGCTTCAGATTGGCCCAGCTCCAGCCATTCTGGCCATTTAGGGGGGAACCAGTCGATAGAAGACCTCTCCTTCTCTTCCTCTCTATATCTGTAATTCTGCCTCACAATAAATAAATACATTTTTAAAAACCTTTCCCTTTTTAAATTTCTTAATTGTTTTAAAGATTTATTTATTTATTTACAAGTTGAGTTACAGACAGAGAGAAGAGCCAGAGAGAAAGAGAGAGGTCTTCCATCTGATGTTCACTCCCTAATTGATTGCAACTGCCAGAGCTGTGCTGATCCGAAGCCAGGAGCCAGGAGCTAGTTCCAGGTCTCCCAGATGGGTACAGGGGCCCAAGGACTTGGGCCACCTTCTACTACTTTCCCAGTCCATAGCAGAGAGCAGGATCAGAAGTGGAGCAGCTGAGTATTGAACCGGCCCCCATATGGGATGCTGGTGCTTCAGGCCAGGGAGTTAACCTGCTCCAACACAGCACAAGTCCAGCATTTTAAATTTCTGATACTCTAAAGTAGCACAGGACTGCATTACATCTAGGAACGATGCATTTAAAAATTATAAATCTAGTGCATTTTAGCAGAAGTTTTAACAAATACTTCTGATTTTCTCAGCATTATGTATAAATAAATGACATAATGAGTCATTGTCAGATTTTTAGCTTTTGACAGCCACTTATAATATTTCACAGCTTTTTGAAATGTATTGCTAGTGTGTTTTTCTCAACACATGCACTGGATTTTACCAGTTTAGTGCACATGGAGTTGCCTCTTATAGGATTTGCATTTTGATGGGTTTTCATGGCACATGTAATCAACATCTGCAAAGCCTCTAAAACACATAAATAATGACATGATTCTGGCTTTTTTCTTAAAGATTTATTTATTTGAAAGAGTTGCACAAATAGGGGAGAGGTAGAGAGAGAGACAGACAGACAGAAACATAGAGGTCTTCCATCTGCTGGTTTACTCCCAGTTGGCCGCAATGGCTGGTCTGTGTCAATCCGAAGCCAGGAGCTACTTCCAGATCTCTCATGTGTGCAAGGCCCCAAGGACTTGGGCCACCTTCTACTGCTTTCCAAGGCCATAGCAGAGAGCTGGTTCAGAAGTGGAGCAGCCACGTCTTGAACTGGCACCCACATGGCTTGCCAGCATTGCAGGAAGCAACTTTATCTGGTATGCCACAGCGCCTGCCCCACATTACATCACTTTAAGATGATATGGATTTAAGTTCATGAGAAATTATTAGCATAGTGGGAACTGATAGATATGGATGAAGCAGGATGGACTTGTTAGGAATGGTGATGTTAATTTTCTTATAAAATAAATAAATAAGAAATTAAATATGGTCAGACATAAATGAAGACTAAATTTTTTTAATGGTGATCCAGAAAACACAGATCCCAGGTTTTTTCTTCCAGTGTTAAGTTTATATTTTTAAATGCATATTAAGTGAACAAACTTCATGTAATTTATATATACAGATTGAAGAGCAAACTGATAACATCCTACCCTATCTTCCCTTGGTCTCATATTTCCAACTCCCTCCTTCTCGTTTTATTTTCTTTTAATTTTGACAGCTGCATGCTTTGATTTTATTTTAGAATCACAAGCTTTAACCCTCTACAAAATAAAGAATTCAGCAAGTAGTAGCAGAAATATCAATGAGTATATGTTGTGTACTCTATCAAAGAGTACAGAAAAGTGCTATGAACAATACTCAAATCTCAAAATATCAATTTAACTCATATGCTACTTTTCGTTGTCTATATATTAATTACCACCAGTCAGAGAAAACATATGGTATTTGTCTTTTGGGGGCTGGCTTCTTTCATGAAGCATACTTTTTTCCAGTTCATCCATTTAGTTACAAAAGATAGGATTTCATTCACAATTATGGCTGAATAGTATTTTACACTGTATATATAGCTCATATTCTTTTTCCAGTCACCAGTTGATGGACTTCTGGGTTGATTCCATGTTAGCTATTATGAATTGAGCTGTAATAAACATGAGGGTACAGATAACTCATGCCTATGCATATTCTATTTCATTTCATGTGGATAAATTCCTAGGAGTCAGATGGCAGGATCATATGGTATGTTTGTTTTCAGATTTCTGAGGAACTTTGATACTGCCTTCCATAATGGCTTCATTCCCACCAACAGTGGGTTAGGGTACCTTTTTCTCTCCCTCTCCACCAGCCTTTATTGTTTGTTGACTTTTTCAAAAGAATTATTTATTTGAAAGGTGTAGTTAATTATAGGGAGAGGCAGAGACAGAGAGACAGAAGTATTTTATCTGCTTGTTTATGCTCCATATGGCACAACAGGTGGTGCTGGTTCAATCGGAAGCCAGAGTTAGGAGCATCTCCCTGGTCACCCATGCGGGTGCAGGGACCCAGGCACTTGGGCCATCCTCCACTGCCCTCCCAGTCCAGAGCAGAAAGCTGGACTGGAATAGCAGCAACCGGGACCAGAACTGGCACCCATAGGGGATGCTGTCTCCACGGGTGGAGGATCAACCCAGTGTGCTATGGCACTGGCCCCCATCAGGGATATTTTTCTATAGTACTCTCTCTCAACTGTATCTTTTTCTAGTTGAAGAATTAGGGTGATGCAGGATTAATAGAAGGAGTTTGAGAGGATTGTCTCTCTTTCAATTTTGTTGAATAATTTGAGAATGATTAGTTCTTTAAAAGTCCTGTAGAATTCAATAGTGAGGCTGTCTGATCCTGGACTTTTCCTTGTTGGGAGGGTCTTTATTACTCATCCAATCTCTGTCTTGGTTTTTGGTTTGTTTAGCTTTTCTATGTGTCTTCATGACTCAATTTTGGTATATTGTGTATGTCCAGGAATATGTTGATTTTTCCTCTAGGATTTCCAATTTGTTAGCAGTCACAACAGATGCCCACATCCTATATTGCAGTGCTAATCTGAGTTTTGGGTACTCCACTTCCAAACCAATTTCATGTTAATACCCCTAGGAAGCAACGGATAATAGCTCAAATTGTTTCCTTCCTGTCATCTAATTTGGAGAACTGTAACCTCAATGGGGATTTGAAACCTGGTCTTGCACAGTTGTAGCCATATAGAAAGTGAACCAGAAGATGGGAGATCTCTCTGCTTCTCTTTCCTTCTTTTTTATCTATGTGTCTCTCTGCCTTTTTGTTAATCATATTAAAATATTTAATTACTTACTTGAAAGAGTTACAGAGAGAGGGAGAGACAGAAATCTTCCACCACCTAATTCATTTTTGAGATGACTTTAATAGCCAGAGTGTGGCCAGGTTGAAGCCAGGAGCTTTTCCTGCAATGTGCGTGGCAGCATCCCAGGCACTTGGGCCATCTTTCCCTGCTTTTTCAGTCCATTGGTAAGGAGCTGGATCAGAAATGGAATAGCTGGTACTTGAACTGGTGCATGGAGAGGATGGCAATGTAACAGATAGCAGCTTTGTCCACTGCACCACAACCACCAGCTCCTCTATCTGCCTTTCCAATAAATAAATCTTTTGAAAAAGAACTGAAGGTAGTAAAAGTCATCATGACTGAGCAATGGCAAATTTATTGAAGTGATCTATTTTCTTAAAGATCCTTTTATGAATTTGAAAGGCAGCACTAGAAAGAGAGAATGGGAGAGATTGATCTTCCTCCTGGTTTGTTCACTCCTCAAATGGCTGCAATGACTGTGGCTAGGCCAGACTGATATCAGGAGCCAGGGGCTTCTTCCAGGTCTCTCACAAGGGTGCAGGAGCCCCAATATTTGAGTCACCCTGTGCTGCTTTTCCAGACACATTAGCAGGGAACTGGATCCGTTTGGAGCATTAATGTCTATGATACTCTCCTTGAAGTTGAAGGATTTAGAATCCATTTCAATTATGGGTGGGCCAAGTACAACAGCTCCCAATTGTCCTAGGTTTGGATTAGATGGGTTCTGAGAAATTTTGTTAAAATAGTTATTAAAAAATATATATTATATATAATACTTATAATAAATTATATAATATTATCTATTTTTAATTAACACATATAAGATATTATATGCTAAATTATAATATATTTTATATATGAATATATTTATATACATAAATATATATAAATAAATGTAAATATATATATAAAGAATTTATTTATGTATTTGACAGGTTTACTTACAGACAGTGAGAGGAAGAGACAGAGAGAAAGGTCTTCCATATGCTCATTTACTCCGCCAATGACTGCAATGTCTGCAGCTGGGCCCATCTGAGCTAGCAGTTTCCAGGTCTCCCATATTTTGGCAGGGACCAAAGCACTTGGAACAGCTTCTACTGCTTTCCCAGGCTATTGCAGAGAGCTGGATGGGAAAAGGAGAAATGGGGACTAGAACTGGTGCTCATATGGGGTGCCAGCATTGCAAGTAAAGGATTACACCACTGCACCACAGTGCTGGCCCCAGTCTATCCTTTATTAAGGAGATCTCAGTAATCATGTTCAGGTATTGCTGTCCTATATTCATGGCCAAAGTCCTAGCAGACAACATGGTTTGGAGAATCGTAAGCACAAGGTGTGTAGGAGACTTCATTTCTCATACAGCACAGTTAATAACAAGGTTCCAAGAGGGGAAATTACTTGCATCGTAGTCTTTGAGAACTAATGGACATCACAGGTGATCTAAAGAATTTAGAAGGTTTGTGAGCCCCTAGAGTGAAAAAGTCACTGGGAGCACAAGGACAGTGCCTAGAGTTTATTTTGATGGATTTTAGCCCCTTGCATTGGAGTGAGGCCCAAAGAAGCTAGACTGATTTGTAAACCTCAAAAGTTTCTTTTCAAGGTGAAGGCAAACTGAGACTCAGGATTTTTGGAAAAACTTTGAACAAAACGCATTTGCCACACTTGGTTAAGACACATCATTTATCTATTGATTTTCATCAGATCTGTTAACATTAGGTATAAGGTTCAGTGGACATTGTGGATGGTATATAGCAATATGATTTTAGTAATATATCATGAGGTGCTTTTTTTTTAATTGGATTTAGCAGCTAAAATTGGGTTACCTAATGGGATATAGCTGGAATAATCACCTTTTTGTTAAACACATCTGAGGTAATAAATGTTAGTGTATGAAGACATTGAGTTTTCTTTTATTGGGCCTTCTTGGTTATTTTAATCTGGGATCTGAGAATTCTCATTTTCTCTAGGTAAGTTGTAACTGAAAAACTTAATTGTATTCCTCATCATGTTGGACCAACTCTGCTGCTTCTGGGATTTTTTTTGTAATTCTGACAATTGGAAATTTGGACAATAGTATAGTTAAAAAGAGATGTACCAAGAAAAGTATTTATTTTTATTCTGATACATATTTTGGAATTCTTCTAAAATTCCTATTGAGTATCCTTGTTAAGTTTAGTTGCATCTCAGGTTAAGAGTTATTGGAGGCTGGTGCCATGGCTCAATAGGCTAATCCTCCACCTGCAGCACAGGCACACCGAGTTCTAGTCCTGCTGGGAGAGCCAGATTCTGTCCCAGTTGCTCCTCTTCAAGTCCAGCAAACTGGCTGCAGCAGCCACTGGGGGGTAATCCAACAGAAAAAAAGGAAGACCTTTCTCTCTGTCTCTCTCACTATCCATTCTGCCTGTCAAAATAAAAAATAATTTTTATAAAAAGACTTATTGGAGTCACTGTAGTGATTATACCCATGTAACTTTGTTAATAAATGCAAATAGAACCTGGGAAAATTGATGTATATCTTATGCTATAGAGACTTAAGATTGAATATCTTTTTTTATCTTTTTTAATTATATAATTTAACGACAAATTTTTGATTTTTTTTGACTTTACTAAGCCACAGCTCTGGCCCCATTAATATGTCTTAACAATGTTTTTTCCTCTCAGACTTATCTCTATTGGTTCAGTTAACTGGATGCCTTTTCTTTACATTCAGATTCTCTCAGCTGTCAAAGCTTATTCATCTTAATTCTGTTGTTCCTGTTTCCCTCCCTTTTATTCTGTCCCTAGGCTAATTGAGGTCATGATTCTCCATTCCTTCTGTGTGGTGTCACAGTAGCCTTGAAGTGTTCTTTTTCTCTTCTGATTTCTAAAGAAAGAAATTATGTATTCCCCCAGTTTAGATATTTTAATAATTCATTCTAAAACAAAGGTTAAATGTTCTTAATTTGACAAGAATTTTTGGGGCCAGTGGTGTGGCCTAGTGGGTAGAGCCACCACTTGCAGTGCTGGCATCTCATATGGATCCAGATCTCTGCTATAGCCTGGGAAAGCAGTAGAAGATGGCCCAAGTCCTGGGCCCCTGCACCCATGTGGGAGACCTGGAAGAAGCTCCTTGCTCCTGGCTTTGGATCGGTGCAACTCTGGCCATTGCAGCCAACTGGGCAGTAAACCAGTCAATGGAAGACCCCTCTCTCTTCTCTGCCTCTCTGTGTAACTCTGACTTTCAAATAAATAAATAAATCTTTAAAAAAAGAAGTTTTTCTAATTTTAGATTTGTTCTACTTCATTGTCACTTCATTGTATGTGTAAAGAGTGCATATCCAGTTTTTCTATTTTAGATTTTTGGGATTTTGTATTAGCTATGCTGTCTATTCATTTTTCTTGAGCATTGGTGATATCTTCTCCTTAGTTGTATTAAGAGAGAGAGAGCAATAGCCCTCATGTCTTTTTAGGTAAGTAAGACATATTAAAACAGAGCATTCAGTATACATTCATAGTAGTTTGACTTGTTCAATTCATTTTCCTGAACTCCCTTGGATATTTGGTCTCTGCTGTACAATTTTCTATACTGATTAATTCTTTGATATTCCCAAATCCAGAAAATGAATGATTCAACAGCTGTGTTCCTGTATTTGCTAGGACTCAGGGTAAGAAGCAAAGTGGAGGTGTTCAGGAATCTACAGGTACATGCTACATAGCAAAGCACATCATTTCCTATACAAAGTGACTGGGAAATCCAGAATCTTTTGCACACTATATTGGATCCTGAACTATTACTGACCTATTCAGTAAGATTTTAATGTATTTATTTTCTGTGTGTGTGTTTGTATTTCTAAATAAACTCTGCTGCGCTACTTAACATTAACATGTATTGCAGAATTCTTTCATCAGTTTTTACTTTTAAAAAGTTTCTCTTTCAGTTTTATGGGAGAGGGTAGAAGCTTTCTGCTATGTAACTGAAAATTCATTCATTCATTAAACTTAAAAATATTTATTGGAAATGAGTGGAATACTATTAATTCTCGTGTGATTTTCATGAAACTAAATACATTCTCTATTTTGTTTTGCTTAAAATTTCTGCATGTGTGGACTTCTTTTTTTCCTTATTGCCCCAAATCCCTTTGTGTATTGGGATGGTAAATGGGTTTTACACTGGACAAAACATGTTATTTTGGCTAAGAAGTACTTAGCCTTGCTGCTTCAAGTATTCAAATATTACATTAGAAATCAGTATATTTGTTTACTGTACAAATGTCTTTTATACAATTTTGTAATATTCTGGGATATGAGAGGGAGCAGGAAATAGGAGGGTTATGGGTGGGAGGGAAGTTATGGGGTAGGGGAACCCACTGTAATCCAAAAGCTGTACTTTGGAAATTTATATTTATTAAATAAAAGTTAAACAATTTTATAATATTCATCTTCCTTTTTATTTCGTCCTTTTTAAAAAAAGATTCATTTATTTTACTTGAAATTCAGTGTTACACACACAGAGAAGGAGAGAGAGAGAGAGAGAGAGCAGTCTTCCAACCGCTAGTTCACTCCCCATTTGGCCACAATGGCTGGAGCTGTGCCGATCCATAGCCAGGAGCTAGCAGCATCTTTTGGGTCTCCTATGCAGGTGCAGGAGCCCAAGGGCCTGGGCCATCCTCTACTGCTGGATAGTAAGTCTTACTTGCCTAAAAAGATGGATAGTAATTTGAGTAGCCAGGACTTGAACTGGCACCCATGTGGGATGTCAGCACTGCAAGCCACAGCTTTACTTGCTACACCACAGCATCGGATCCTTTATTTTTATGACTATTGCTACGCTATTGGAATTTATAATTGATAATGCTGAACAATTGAAACTGTCTTATTTACAATTGTAGGACTGGATATGGCAATTTTACTTGAAGTAAATTATGTAGCCTGCTTATTGTATGATTTTTGGAAAAGCATGTATTTATATATAACAGCAGATCTGTTAATCATTTAAAAGTGAATTATCATGATTACC